>NW_025335409.1:7982326-7997050 GCF_004798865.1 Varanus komodoensis
AAGGCACGGGTTGTATGGATGGTGTCTAGTAGTCCTTCTCTGGATTGTGAGACTAGCAGCCAGTCATCGAGGTACGGGTAAACTTGTATGCCCTGAAGGCGTAGGAAGGCACAGACAGGAGCCACACATTTGGTAAAAATTCTCGGAGCTGAAGCCAGTCCGAAGGGTAAAACTTTAAACTCATAAAGTTGGTTTGCAACAGCAAAACGAAGGAAACGCCTGTAATTTGGATGAATTGAAATATGAAAGTAGGCGTCCTTCAGGTCCAGTGAGGCGAACCAATCCCCTCTCCTTAACAACGGCAAGATGTTTTGAAGGGTGGTCATACGGAACTTCCTCGGTATACTAAACTTATTCAAGTCCCGTAAATCCAAAATCGGACATAGACCGCCGTCCCGCTTGGGGACTGTAAAGTATCTGGAATAGAATCCGTGGAGTCCGTCAGATGGGAATACTTGACGAATCGCTCCTTTAAGGAGAAGTTGATGTATTTCGTCGAGAAGTACCGGCGAACATGAAGTGGACCGGATCGGACTCGATGGAGGGATAATGTCGAATTCTATTCGATAACCGTATTGAACGATGGACAATACCCACCGGTCAGATGTGATGGACTCCCAAATGGGGAGTCGGCTTTGGAGCCGGTCCCCAGATGAGAGGGGGGTGGGTATTAAAGGAGCATCAGGAGTGGTTCGCCAGTCCCGTCAGCGCTGTCTCCGGTCGTCGAAGCGACGGCGGCCCTGTTGGAAGCACTGCTGGGGCTGAGGACGGCGACGCTGCTGTTGTTGCTGCTGGCGAGGTTGTGGCAGCTGTCTCTGTTGGTATGGCTGCCTGTAGGATGGCCGATTCCAGGACCACTTATGTCTGGTATGTGACTGGATCTCCATCCTGCGCGCCGTCATTCTTGACTCATGTAGTTTCTTGAGTTTATGGTCGGTGCGTGAATGGAAGAGTCCCGAGCCGTCAAAGGGCATCTCTTCTATTTGCCGCTTCGTTTCCTCCGGGAAATTACAACTCCGAAGCCATGCGTGTCTCCGGAGGGAAACGGCACCGACCAAGGCCCGGGAGTCAGTGTCCACGTGATGACGTGCCATAGACAACTGCTGCACCACGACCTGCATGGTTTCCTTGATCAGGACCTTCGCAAGGTCACCCTGGTGGTTTGGGAGGGTGGAGGCGACGTTGTGGAGGCGTTGCATAATAAAATATTGATAGCACGCCAACGTCGCCTCATAGTTAGAAATGCGAAGTCCTAAGCCCGAGGCAGCATAGACCCGTCTGGCCAGGGAATCTATTTTCCGGCCCTCCTTATCCCTCGGCGCCGTATGTCCCCTCGCCTCCCTGCCTTGCGAGGATTCGACGACCGCCGAGTTTGGTTTTGGGTGCTTTAATAGGAAGGGGATGTCTTCTTCCCTGACCCTGTACATAGATTCGTATCTCCTGGACGTCGGCTGGGGATGTGAAGTCAGGTCCCAGGGCTGCGTCATCGCCTGCCACAGAGTAGTTATAAGTGGCAGAACGATAGAAGTTGATTGCTCCCCGCGGACGACGTCGTAGAACTTATCTGTCGACGGTCCCGGGCGCTGGGCAGCGTCGATGTCCAGGGACTGGACAAGCCTCGACATCAGCTCCGCGAAGGAGATGTGTGACTCATCGGGTGACGCAGGATCCTGGGATGTCACCACGACGTCCAGAGAAGTTGAGTCTACGTCAGAGTCATCCGAATCAGCACCATAGTATGGCGGGGCAGAAGATGATGACTCCGCTGGTGATAAGGAGCGGCTGCTTCCGCTTCGCGGGGATCGAGGCGGCACCCTCCTCGAATCCACAGCCCGGGGCGGAGGTGAGGATCGCGCTCTGGGAGCAGGGTAGTATCCCACAGAGAGCGGGTTTCCCCAAGGTTGGCAGTAGGGACGACACCAACTCTCCGGGCATTGTTCTACCGAGCGGCTCCTCCGATTCCCTGGTGGGGACAGGCCAGCTTCTGTCTCCAATGTCACCGCGGGCATCGGTGTCGGTGACCTCGCTCTGGGAGGGGAGTCCTGAATTTCCCCGTCTGAGATAGACCCCCGTAGAATTAGAAGGGGTGCTGGTGGGAGGTCAACCACACGTTGGGGAGACCCCTGAGGGGTGACCCGCATAGCCTCTTGGAGGATCAGTTCGGGCGGGGTCGGTATCGTAACCGCCACCGGTACCAAAGGGCCCGTCGGTTCCGAGTCCCGATCTTGGGAACGATCCGTAGGCTTAGCCTTCTTTGGAGGCTTAAAGGCCTTTTCCTTTCTGGCCTTCTTATGGCCTGCTGGCTTGTCTTCAGCATGTTTGCGCTTCTCATGCCGCTTTTTTGGTGAGGCAGAGGGGGCCAGCGAAGCGGACGCACCTTCATCCGAAGGGCGTGAAGGTGGAGCCACAGAAGCGGAGCCCGGTTTTGGGGTAGGGATGAGCGGGTCTAATTGCATCAGAGCCCTATCCCAAAGAAGCCTCCGAAGCCGGTTTTCGCGGTTCTTCCTAGCCTGCTTAGAGAAGGCTAGGCAATGAACACACTTATCCGTCCTATGCCCTTCCCCAAGGCAGAGGAGGCATAGGTCGTGCGGATCGGTCGGTGCCATTTTTGACCCGCAGTCAGCACATTTGCGGAAAGCCGCCCGCTGCGCCATTGCAGAAAGGGGAAGAAAAGAGAGATAGTACAGAGGGTAAGTATATATTTTTTTCATTTTTTTTTTGAATCGAAGAAGAAGTGAGAGAGAACTACACAAAACGGGAAAAACGAAGTAAGGGGAAAGTAGTTTAAGGGCAATATATAAAGAGAGAACCAGAATGGCCAAAGCGAAGGACGAAAGCGGCGCGAGGCACAGCGAACGGCGGTCGCAAAGACTGAACAAATGGCGGACGCTCCGCTCTTTATAGCCTATGGGGGAGGGGAGCGGAGCTTCCCGCCAAAAACCGTTAGCTTTCAATCTTCCGGCCAAAGGCACTGCGCAGGCGCAGCACCCATATGTGTGATGCACAGAGGCCACGACAAAGAACAATTGTTACTAAACCTGATGCTAGCAATGTTCTGATTTCTGTGGGAATTTTTGCTTTTCAAGGCTGGGTGAACAAGCATAGATTTTCAAAAACTGGAGCAATGTTCAGTGTTTGGGTTGGACACATCCTCCTTTTAAACTGCTTCATACTGGAATTTTCTCTCTGCTTCAGGTGTCTGGTCTCCTTGTTGCCAGCTGGAGCAGTATTAGCTACTGGCACACTTACATTCTGTTTCTTAAGCATTATCTTCCTGTTCTCCATTCTTTTCAGCCATGCTGTTCCTTGGGATTACATGCCTGGAAATGGATTTACTGAATCAAGATTTGAACATATATATTTTTCCTGTTGTGTGGCTGCATGGGATTTTCCTTCATACCTAGAAGCTAACTTGAATCTCTTTTCTTCTGTCTCCCACCAGCGGAATTCTTCAGATTTGCTTCAAATGAGCATGCTCAGAAGTCACACTAACTTAATGAATGAATTAAAACACAATCTATCAGAGATTCACCAACAGACTAGTAATGGTGGACTAGCTTCCCAACTCATTATTATTAACTGTAAGAACGTAAGAATGGCCATTTTATTTTAATGCTAATTGTTCAGGGCAATCCTATACATATTTATTCAGATGTTCCATTTTGATAAGTTATCTTATGATTGCAGCTGTTTGGGGTAACTTATGCATGTTTACTTGGAAATAAGTCTTACTCAGTTCCTTAAGGCTTAGTTCCTAGAGAGTATATTTAAGAATTTAGCCAAAGACTGCAGTGCAATCCTATGCTCATTTACCCAAGATAGGTTTGATTCAACAGGATGCATTTCTGATTAAACTGTTAAAACATTAGCAGCATGATCCCATACATGTCTACTCAAAAATAAGTCCAATTTTTGTTTGTATACTCTTTTAATGCATGTCTGGTGTGGACTATAAATCATGATATATAAAAATACGAGGGGCATTCAATGTATTCTCGGTATCAGCATGAAGAAAAAGGAATAATAAATTGAAATAATTTTTATTTTTCAATGTAATCCTCCATAACTTCAATGCACTTATTACATCTAAAAATTAACTTTACAGTTCCCTGTAAAAAATACCCTTCCTCCTTGTCTAAAAAATGTGCGTTAATTGCCGCCTTGAGCTCTTCATTGTGGGAAAATTGCTTTCCACGAAGTTCTTTTTTTAAATTTGGGAATAGGTAGTAGTCACTGGGGGTCAGGTCCGGGCCATAGGGTGGGTGGTTTATTTCTTCAAAACCATGGTCTCGCACAGCAGCCTTTGAAACATGCGCCGTGTGAATGGGCACGTTGTCGTGAAGAAGCAACACACCTGCGGTCAGTTTTCCCCGCCTTTTTTCCTTAATTGCTTCTCTTAAATTACACAGAGTGGTTGCGTAAGATACTGTGTTTATGGTTTCACCTTTTTTCATGTACTCGATCAATAAAATTCCCTTTGAGTCCCAAAACACTGTGGCCATGATTTTTCCGGCCGATGGAGTGACTTTGAATTTCTTCGGATGGTCAGCACCCTTTTTATGCCACTGCATGGACTCCTGCTTACTTTCAGGGTCATAGTGATGAACCCAAGTTTTATTTCCAGTAATAATCCAGTCAAAAATACTCAATGGATCTTCACCACAGAGCTCTAAAAACTCCCTACAGCACTTGACTCAGACTTGTTTCTGAGGCGCCATGAGCATTCACGGCACCCATCTTGCACAGACCTTTGAAAGGTTAAGATGGTCATGAAAAATAGTAAATATGGTACCAACTGATAGGTTTGTCATCTCTGCTAACATTTTGATTTTTATTTGGGCATCTTCCAATACAAGTTTCTCAATTTTTTTCACATTTTCTTTTGTAGTGACAGTAACCGGCCCGCCCAAGCGAGGGTCATCTTCAATGCTTTCTTTGCCCCTTTTAAATTCACTTGACCACTTTTGAACAATAGATAACGAAGGTGCAGAGTCCTGGTAAACGGCCACCATCTCTTCGTGAATGATTTTTTGACTTTTTCCCTGTTTTGTAAGGAACTTAATCACAGCGCGGTGCTCGATTTTCTTCAGCATTGTTGCGTCAGTCATCATGGTCATCTTTCACTGAGGATTACTAGGGAACTAATGATCACACTTATTTGAAATTTTGCATGTATACCCTCAGATAGTGTCATTAGCTAAAGAAATAATTAAATTACCCACATCAATAGCAAATCAACCCGATACCAAGAATACATTGAACACCCCTTGTAAAATTGGTTTGTTGTAAAACCTTACGAAGCTATGGTTTGATGACACAAACAAAGCTAAGTTATTTGGGTATGGCTTATGGCCACTGACCTGAACCTTCTTCATTGCTGGGTCACCAACTTTAACTAGACAAATCATCCAGGGTGACAACTGAAGGATTAACTTAAGATCAAAAAAAGTTGTTGAACTATTATTAATGAGCAGATGGCTACAAAACCACTGAAGCTAACACCTTACTTGACAGTTTCAAGAGTATGAACAAGCATAGAATACATAGGTTGGACAGCACGTTGAAGCCTAGGTGAGATGCCCAAAGGCAGCCATGAGTAAATTGCAAGGTTCAAAATGCAATCATGTCAAAGTTAAGTATGTTTAAGTTCAAGTTACAGTTAATCAAACACAGAAGCAAGAACTTCTAAACTCCAAACTCCTCCTCCTGTTAAAAGCCCATTAGACTATGTCTGAAAATTATCTGGTCTTTGTTTTAATTTCAAGTTGGGTGACTGTTTGTTGGATATCATGAATATTCCTACTGCTGCTCACAAGATGTAATCATTCCCAAGAAGGCAATACAGGTCACATTAAAATTCCTTTAACAGGCAACGTAACAACAACATGAGTATAGCTGAGCTTATAGAAATAATTGTTTCTGAGATATGATTTGGCCTTTGTAGTTCGTTGCCCCCTGTTCTAACTTAATAAGTGAGAAAGAAAAGGAAAGAAAGGAAAGGAAATACTTGTCTAAGTTTTTTCAAGTCTCTGTCATCTGAAATTGAATTAGTATGATTGAATTTAAAAATATAGTTTGTAGAGGAACCCTTCTAATGACATCTCTTCTGACTACAAACCTATATTCTTATGTGGACTTTCCCTAACTCTCTGGGGTCTTTTATAGAAAAACAAATTTCCCTCAGTATGCAATTGAATACTACAAGAAATAGTCATTTGTATCCAGAATTGTAGCCCTATGTTGAACCACTTCCTTCCTTCTGCAACAGCTTGCCCTGTGTCCTGATGCCATTGCACTGTGCTTTTTCTGAACCCCACAAGAAGCAACCAGTCATGTGAAGTTCTGGTCATGCAACACACAGTATGACAATTTTAAAGCACGAACTAAAATGTGCTGTACGTTACAAAGGAGAAGGAAGGAGTGGGACTGTCTGTGTCTGAGGCCCTCTTTGAGTGTGTTTATGTGTGCATAAGTGTATAAAATTTAGTCCTGCCTACCCCATTCCAGATTTTGTGCATGGCATGCATTATCAATTGTGCTGTTTCCAGAACCTTTGTGTCTACAGAAAGTAACCACTGGAGATGGAGTCTAAAGGTCCTTGGAATCAGTCATCTACACAAGAAACATGAACGTTGTGTAATGGCTACAGGAACATGCCTGCTGAAAGGCATATATACATCCAGTACCAGTGAGATTCCAAAATCAACAAAGCATTAAGAAAGGCCAGATAAGCATGTAAATTAATGTGATAAATATCATTAATCCACTTTAGGGATCCATTTCACACTTTCAATAGAACTGCCTGAGAACTACTTTCCCTTGTGAATCATCTCTTTCGCAGAGCAACAAATACAATCCTTTCACATAAACAGTTTTTAAAGATGTAACTGTGATACATAGGTCTCTGCTTTGAGAAGCACTGACAGGACTCTGAAAAGGGAAAAATTAGGCCATGGTTTGTCTCCACATCCTCTCCTGAAGAGTTTGTGAATGAAGTCTTTCTTTCCCCAGAGTTGGCCCTAACATCAGAGAGAATGAGATGGCTCCCTCAGGAAGCTGATTCTGGCTTTCAAGAACAGGAGAAAACACAGGAGATGTGTTGTCTGTGGAACTTTCTGTTTCATCTGCCAAAATGATTTGCCCAGCCATGAATTTATGTACCTTGTCTTTGGGAGGAAGGGGCATCCCAGCCCTGTGCCATGGCTCCATGCTTTCCATTACATTCAAAACTGAAGCCCTTCAAAATGTTGATCAAATTCCACCCAAGTACAGTTGCCTATATTATTCCTGACTGAGGCATGCATACACACAAAAAACACACACACTTCTACACACTCCTTTTATATGCTGGACACATTATATTTTAACTCTTTGATTAGATATTGAGCTCCTTCTTACTTACTTTACTGTGGATGTTAACCATATCAGTTATACACAATGAATTATAATTACTGGATTTCTTTGCTCCTTTAAGCAAGCTTGATTTATTATGATGTATCTTCTTTTTGTTTATTTCAAAATAAATTTTGAAATAATTTTGTTTATTTCAAAATAAAATAAAATTTCATAATTGAAAAAAGAGAAGTTATTCTCAGCCCTTGAACTGGTAATTCTGAACTCTATGGTTCAATGCCAAATCAAGATTCTGCCTTGACAAATATAAACTTTACCAAAGTAATTTGTCATTTACTCCCTCAGATATAGCATGAAAGAAAAATATCAGAGCCCAGAAAATCACTTCCTGTCTGTGTTTTCCTTGAGTTTATTTCATAGTACTGTACCTTTTGCTTTCAGAAACAGTACTGCCGTAAGAAAGAGGACTGCTCTGATAATAAATATAACCCCTGCAGATGAAAACATAAATATCCTGTATAAATTACACACATAAAGTGTGCAGATAATGCTGAATGGCATTGCCGGTTACAACAGATTTTGTTCCTGGAACTATCTTGTGGCCTAACAATATTCCCTTGTTTGCAAGCTAAAAGGAATGGAGATTTTGGTCTTCCTGATTGGATGTTGTATTATCAAGCGTCTGTTTTAACTTGGCTAAAAGAATGGGTAATGTTGTGAAATAAGAGAATTTTGTATCTTGAAGGTCATGACTTGCAGATGGGATGGCATGCTTTATATGTGGTATGAAAAAGCTAAGTCACATGGGTCCTTCCTGAGTCATTTTATTAGAAGATTTTTAATGTCAGTATGGGGAAAACTAAAGCTAAAACTGTATAATAAATTACCAAGATGGCTTTCACCTATGGAAGCTTTTGTATATCCAAATGTATTGAACTTTGAAAAGATCATAAGATATGGCGATATCCTGGATAAGGATGGTGGCCTGAAACTGGAGCAAGAAATACAAGAACAAGGACTTAATATTTCCTGGTGGTATAAGGTGCAGATGCAATCAAGATATGCCAAGGATTGTAAAACATGGGGGTTCTATAGATACCTAACAGAATTTGATCAAGTGTTGCTTAAAACAGATGAGAAAATTATTAAAAGACTATATGATTTTTTACTTGACAGGAAAATGGAAGGAGAACAGGTTAAGGAAACTATGATAACATGGGCACAAAACTTTGGATATAATGTTGAACTAGAAAAGTGGCAAAAACTATGGGAAAGAAACATTAAAGTAACTTTAGCAACTTCAAATAAAGAAAACCTATATAAAATGTTCTATAGATGGTATTTGTCACTAAGTCAACTAGCTGTTTCCAAATATGTCAAATAGATGTTGGAAATGGAAACATAAAGTGGGTACTTTTTATCATATGTGCTGGACTTGTGACAACGCAAAAAAGTACTGGATTAAAATACATAGATGGATGGAGAAAATATTACAAAAACCCTTTGCTTTTAAACCCGAAGTTTTCTTGTTGGGCATTATACTGGAAGATGTTAACAGACAGGAAATCTATTTGATGTCGCATCTAATTACAGAGGCGAGGATTGCATTTGCTCAGTATTGGAAAAGTGAGGAGCTGCCCACCGATGCGTTGATTCTAAGAAAGATCTTGGACTGTGCAGAAATGGATAGACTAACTTTATCGTTGAAGGAGAAAGAGGATACTGATTTCTATCGAACTTGGGACTCTTTTTATAATTGGCTGGAGAAATGGGACTTGGCATAAATTTAGAGATGTTTTTCAAACTATGATAAATTAATTGGAATTTGATATTAGAATGTTAAAAAATGTGTAGTAGGAGGCTGACCCAGTGAATCCAGTGTTTGTGATGTTTGATGGGGTTTTTTTAGTGTTAGTTTAAAAATTTTAATAATATATATATAAATATTCCCTTGTTTGTTTGTGTTGTCAGGTATGGAAAAATGAAGGCTAGGTCCAGGCGGTGCTGTTAGGATTGCCAGGTTGTAACTCTGAGTCTTTGACAGTATTTTAATCTGCTATAGTAAGGGAGGATTCAGGGGATTTTCACATAGTATACACATTTTTAAAACTATAGCACAGCCCAATCCTAATGATTTTTTTATCAGCTATTTCCCACTGAAGCCAGTGGGAATGCATTCCAGCATAAATAGGAGTACATTCCAGTATAGCTAGGACATTCCAGTCAACTGAAAACAATACTATTTACTTCTGAATAAACATGTTAGGATTGGGATGGCAGATGACTCACACATCCCACTGAAAGGAATATCTACTACAGAGGTCCCCAACCTTTCTAAACCTTTGAGCACATTTGGGAATTTGAGAAATAGCAGTAGACATCACCCAAAATGGCTCCTATGGAGGATGTGACTAGTCACATAACGGCTGCTATTTGGGCGGGGGGTGGGGATTAGTCGAAAGAGAACTAAAAAGCTATGGGTGGGAGAAGAAATAGTGAGGGTAGAGGCTGAGAGGGAGGGGAAAATAGTAAGGAAAACGGCTAAAGAAAGAGCAATGCTAGAGGCTAGGAAGAGGAGAAACACTGAGCTAAAGAGGTAAGTGAAGAGATGGAAGGTGGTGATAGCAAAGAAAAGGGGAAGAAAATAGAAAAAAAATTACTGTATCATTTTCCAAGGTTTGGTTAAAACATGCTTCACAGGAAGCAAGGAACAGAGAACTTCATGGATGCCACTGGAAGCTGCCATGGGTGCTATGGCTCCTGCAGGCACCATGTTCTGGACTCCAAACGATGGAGTTTCAGGTTACTGGCTTAAGGACGTTTACTTTGGAGTATGATCCATCAACTTCAGTGGGAACTCTGACAGCACCCTAATTTCAACTATGCATTAATCCAACTAACCTGTGGATCAAGGCCAGTGTGAGCACAGAAAGCACACTACAAACAAAACACAGCTTTTAAAAGGTAAAATCCTTCCATTACAATCAATGGACTATTTTTGCAGCATAAATGCTGGGTAAAACATTCAGAGATGAATGTTGTCTGGCCTCCAGCAACAGCATTAAAAAGCTGGTTGTGAGTCAGCTGGGTTGAAAGAGAATTTTATTACAGCGTACATTGTGTTAGGAAGATTTCAAATGGTTGGGTTAATTTTGACACATTTTCTTTGTTTCTTATTTTATTCCAGTAACTAACAGGCATGATATTCCAGACCAATGGTCAACTGTGCACATCTTGTGTATGTTGGATAAAACATTGTGCAAAATTAATTTTCCTGAAAAAAATATAAAAAAGTGACCTACTTTTCTCCAATAGGTACATTCCTGATAATTTGTTCTGTGTTTGAAATAACAGCTTTATGACTTCTTTAGTTTCCTGAGGCCTATGATAAAATGATGTCATTTAAGTACACCCAATTTTCCTGCTTTTGGATTTTTTCAATTTATTGCTCAATGTTTTTCAAATTCTCTTTTTATTGGAAATAGCTCTGGAGAAAATCAAGGAATACCTCAGGGAAACATTTTATTTCAAAGTTTTTTTGCTCTGTCTGTCTGTCTATCGAAGCATTTGTATACCACCTTTCAATCCTGTAAGGGCCACAAAGTAGCTCATTTCCCTATTAAGCAGGAGGCTGGAGCAAAACTCCTATAAGAAAAGGTTACAGCATTTGGGGCACAGTAGTTTAGGAAAAAAGTGAATAAGGGAGAAATGATAAGAGGATCAATAATTATGCAAGGTATGGTGAAAGTAGTTAGAAAGTAGTAGTTTCTCATGATACCTCTTCTTATTATCCCATGAAGCTGAATAGTGGGAAGTTCAGGACAGACAACACAGCACAGAGATAAACTATGGAATTTGCTTCTTCAAGTTTTGCTGATGTTCACTAACTTAACACTGAGAGAGGATTAGATAAATTCATGAAGGATAAAGCCACCCCATCATAATGGCTATATACTCCTCTCAGAATCACAGGTGGTGATGCCTCTGAATCCCTGTTGCTGGGGAACAGCAAGTGACAGGGGCTAGGGGCACTGTGTAAACAGGGCAAGTGTTTTGGCCTGATTCAGAAGGGCTCATCTTGCATTTTAATTTTGCTACAACTTTAATCTGATGACATATATGTACCAGAAAGACAGAATGCTACCTCCTGATAGTTTTTGCTGTTACATAGCGCTGAGTTGCCCTGGCTTATGTTGACCCTATGAATGGATGACTTCGACAGCTCTGTTTGGCTCTTGCAAACTCAAGCCTGTGGCTTTCTTTAAGGAGCTGCATCATTTCATAGTTGCTGTTCCTCCCCTTCTGCCTTCAGTTTCCCCCAGTGTTATTGTCTTCTCCAGGAAGCCTTGTCTTATCATGTGCCGGAAACATGTCAGCTTCAGTTTCATCTTTTTTGCTTCTAAGGAAAGTTCTGTCTTGATTTAATCTAGGACCCACTTGTTTGTCTTTCTGTCCATCCAGCGTATTTGCAGATCTCTTCTCCAGCTCCATGTTTCAAAAGCATCTATTATCTTTCTGTTAGTTTTCTTCACTGTCCAGCTTTTACACCCACACACAGTGATAATGAACACAATCAAGTGTATGATCTTGGCCTAGCTCTCCAGTAAAATGTCCTTACATGTGAACATCTTTTCTAGTTCCTTCATTGTTGCCCTTCCAAGTCTCAGTCATCTAATTTCTTGGCTGCAGTCTCCCTCTGAATTGATGATTAAGCCTAGGTATGCAAAACCTTTCAAAATCACAAGTTCTTCAGTGTTGACATTAAAGTTATGTGATTCTTCTATAGTTATGATTTTTGTTTGCTTGGTATTCATCTGCAGTCCTACTTTTGCACTTGCTTCTTTCATTTTCCCCAGAATCTCATTATGTTAGTACCATGCATATATGAATAAATATGTATATATTAATATCCTCTAGTAACACATGGCAAACTATCAACATCTAATAGGGCAGTGGGATCTCATCCATTCACCTGATCCAACCCTATTTACTTGCTGTAAAATGACATGTGGAAATGAGTCTACATTCCAGTATCAATAGAGCTAACATGCATTATTGTACACAACCACACCCAGACTCTAAGGTCTTAGTATCATATGTTATTGGGTGTATGCACTGTGTAATATGTAAATATATGTCCCCATATAGGTGTTGTAACATAAGCATTGGGAGTGAGGGGGGACTGCCATCCCGCTAAATGTATGCACATCTCTGCATTCACTGTGCAAGGTTTGCCTAATGTGAGAAAAGTTGTTCAAGTTTTATTTCACTGTGAGTGAGACACTTCTATTTTTCTCTGCTTCTGCTGTCCAGTTATACCTGCCTGACACAAAGACTGAATCTCAAACCAAAGTATGTGGTCTGATTGCAATCACAGCTCTGTGCTGCTGAAGGCCTTAGAACAAAGCATGTAGTGATGCTGGGTCATGACTAGGGAAGCACAGGCAATCTGTCTGAGGGTGGGAATCCATCAGATTCTGTGAGCTCAGCTCACTGGACTCTGGTCCACTTTGCTGTGGCCTGTCAGAGCTGCTGGAGAGCGCTTCCAGTATTCACGGGGCACTCACCAGGACCTGAGCCCCCTGAACAGCACAAGCAGTGTCCCCCTTCTGCATCTGCTACCACTGATCACTGGGAATGGCACCTGGTGCACCTGCTCAAAGCACCTCTCTTCTGTGCCCACTGCCAGCACTGGTAGTACCAGGTGGGGAAGAATTTAATCTCCAGAAGCGGCGCCACTTGCAGCACCCCCATCCTGCAGCTGCTCTTTGGGCTGCTGCACCTGATGGGGAAGGTTTCCAGTTGTTCAACTGGAGGTCCCTGAGCACTCATGAACTTTCTCTTGGATCAGCTCACTTTGCAGGACTAGGCTGAGCACAAGAGGCAGTCTGTGGATGCTAGAAGGACAGATTCCAAAAGTATCCATTCCAACTGTAGTCAAGACCATTAATCCAAAATTTTCAAGATAATTGCTCTTTTTGTTTGGTGCTTCCCTAAGTATTTACTTTTTCAATCAACCAATTATCTCTGGAAATAAATGGTATTGAACATTTCTGGACATGGTAATTAACTAAATCACTGCTTACCATGGATGTCGGGCTGCCTGCTCACAGGTATACCGTTTATTGGGATCTTTCTCCATCAAATTCCGAATAAAATCTTTAGCTGTTTTTAGAGAAAGGGAGAAGGGAAAAGAAATAAATATACTAGATGCCTGAAGCAAGAAAGGCAAACGGTAGTATTAAAGACAAATCTTAATCTATGACAATGTTTTCCTAGGAAACACTGAAAAAATGAAGTAAGTAGCTGCTGGTAGTAGATTGGGTAAGAAGCATTTTATACACATAAGGCATTACAACAGTGATAAGGAACTCAATCAAGTGAATGACCAAACATTCAATTCTACACTGTTTCCTCAGCCATTGGCCTTCCTTTTATTAGCGCACTATCTGTATTTGTCCGTTGCTCTTCCCTAGTAGCTTGCTGAATGCCCTTCAGCCTAGGAGTCTCATCTTCTGGCACTATATCTTGTCTTATTTTTGATTGTTTCCACTGGGTTTTCAAGAAATATTCAGAAGTGATTTACCATTGCTGCCTTCTGCACAGCACTAACCAGAATTAGCTTGAGTAGCATGGCTGTTTTCTGCAGAAGATCCTCCCCCTGTGTTGTCTTCAACTATTGCTGCCCATTAGAGGCTTCTCCAACCCCATCACCATTAGAAAGATGCATTCTCTTTTGCTGATGTGACTGTTACTCCTGAAGAGGCTGGATGCATCTTAGTCTGGTATCTCAGCTTTCATAGTCTTGAGTGACCCTACTAGAAGACCAGATTAGTGAGAGAGAGTGGGCCTCCCAGCAGAATTGCTCTTGCCCTCTCTGACTCTCTCAAACTCCATCAGTATATTAAAGCGTCAGTTACCCCTCTTAATTCTCAGATTTAAGCAGAATACTTTTCAGCATCATCTTCACAACTATACAAACTAGAAACTTGGTGGTGATAATGGTAGCAGTTATGTTAGATGGTTACACACCCCAATCGTGGAAAGTGTAGGCTATTTTCTTCTTTTTTCTGGGGTAGGCATCCCCGGGATTGCACCATTAAATGTTGAAGCTATAGGAAACATGTTCTATAAGAAGTTCCAGACTGCAGACAGGGAGATGAGATGATGCATTGAGGAAGAGACAGAGGCAACCCTCTAAATAACACAGGAGATGGCGCAAGGTAGATTTCCAGATATTTTGGATTTGAGCTTCTTGAAGCTCTGGTCAATGATCAGGAACGCTGGGAGTCAATCCAAAATATCTGGACTTCTACTTTCTGCCCATCCCATTCTAACACAGGAGTAGGAAATGCCAGATGTTGTTGGACA
>NW_025335409.1:7997150-8030767 GCF_004798865.1 Varanus komodoensis
TGTCCAACAACTGCTGAGCCACAGGTTGCCCACTCCTGTTTTGACACAATATTTCATGTTAAAAATATGCATACTAATGCCAATAAAGGATGGCTACCTTCTGTGTTAGCTACTATCTAATTTGTGATTACACTTGTTCCTTACCAGACTCAGATATATCATCCCAGTAAGGGGAGTCAAATTCATATTCTGCCTTAAGGATTTGTTCAAAAAGCTTGGAGTCATTTTCATCATAGAATGGAGGATACCCACAGAGTCTAAAACACAAAATAATAATGAAAAAAACATTAGGGTGCTTTAAGTCACTGGAGAGCAAACAATTGAGGAAACCCTTCTTTGGCAATTCTCATTTAGGCATCCAAAAGGAATGTCAGACCTGCAAAACTTATGACCCACTGAAACAAACAGTGCGTATCAGTCAGGCATAGTGGACACCCAGGAGCTCAACCCACCTGTTTTTCTGCCTGTTGAGGCAGAGAAGATAGGGTGCTGGGGGGGGGGGGGCAATTAGCAAGTACCAGTCACTAACCAGTCACAAGTTATGCAATCTGCTCATATGCCATAATAGATAACAGAACACTAATTTTTTGAGCAAGAGGATATGGTTGCAAACCACAGATACAGTATGACTATGGAATGCCTTGCATACATCTGCTACAGACCATACTGCTGGGATATCAAATGCCACAGTGTTCCAGATCTATGCCAGAATAGAGATCCAGTGTGGTGTAGTGGTTAAGAGCAGGGGACTGGGACTATCTGGGTTCTAGTCCCCGCTCAGCCATGGAGCCAACTGGGTGACTTTGGGCCAGTCACAGACTCTCAGCCCAACCTACCTCACAGGGTTGTTGTTGTGGGGATAAGATGGAGGAGGAGATATAAGCTGCTTTGAGCCCTTTGTAGGAAAAGGCAGGATATAAATTGAAAAATAAATAAATAGCCATGTGACCCTTGTTGCACCTATGGGATCTTTTTGGACAAGCACACATCCTTGTCGAAAGCCTGAGGTGTGCTCTAACGAGCCCAGAGAGCACTTGTGAAGTAAGGATGTTCATTTCAAAGGCAAGAGAACCTCCTGAATTCCTAAGGGATGACCACACAGTGTAGGCTCCTCTGCTGTATGTGTTTCCCCCTAGAAGTGAGTATTCTGTGCATTCAGCTTACGTGAAGGTAGAATTAAGGCATTACACTATCTCTAATGTTAAGAGCTAACCCATTTTTAAGTGACTATACCTTTAAAAAAATCTCTTTAGGCCCATACAAAAATGATACACAGTGTTCTAAGTGATAAACAGTTCCAGAATTCTAATGTACTGAAATTCTTTAGAGGGTGACAAAATACTTAATCATCTGCATATTGTCAGATGCTTAAAGTTTCTTTTGTCAAGAAATCTTGCCTTCTACAAAACCCCTAAATACCTAAGAATCAATTAAAATAGCTTCCCCAAATTTGACCTACTTTTCAGAGACAAAACAAAATGACACAATATTTCATATTATTTTTTGCCAAGAAGCCATTTAGTAAAATATGAGCTTTGATAGGATTTCTCTGGGGGTTATGAGGCTTTCACCCAGCTTCTCTACGTAGAAAGCAAAGTAGCCTTCAGCCCCTTTTCAAAAGAATTCCAGACAAATCATTAATAGGCAAGACAAGAAGACTGCTTCTCTGCATTCCATGTTTTAAAATAGTTCTATCTCTTTTGGCTCTTTTGAAATCTGTCTCCAAAGAAATGCTGATGGGTCTGTAAGATTATGGCATCTTCTGACATTAATTTCTGCTCAGCTTGTTCAAAATCTCCAAGCCCAGATTCTGGGACAGTCCCCCGGGGAAATAAGGGAATACTGAAAATGCAGATAAAGGGGGGAACGTGAGAGAAGAAGTAGAGAAAGGGAATAAGGGGTACTTCTGAACAAACAGTTCTTAGTGCTATTGATCAAAACTTGCTGGGAACTCCTGTAAAAAATTCTTTGCAACAGACAGGCCTATAGCACAATCAAAGCCTTATCTGAATGCAAGCTAGGTGCTGCAAAGACAGAAAGAAGTTCTTCCTTGGTTGTAAAGGCTGTAGGTGTGAAGGATATGAGCAAATGGGGCATTTTAGAGGCTGCAAGGATATATCTGTGGGAAGGAGCAATACTATGGCCTCCAGACAGTGTCTGAGAGGCCATAGGCTAATTTGGATACTCACATACAAGGATGGGAACAACACTGACTGGGGAACTTGGAATTGGTGCTGGAAACCAAACCCTGTCCCCTCAGTAAGTATAGAAAGGACTACACTAGCAGTTCTTCAAAGTTGAGAAAGTGACCATGTAGAGAGGGAGAAGTGTTTTGGGGTACCAGGAGGGAAGGAAACCGGAATTATGCTGATACAAGCTACAAGCTACTAGATGCATCTCTAATTTCCTCCTCTCCCCATCTGCAAAGCTCCAGGGAAAAAAATCTGTCCAGCAGGATGAAAGGATGGGGCAGTAAATATGGCCTCTGCTACAAGCCTCTTAGTCTGGGGGTTTATGGGCATTCTGATGGGGCTGAGATTTCACATCCCTTCATTTGGTGCTTCTAGATCAGGCTTTTACAGCATTATAATCCTGCCTTATTCATGGAATGCTATGGGAAGGAGGGGAGCAGTCTATATCGCTGTCTGCTCAGAACCCTTCCATGTTTTTCCATGCCTTCCTTCTTCTGTCTTATGTAAGAAATTCAATTTAGATAAAAAGGTTAGAATTACTGGAAAATCCCTTTTGAATGGGACTGCTAAGAGTATTTCATCTGGAAGCATGCTTGGTTTCTCTCAAGGAATCGTAAGAATTATGGTTTAAGGACAAGTGGAGACATTTCTGTAAGAGATCCCTAATTTCCCCTAACTCGTAAGCTATAATTTCAGGAATTTCCAGTGAAGAGGAAATGACTCATTTATTTATTTATTCAGAATGGAATGTTTCAAGTGACAACATCATACAGTGTCACTTCCCCCGCACTACCCTAATTGGATGCTGTTTGTGTGTTGTGGTGCTGGTGGAAATGCACAAATGTGACAGCATCCCATCATGGGTAAACTAAACAATGCAGGAAAAGAGGGAAAAATAAGGCTTTTCACCAATGACAGCAGGTGTGCTGAAACTGGCTTTACTGGAGCCCAAACAACCAACCTCCTCTTATGCTACCAAAAACCACTGGTTGCTACTGAGCACTGCAGTGCACTTATCCCACCAGTGACCTCTACAACTTCAGCCACGTGACTGATCCATGCCATCCCGCTGTGTCAACCCCAGCCACACCAGCCCGGCCAGTGTTTTTCAATATTTTGCTGAAAAATCTTCAGTCTTTTGACTAACCGGATAGTTAATTAACTGATTAAATTTACATGAATTTACATATCATTTTAAGTTAGGTAATTTCATTTTCTTGTGGGCCACTCCAAGGATCCTTTGTTGAAAAGCAACATAGAAATACTGCCTAACATACTTTGCACAGCAAAGCAAATTAGGAAGGAAATGTGAAATAATCCATGAGTTAATAAAAGCAACCTTCTACCATTGCAAGAAAGAAAGGCCATTTATAAATTTTCTTTTGAATTATCTGTTATATTAAAACACCAGAACCAAAATATCCTCATTTGGTTTCATTAAGATTTCATACAAAATAAGAACAATCGCTATAGGACTAGTTAAGGGCTTAGATCCAGAAAACTGTCAGAGCAGAGTGACTTTCCTGACCCCTCTCCACATGGCAGGCTCCTTAGGAGATCCTCTGGAATGGGGCAGGATGTGGTACAGAAGCTGAGGTGAGAAAAAGGACTCTGATGGAAGGTGCACACACCTCATTTTCAGCAATTCCTCCAAGCCCCAGTCCCAAACTCTGACCTCAGATCCATGTGAGGACTTTTGAGGGGGTGTTACAGCAGGGAAAGGAAGAGATAAAGCTGCCTCCCCCACCCTGTATGTTCCTCTTACCCCCAGAATGTATCTACCATGCCTACAGAAGTCAAAGAAATCTGGAACAATACCTCCAGGCAGGTTATCAAATCAGACCAAGGTCTGTTTCATCTAGCATTTTATTTTACAAATGCCTGTGGAATCTCATCTTTCATTGGGTCTGGCCACTAACATGCAGACATGTACTACAAAAGCACATGGAGTTTCTATTAATGCAGCCTTACCTAAACTAGTGCCTTCCAAAAGTGTTGGGACCACAGCTCCCATTATCTCCAGTTAGCAAAGTCAATGATCAGAAACTTTGAGAGGTGTGATCCAAAACATCTGGAGGTTATCTGACTTGGAAAGACCATGTTAAAGTGCCATTCAACAGTCACCACACTGAAATGGACAGCTTAAGGTAGTAGTCATTTCTTCCTCTTTCTGGAGGAAAATTCATAGCTTAACTATGGATTGTGTTAAGATGTAGAGATTCCTGCCAGGGAAATAATTTAAAAATGATACTCTTAAAATTGTGCTCTGCATATTTGTACATGAGATGAGTAAATAACAGAATCAGTTTTCAGTGGGAAAATCTCAGTCCATCATAGGGGACTTCCAATCACCAACATTTTCTTTTTCCTCCAGTGAAACCAGGCATTCAAGAAATGTCCAAGGTTACTGCCATCTCAGAAATAGCAGCCAGCTGTTTTGTCAGCATTCCACTGAACCAATATATTCTTGGCATGTACTAAATGTGACCCTGAACATGTAACCAAAATAAAAGATGCGACTATCCTCCTCCTGAGAAAAACAGCTGCATCTGTGAAAAAGGAACAGATTTTTTCCCCACATTTCCTGGGGAAAATACTTCAAAGAACTATTTTAATGCAAGCCCACAGGTGCCTGATGAAGCTTGTGCTCCCTCAAATGGAGGCACAAATATTAGAGCAATTGAGAAAAAATACAGAACAGAACTTGAGATAACATTACTGTGAAGCAGGAAATCCCACATTTATGTATTTATTAATTTAAAATAATGCTCAAGGAAGCAGATAGGCATAAACATGGAGCTAGGTCTTAATTCATATCTGAAGTGGGAAACAGTCTGAGAGAGGTGCTGGGGCTCTGTGGATCTCTGTTTCCCCAGATCATATTCAGAGAAGTGGCTGGTTACTACATCAACCTGGACCCAGCAAGTTACACTGCCGTACAAGATTCATAAAGTCATTCAGTAGCTGACCTGCTCTGTTGACTTCAGCCCCTGCCCTGCCATTGGTCCCATCCTGGAGGCTCTCCTGGCTTTTCTTCATGCATACCCAGCTCCTCTACCTTCTGTACCAACTACAGGGCAACCCCTCCTACTTGGCTCTAGACTAGCCCATTTTCTGTTTATTCCTGCATTCCCTTAACTCCATGGCTTTGCGCTGTTTCTACTTGAGCTCTTTGTAGCCTCTTCTGTATCTTGCTCAAGCTATTCTTACATTTTTTTTCCTGTGCCTGTTGACTTTCTTCTTTCCTTCTTTCAGATAAAAGGATTCCTGAACTACTTGTCTCTCATTACTTTGGTCCTTGCCCCACTCGATGTCCTAGCTGAAAACATCCCTACAACAAATCACAACAGTCTCTGTTTTTTGCTCCTGCCAACAGTATAGTGTGCCTCCTGTTTAAATATTATTTCAGCATCACTGTTCTTTTATTCTTTTAATAGACCCAACATTATTTATTGGCATTCTAAGTGAGCTTTACTTACTCAGGAATTTCTAAACATTCCATGATGTCAAAGCATCTTAGGTAATTGGCATGGAAAAATTTCAGATGAGAAGCAAAAATTCTTTTTTAGTCCATTATGTATTTAAGTTTACTGTCTATGTTGACAGGCCCTTATCTTCTATCGTCTTATGATTCAATTTCATATTTTGTGCATTTATTTATGAAGGGCTTGATCCAGTCTACTGCAGGTACAACATTCATCTGTGTAGGAATCCTCACAGGAGAGCTCACTTTCCCCCTCCTTATACCTGAGGTGCACACACAGGTGCTGTGCCAGGCCATTACAGGGGAAGGAATGCCCATTTTGTGTGTGGTCTCTGATTTGGTGGTATTTTTGTTATATTTTTGTGGATTTTTTATCTTAAATTTTGCAAGCCACCCTGGGTAATGCACAGGGACCAGAAGGGTGGAACAGAAATTTCTCTCTAAAAATGACTGGATCCAGATTGCCATTCCACCTGGTTTATTTTCCTTGACTGAACCAATGAAGAAGACTGGTTTCTGTATGAAATGGATTTTGTATGAAATGTTATATGGGAGGCGCACACAGCTCCCCTTTTCTCTTCAGCTGTCTGGCCTGCTGAGTGCCTGCGTGCACGTGCAGGGGGTGGGTGTGCAGGAGTCGGCGCTCCGCCACACCCACACCGTCGCCAACCTGGTGGTCATGCTGGAAGGCACCAGATTGCGGTAGGGTGCTCCTTACTGGTGCTGTGCTTTGAATCCCCTTAAATTGCCAATGTTGAAAAGCAAACTGTAGCAGGGGAGGAGGAATATGGAATCTGTAATATAACAGTTAAAATACAACTGCTTTAAATAAAATACTGTGGCATGGAATAACAGGAAGTTCCAAACTGCTAAAATTAGTAAGGACTCATCCATACAAAATGAGCTTTCTTATTTAAAAAAATAAAATAAAATCTGACCATCAGTAGATCAGATTTGGATGTGATTAAAATGAAACACTCAGAGCTGCACTGCAGTAAGTTCAATATGTCTTAGAACATTTGTCTAAGATTATTTGTCTAAGTTTTTTACATTTCTGGGGTAGTTGTAATCTATAATATATTCAATCATGCATTAAAAAACAATAATAGGCCAGAATTAACTTATTTTCCCACTGGTGTAACTCTATCAGGGGACATATGGTATTTTATTTATTTATTTTAAAATGTTATCTGACTAAGCCTGCCAATTCTGCTTACATGGCTCTTGTAGTAGCTTAAAATATAAAAGTTATCATATTCAAAACACTAAAATAAAATATCAGTTACTTAAAAGCATAAAATTGTTAAATGGCATCTTAAAATACTGCAGAGAATGAGGGCCAAACTTGATCAGGCATGATCTGTGGTTGGATTTCCTGTCTCATGTGACTCAAACTGAACTCTGACCACTGAGCTGTAGGAAGGGAATGTGAACCCCTCCCTTCTGTACCACTTAGTCAATTAAAGAAGCTTTCTCCCCTTCAGCTGCTATTTGTCCTACGTTCAGGAAAATGGTTGGGTACTTTTTACCAAATTTGAAAGCAGTGTGATATTTTGTCATGGATCTCAAATGTCTAATCTAATTTGGACATCACCTTCATGTATAATATTAATGTTATCAGTATGCATGGTACTTTACACAATAAAAACCCCTCTGAAGGAACAAGTATTTACCAATACTACAAAGAATTTGTAGTATTTACAAATACAATCAAGATGGGGAAAGAACCAGACAGGCTGTCAGGTTTCCCTAATGAGGAAATTCTGTGATATGGAGGGCCAAAACCAACATTACAAAAGAGACATTTTTACTCTACAATAGGTGCAGGGGCCATAATCCAGATCAAAACCTTGGCACAGAAATGTGTAAGGGTGTTACCTTCCCCTCCTGTTATGTGTTCCATCTGGCCTGGAGGGCTGGTCCTGTGCCTGTAATTTCTCTTGTGAAATAGTGATTTGTTTAACTCCCCCATCATTCCACCACATCCAGATCATGGCTCCTGCAACTCCCATAAAGTAAAGACGAAAGCATGATGTATCTGCTAGATGCTAGGAATGTTGGGAAAAAATCTGCAATATATTGAAATGAGTTCAGATTTCTAGAAGTCCATCCTGTGGCGTGCACAGCAACAGCTTTTAAGAATCAATTTAAAAACATTTTAGGAAGATGCATACTAATTCACATTAGTGTTAAAGCAGTCTTGTGCAAATCTACATTCGCTCATAAATTAATGTGGATTAGCTAAAGTAGAATGAAATTATGATTTTAAAAAAACTCTGATTCTGTCAGTGAGACGAGGATGGAACAAAACATGCCTAACAATCTGTGAAACACAGACATGACAGATTTAACAAATCCATACACTCCTACTGGTTACAGATTGAAAGTAATGCTTGGTTTGGCCCTGTGGTATGTCACCTTCAGTTCTAGAAGAAAAGTTATCTTTATATCTTAAGTGTGAGCATAGGTATATTTTATTTCTTTTTCTCTGAGAGTTCATGTGAAGCCCCTTCCCTGTGGATTGTCTCCAGCATCTTTCATTCACAGGTACACCACCTCTGTATGCATGTAAATTGGTGGTGTTTGTGTATTAATGCAGTTGTCATTACTCGCAGCAATGGTGAGCTATCCTCCATGAACCTGACCTAGCTTTAAAAAACCAATTTATATAGTGGCCATGACCACACATTTTTTTTAGTAGCGAAGCAGCATAGAATGAGCTAAAAGAGTAATCATGACCATGGCTAGATAGTCTTGGGACACAGCAACAAAAATTGTGGATATGCATTCAGTTTGTGAACTTACTTTGGGCCTCACCACTGCAACAGTTGCCTTGATGTAGAAACTGAAAAAACAGTCACTACACTATCTATATTGTAATGATGGCGTGCTTGAATAATGGCAGAGTTTGCAGTTATTTTCATGGGCTCCACTCCAAAGAGGCTGATCCTTTCACAGATACTTCATGGAGATGTACATGAGCATAATGCACACTGGGCATGTGGCAAAGGAGGTAAGGGAGCATGTCCTCACATTCTGATCCTCAGTAGGGTACATGCATGAGATGACACATTCTAGGCTCACCCTTTTCCCTTGTCATATGCATTGCCCTCAACTTGCACAAGAAAAGTTTAGGACTACTAGTATTCCCGTTCTCAAAGCCAGTGCTGTAATATCTGACATGAATGATGAAACATGGGCTCATTTATACTACTTACAGAATATATGCAATAACACCAATAGACCAACAGTCCACTGCTTTGCTGTAGGGTTTCTGGGCAAGCACTTCAGGAGCTGTAATGAGGAAGCGGAGAGGAAAATCAGTAAATGAATCTAAATCCAATGAGTGTGGCCACAGTCTAAACAGAAAACTCATGAATTTGAAATTAACAGATTGTTCACCCATCTCCACCACCATACCATTTATTTGGCATTGGGACAGAATTTTGGATGTTAGGAATCTCTCAAAGATAGAAAGGTACCCAAAGACAAATCATGTGCACATCTGTGCTTAGAGGAATACTCTTTATGTAGAAAAATGGCAGAATTATCCCATGCATGGTTGAAGTTTTGCAATATCGTGCAAGTTCCCTCCTCCAGTGTTGCAGCACTGCATGAGCACTTGCAAAAATGGTTATTTTTGAGAGCAAGCAGGTGAAATATTAAATGAGACCATCCACTGATGTTTAGCTGATTGGTAAGTGCAAGTTTCTACAATTCACATCTGTTATTCTAGTGTAATTTATAGGGGGAGGGTTCCACATAGGTAAGGGGAAGATCTAAGGCAAAAGTTGGACAGCAGAACTTTGCTTTTCAACCCATATATCCACATACTACCAGCATCTACTCCACTTATGCACAGAAACACTACCTTCACATGCATGGATCCATTCATATACACACAAGTCCCTTTACATTGAGTTGGGCTAACTCTCTAATGAACAGCCTTATGCTAAGCAAAACCATTGGTCCATATAATTCAATACTGCCAACCCTGACTGGCACCTGGCTCTTTACTTTCTGCTTCAGGCCGCAGCTTTTCTTATATGTGAGGAAATGAGGCTGAGACATTTTCCTTTTAAAGGGTAAAGAGAGCAGCCCTTTCCCTAATTCATACTTTCAGTGAGGACATCAGGAGAAGGAAGGCAGACACAATAGAAGGGGAAGGATAGCACATTTGGGAAAAAGTAAAATGGACTGGACAGTTACAAATATGGTTGGTGACAATTCTGCTAACAGCAGTGGAAGCTTTCTCCAGATGCTGTGAAACTAGGAATTCAGCTAGATCCTATCCATGAACACTATATTTGAATAAAGTGAATAATGATTATTATTCACTTTATGTGAATAATGATTATGGTCACAGTTTACAGAACAAAACACTGTGCACTGTCTGCTCAGTCCAAAACCTTCGGGAAAGAATCTTTATATTCCATCTTTATGTGACTGTTGCAAGGCCTATAATAAAATTTATACTTGGATGAAAATGAGAGACATCTCTTGCTTAAAGGAGAAGCAACATTGTCAGTAAAATGTGGTGGTCAACTTCCACCCCCTTTATCCCAAACATTTCTGAGCAGATAACAGATGGATGAGGGGAGGGCAGTGATCCACCTGCTAACGGATATGAGCAACCCGAATGCCACCTTCCTGGCATAAGCCCCCACATTCACAATGTGAAATGTTAAGATTTCAAAGAGCTCTTATTTTTAAACTGTGAATCACATTCACAATCAGTATATGTCAGATCAGAGGACTTCACATAAAAACAACGTAAAGTGGGGGAGGGACTGGTAGAAGGTCATCAATTTTCTGCCAAGAAATAGAAAACAAAAGCAGAATTCAAAACTTTTGGAAACTTGAAAAAGAAGCATTTTAAAAACAGCTCTAATTTCTAGGCTCACTAGGAAATCTTGACAGCTCTGCAGTGTGCTGCCAAATTGAAGTTTTTGAGATGTGAAGGCAATCTAGGGTGGTGTGTCACTGTGATTGTTCACCTCTGTTGCAAAGTGATCCAAGCAAGATGGCTGTCCCTGCCCTGCTAGCCAACTGGCCAAGGAAGTGTGATAAAGGAAGGATGTCAGAGACAGGGGTACAGCTGCTTGCCATTCTGACTGAAGGATACCACAGTAAAAGATCAAGAAGAAGCCACGCTAATCCAAAAGTTCCCTAAGAATGAGATATATGAAAAATCCGTGGTTTATAGCCAGTGTTATTTCTTCTTAGAGAAGATCCACTGAAATAAATAGAACGTAGGTCAGACAAACATTGAACACAGCTCTGTCCTTTTGTTGTTGCAGACAGCTTTGTTTTTCTGCATTCTCTTCACTCTGCTGAGCTGCAAAGTCAATATTGCCATTGTTATTTCAGATAGTGCTCGGTGCCTTTGGAGGGTCTGGGATCCAATTTCTAACTCCCAGAATTCACCAGAGCCTGCACACATCCTTACTGCCATAGCTGAAATCACAGCCACTGAATTGCTGCTGAATTTTGGTGGCAATTTTATGGCAAGAAAAAAAGCCATCTTTTTGCTTTAAAACAAGGCACATGGGAAGCATCATTGTATGAAAGTCTAGAGAATTGTGTTGCTTATGTTTGCATCTTTCATCTGCAAATGCTTAGCACTGGATTTTAAAACCCCATGACTCCAATCCTTTTTAATGCAAAGTAGCTATTGAATTTTCAAAGCCAAATGTTGGCTTATAGTTGAATTATTTATAATAGTTGCCTTGTCAGCAATTATAGGTTTAAGTGCTACTAAAAATGTAACAGATTTTCCTGCTAGTAACTGTAGTATTAGCCACAGCTACCTGAAGAACAAGATAACAGTGCCCCCTTATCACCTGTCCTTAGAGCCTTATATTGGATAAAGCAATTGTGTCAGATAAACTTTGGGGTTTATAGGTTTGGGAGTGGCATTCCGTCAGCTCAACCATTCTCACAGCCTTTCAGTAAGCAGCTGGTACTCAGGACTTGGAGTAAAGACAGGATTTTATTAACTGTAAGTTGTCTTAGGGGCCCTTCTGGAGTCAAATGAAAGGGAACAATACAAACAAAATGTTTCTGAATGTACTGGGACCCCAGATTTGGCCTATAGGCCTGAAGTTTCTTTCCTCTGCTCAAAGCCATGGCTGGGAAGATTGGGAAAAGTGAGAAGCTCAAACACTTCCTCTTCTCTTCTGCAGGTAGCTTAATAGATCAAGGTCTGGTTTAGAAGTAAAGTCTGCCACCACATCAGAATTGGCAAACAAAGTATGGAAAGCAATCCCTGCAACCAAAGATCAATGTGTAGTTTCCAACCCTAGTTTGGAGGGCTTGCCAGAGTTTGTTGACTTGTACATAGCAGCAAAATACACTTGGATGGAAGTGTTTTATTCAGTCACATCTAAGAGGCAGTTAGGGAAAGGGTAGTGAGGGTGGGGAACATTCAAGTCCACTGCTTCTTTCCAAGTCTCCAAGCCACAGTCTGGAGGATTAGGAAGATGATGATTGAATGCAGCCATTATGCTCATCAGTTTGTAGCAGGTAGCTCTGCTGGTTTTGCTAGGACTGGTTTCACTGTTGCACCCTACTGAAGGCAGGGAATTTAAGCACTGTAACATGATAGGAATCAAAGTAATCTACATGATGGGATTAGTGGCAGAAAACTGCAGGAAGGAATAAAGTTAGGATAATTTAAAAGCCCAGAACTAAAGAAACTCAAATACACAAGCCAATTGTGGTACTTCTTTAACAAACATGGTAGCCTTAACTATGGGCAAAAGAACAATCTAATAAAAGGAACAGAAATTCACATGGCCATTGCTTATTATTGGATCAGGGTAGAAAAGAACGAATAGATTTGGAACTTAGCTGGATTTTGGAACTCAGAAATGTGGTGAAATTGCCTGTCAGAATAAAAGACCAAATACCCTGGAACATTTTTTAAAGTAAAGGCTTAACAATATCCTTCTGAAATAATAATAAAATATTGCATTCCAATATACTTCAAGGGGAGCTGGATCATATCCTAGAACAAGATGACTAAGCATCAAAATTTATGAATGCTAACAGTAAATGTAAAAAAATGTTAATACATGCATAAAATAGGAAATTTGGATGTGGCAAAATAAATAGAAAATAGGATTTAATCATAGTTTTTGATATTACGTTTTAGTATTTATATTAAAATAAAAAGTGATGATTGGACATAACCTTACTTGAGAGTTTATTGTGATTTGGTCAATTCCATCAATAATCATTCCTAATATACTTATTTTGCAAAAATATAAAATTGGCAACCTCTGAATGAAACATGTCTTTGTAGCATAATGCAGCATTCTCTGTAATGTGAATCAGTCACTGGAATGGTCCTTAAGTATTTAGAAATTTCATTTTGAAATGACACTGGGATTCACATGTCAGATTTCAATTCGTGTCTATGCACTGTTTTGAATAAGCAGATCCTTGCTTGTACAAATGATAGAACTCCAAATTCACTCAGTGGTAGCAGTGACAAAATGGCTTCCACAGGCCTAAATTCTATTGCTGAAATGAATAATCTTTTGTGCAAAAGGATTGTGAGCTTTAATATGTTCTGGTACACAAAAACAAACACCCAGGAACAGAAGTATTTGATTATAAATGGATGTCTTTTGCATCAGGCTCTACTTGATGGTCCAGTAAAAAAAACAAAGTGGATCCCACAAGCCTGAAATCTGCCCAGCTGGTCTGGATTCAGAACAATACTGGTGGAGCCAAAACAGGGTAACTGCAAAGGAAAATCAATTTCAGCTTACAAGAGACCTGGGGCTAGGGTGGAGGTTCACCTTCCTGAAGGAGAATGACCCTAAACACATACCTACAGTCCCTAAAGAAGAAGCAGAATGGCTTAAAAACAAGAACCTGAAGGGTCTAGTGAAAGCTCAGCTCTCAGTCTGAGAAAATCTGTGGCAACACTTCAAAGTTGCTGTTTGCCAATGGTCTCCATGCAACCTGACAGAACTGGAGCAGTTTTGCCAGGAAGAATGGGTAAAAACTGCAGGATCTGGATATGCAATTATAGCTGCGATTGCTGCCAAACTGATTGCTGTCAGTTTGTTTTTGTTTACTTAACTTCTGTGCCACAATAACCATGTTATTAAGAGTAACTTCTGGGGGCCTCGACATTGTTGAGTATCTTGTGTATATCAAGGTAACCGTGCCAATTAAATGCATTTCAATTCCAGGCTGAAACACAACAAAATGTGGAAAAGTCAAAATGGGGGTGAATGTAAGTCAACACAAGACAGTTTATGATTTTTATTGAAACGCAATTATTCTATATTTACCCCCAGTATGCACGTTGGGCCACATATCTTTTTTAATGTACTTACTATATTTCTACACCACTTAATAAATACTAACAATAAATATAAAAGCACAATGAGCAGCATCCGCCATTCCACTTTTGCTGTTTCTGTTGCACTGCTGATCCTGCTGATTAGCAAAACAGGAAACTAGTACTTTCTAAACAAATCCCGAAAATTAGTCCAAACATTCATTACCAGAACAGGTAACATGCCATTCCACTAGCTCATTTCTAATTGCTTACTACAGCAAGCGCAGGGGCAACATTCTTTGTCAGCTGAATATATTATATTGTCCAATATAAAGAGTTTAGAACAGAATAAAACCAAAGTAAAAGCCAGGGTAAAAACAGCAGAAAGGCAAAGATCTAAGAATGTGTTTAAAAAAAACAACTAAAGAACTAAACAGCCTATTTACCTTGGGGGGGGGGGTGAAGACAATCCAAAATTTGGTTGCAAGCCATCAAGAGCTTTGTAGGTTTATGCTAGAATGCTGAATTGGGTATGGAAACATACTGACAGCTAATGCAGATCACAAAGCATAGGCACAATCCACACACATCCGGTGATATGCATGTAACTAATTAGTTCTGAGGGAGAAATATACCTGGGAACATTAGGAAACTGCCAATAATAAGGTTGATCTGTTATCTCAGAAGAGTTGCCTAATGTAGGAAACTATGGAGCAGTGCAGTATCAGATGCAGTACCAACCACAAAACTAGTCACATGGAATAGGAGAGTCATTGCAGTGTGTTTGTCTCAGGTCCCCCAGGCAAGTAGTCAAGGGAAAAAGAATAGGAGCTGGCATCCATTGAAAATAACAAGGAACAAATAATTTTTCATATCCCCCCAACCCCGCAGCTCCTCCAGATCCCTAAAAATGCTACCCAGAGGGTCAGAGGACTTTCATAGAAGGAGTGCAGGTAAACGGTACAGACAGGATCATCCCTAAAAATTGGACACCTACTGTGAATAGAGTCCTTCCACCAAAGGAAGCTAGATCCTGGCTTTTTTCTCATCATTTTTTCCATAATTGTCCTGACCGAGAGATGCTATATGTTGTCTTTTTAGCAGTGGCACCTCTGTTATGAAACAGTGCTCCCAGGAAGATGATGCCAACCATCCCTTTTTGGTACCAAGTTGAAAATCTTTCTGTTCATCTTAACTACTATAGGTCTCTCAGTTTAAAAATGTGTGTGTGTGTGCGTGTGTGGCGGGGGAGGTTGCTGTGAATTTTGCTCCTTGTATCTTGCGCCGTTTCTGCGATTTAAAAAAAATATTTATTGCGAAACACCAGGAATGTTTTACATTATGAAAGAGCATACCAATACTATAAATAACTTGCAGTGGGCTATATAAAAGGACCTCCCATGCAGAGCAGATGGTAGAGACATAGTCAACTCTCACAATGCTGGATTACTTGCTGTGTGTAGAATCAGTCTTCCCGCCCCCCAAACAGCTGATTAGCACTAGCAGAAACAGTGCCACTCATCAGACTGGAAACATTTGTAGAGTGTGGGAGTACTGTGCAGTTCATCTCAAGTACTTTAGACAGATAGCCTTTGCTGCATTGGGATGAATGAATGTTCTGAATCAGTGAGATACACAACCATAACTTTTAATGAAACAATTGAAGGCCCACTAAACGGGCCCTGGTTATCACTGTCAGGAAGCATCCATGATTGCTCTTTGCAGGCTTATCCCCTGGGATTGCTAAGGTGCTTACAAACAAAGGACAGTATTCAGCTATGCCATTCCTCTAGTGCAAATGACATTGCATTAGAGGAAACGAGGTTCCAAACTGTGTGTAGAGTTACATTTGAACAAGTGTTTCTGCAATGGAAAGATTTGGCCAAGTGTTAATGCTATTTGAGTTTTGTGGAATGACACCAGTGGGTACTGCCCAAAAGCTTTTTTTGATGCAACCAGCCTGCTGCATTCTCAGAATTTTACAGAAGATCCAGGCATCATAATGTTCCATTTTGTAATCCTTCCACGTTTTCCCACTGCTTCTTCCATCTTTTTTTTTTTCAAACAAAAAAAAAAAAAAAAAAAGGCTGTGGGGAGAAGACAGAATAGCTTTCCGTATTCTGCACTAGGAACCCTCTGTCTGGAAGCAACTCTGATCTATGTTAAAAATTGTTGTGAGCCTGTGGTCCTTACCTTGGTATCTGCATGGGAAGTTAAATGTAGTTTCACAAACTGGATTTTTGGCAACTCCAGGTTACTGATACTGCTGTGAATTGAGACATGTCAGTTTCTCAATTGAGAAATGTGAATTAATTGTGTGAGTCTTCTTCTGTGCTCACATAAAGGCTGCTTAACTTGTATATATATGTAAGTAAGTACTGGACTACCTTCTGTCTTAACACCAAACAACTTATCCATAGAACTGTCAACTGATGGCCCTTAATCTACTTAGTCTGATGCCCATCATGTCATGGGACATTTATATATCCATTCCTGTTGTCAATCATTCTGTAAGAATGAGGGGGCCCACTCAGCATTGCTTCAAATCATCAGTTGAAATTATATGATTCCTAATAATCCTCCCAGAAGTTCTCATTAAAAAAAGTTTCTTCAACATATCAAATGCAGTATTAGAAAATATAATGTGACTATTTCCCATAAAATAGAAGTCAAATGCTCTCATCCTCAGTCAAATTTCAATCAAGAGACATGTTGTTAGAGACATAATGTTTCTCATCAGTGATTTCCCCAATACAATTTAATTAAGGGAGATAAGCCAGCAATGTGAATAATTTTCAGATGAGCTTACTTAGCTCTCAAGAAGCCACAAATTGAAATGCAAAAACAAGGTCTCTAATTGAGTTTCATATAACTAAAGTGAGTTCAAAATCCAATCCAGTACAGGCTGCCACTCATTTCACAACATAACAAAGAAATACATGGGTATGGTTGCTAAAGAAGATTGTGATACAAAACAAATCTCCTCTGTGTTTTCAGAATACCAAGAAAAATAGTCAAGTGATGTTGTGTGCAAACATCTGATTGTTTAGTGATCAGGCCAATGGACTATACAAATCAGAAGATGCTATGTTTCAGAAGATGCTGGGATGTAACTCATCAGATGCATCCCAGCTTCTTCTGCAACACTACAAGGGATTGTTGGATTCACTTCTTTGATAATACTGTGCAACCCTGGGTATAACTTTCAAATGACACATTACTCCTGGCCCAACATTTATTACAATCCCAAGTGATTGCTTGGGTTCTTATGTTGTTTGGCTAGTCCAGGTTTGCATGTGCTGTGCTGAATATGTAGTTTAATACACTGCAGCTAATGATGCAGTAACTGAAAGGATGAAGCCACCCTTAGTGAGTATAGTTTTATTCTTCAGAAGATTACTTAGTTTTCCTGCAGGAAGAAACTTAGTCCTCTTCTAACAACCTGGTGAGGAAGGTCAGGCTGAAAGTCAATGATTGGCCCTAAGGCAGGGGTCTCAAACTCGAGGCCCGCGGGCCAATTGCCGGGATGGGCAGGGCACAGGGGAGGGGCCTTCAAAGTGCCGGCGGCGCCGGGCCGGCCTCCAGGAGCGACGCGGGATGAGTGACCCACCACCACTGCGGTGGTGGAATACTTGATGCAGCCCAGCCTCACCCAGACTGCCCCCAGGTAAGTTGAGTTTGAGACCCCTGCCCTAAGGTAAATGATTGGTCGAACATCTTCAACGAACTTCATGGAGAAATGAGTATTAGAATCTGGATCTTCCATGTCCCAGTCCAACATTCTAACCACTAATGGCTTTCCTGTTCTACTACTGTAAATACATAATCTGAAAGATGGCAGCCATATATGAATCGGACTGCCTAACCACAAAGTCAGGAAGAGACATCCTCACTGCACCACACCTACTCCCTCCCATGGTTAGGTCCATGGATGCAACACTTTTTACCTTATTGGTGGCTCCCTGATTGCTCCCATGATGCTCTGGATATGTGTAAAGGTGTCTGTGGCTCATTTTGATACTTATGCTTCCTGCAAGGAACAGGCATCATCAGGAGGGGGGGTTTCTGGCTTAGTATGTTAAAAGGAGACCAAAATGAGCTATATTATATACAGATGTATTTACCATTCCCGGACCAGCATGGGAGCAACTTTAAAGGCAGTGGCATCTATGAAGATAAAGGAATGAGTAAAAGGTGCCTTACATTATTTTAAAAATTGCATCCAAAAACAAAATCAGCAAAAAAGAGATCCAGCACTTCTGGTTGTCTACAGCCATCACAGATTTGCATGAAGAAATGGATGAATAAACACATGACAGGGTAGATACAGACACATCCTTTCCCTTCGACTTTCACTAGATGCTTCTGTATGCTCTTAGATGCTATCATGTTGGTAGATGTTAACTGTATTGCTAGAAAATTGCATGAAGATACTGTGTTTTTCACTCTGTAAGACGCACTTCTTTCCCCCTCAAAAGTAAGGGGAAATGTCTGTACGTCTAACAGAGTGAATATGTGTGTGCAGTAAGTCTGTCAGATGTGCAGCATGGTGTGCCCGACGCCGGGGACATGTAATTCCACCGCCAGGACGCTGCCAGCCTACCTGCACCACTTGGCCAGCACGTGCTCAGTGCGCCCTACTCCGCCCCCCCCCCCCGGCACAGGTGAGAGCTGTGCTGCTCAGGGGGAGGGGGACGGAGGAGGAACCGCGGGCTTTAACCCGCCGGCCGCCACGGAGAGACGGACTGGGACGGAGTGCCTACGCCCACCACCCGGGAAGACCTGCCACTGCTGCCGCCCAGAAGACCACCGCCGGGACGCTGCCAGCCTGCCTGCACCACCTGGCACCACCTGGCTGGCACGCGCTCAGCGTGCCCTGCTCTGCCCCCCCCTCCGGCACAGGTGAGAACTGTGCCGCTCAGGGGGAGGGGTGCGGAGGAGGAGGAGCCGCGGGCTTTAACCCGCTGGCCGCCACGGAGAGACGGACTGGGATGGACTGCCCACCCCCACAGGTCGGTGTGCGTTTTCAAATGGCAACCCATCTTTTAATGAAGCCCATGGGGAAGTGATAATAAAAGTAAGCACACTTTTCACAGGAATTCTGCAAAGTGGCCACAGTTAGAGGTGGCCATGAAAGAATGGATCACACATCACCGGAATAATGGCTTCTCAGTCTCTACAAAAATGATAATACATGAAGCCAAACGCATTGCTGTAGAGAAAGGCATTCACGATTTTACTGGATCACCATCGTGGTGCTACAGATTTATGAGGCGATCTGGCCTTGCTATGCGCACCAAAACTAGAATTGCGCAAAAAATGTCAAAAGAATATGAACCTAAGATTGTGTCTTTTCAGAAATTTGTAATTGATGCTAGGAAGAAAAATGGGGTTGAAATTGGCCAGATTGGGAATATGGATGAAGTCCCGCTAACCTTTCATGTGCCATCTAATAGGACTGTTGATTTGAAAGGTGCCAAAACTATCACCGTGAAAAACTCTGGACATGAGAAACCCCATTACACGGATGTGTTGTCTTGCTGTGCAGATGGCACCAAATTGCCACCCATGTTAATTTTCAAAAGGAAAACATTTCCAAAAGAAGTGATTCCAAGAAGAGTTGTTGTACATGTTCATGAGAAAGGATGGATGGACAAAAATGGAATGAGAGTATGGGTTGAAAAAGTGTGGTCCAAACGTCCTGGAGGGCTTCTGAAAAAACCTGCCTTATTAGTGCTTGACCAGTTTAGAGCACATATTAGCGAAACTACAAAAAAGTGCTTTAAAGAAGTGAAGACTCATCTAGCTGTAATTCCTGGAGGTCTTACCAGCCAGTTGCAACCTTTCGACGTTTCCATCAACAAACCATTTAAGGTCTTTATGCGAGAAGAGTGGTACAAATGGATGGCTGCTGGTAATCATGATCTGACACCTACTGGACGAATGAAGAGGCCCACTATCACTCAAGTTTGTGAAAAGGTGAAAACGTCATGGTACTCAGTGAAGGAGGAAACCATTGTACAGTCATTCAAAAAATGTGGAATTAGCAGTGCTTTGGATGGAACCGAAGATGGTATCTTATATGAAGATAGTGAAGAAAGTGATGTCAGTGATTGTGAGCAACAGAGCTTCATAAATTCTGACTCTAGCGATGATGAGTTCTATGGGTTCGACGAAAACTAGAAGAGTACTTGAACTTTAAAGACTCTATTTTGTTAATGACAGTGATGATGGTTCTTAATGCCACTGTTGACTGCTGTTCACTTTACAAGGTTGAAATACAGTATTACTGTATTCTGTTATAGTTTATTAAATAGTTTAGTAAACCATTTGATTCAGAATATTTTTTTCTTGTTTTCCTCCTCTAAAAACTAGGTGTGTCTTATGGTCAGGTGAGTCTTATAGAACAAAAAATACGGTAATTCAAGTTCTGCAGCAAGAGAAGCTTGACTTTATTTATTTACATGTATTTATAGGCTGCCTATAATTGTTGAGGCCTTCCTAGGTGGCTTACAATGCATAAAACATATTAACAGAGTAAAACACATTAAAACCAATTAAAACGTAATGAATTAAACTTCTATAAAAGCAATTAAAAAGGGCCACAGCATGCAAAGTAAATGTTAAAAAAAATCCTAAAAAGTTATGTCTTCACCTGGCACAGAAAGGAAAATAAAGATGGCGCTAGGCAAATTTCCCTAGGGAGGGAGTTCCAAAGATGGGTAGCAGCAGCGGAAAAGATCCTATGACTAGTTGCCATCCTTATCTCCCTGAGGGGTGGTTCTTGTAGAAGGGCCTCCTGAGCTGATCTAAGGGGGCAGGTAGGTATATATGGATGCAGATGGTCCTTTAAATAGCTGGGCCACAAGCTGTTTAGACTATATGGCCTTTGCAATTATGTAATTAAATTTCATACTTTACTATGAAATGTCATTACCATCTCAAAAAAGTTTACTTTTTCATGAAGCCTTTGATAAATGTCTTTAGTCCTCTTCCCTTACTGAATCTAATGTGCAACTGAGCTGATACACTTTCATTCCCTGATTATCCCTTTGCCATTTTTCTCGCTTCTCTGTGTGGCCTTGCCAGGGATGACTTTTAGATTGTAAGCCTGTGTGACTATGTGTGTTTATCTTCGTGTCAATGAGTAACAGGGAAGAATGTGTGGTTATGAGTAGGAGTGAGTGGGTGCGCTTGTGTCATTGCATCCTCCTCCAGTACTGCTCATCAATGAAACTGCCAAGCATTTCCCAGCCCCCATTGGTTGGAGTGCTATACTTGAAAGAGATCTAGCTTTCCACCTGGTCTAGACAAAAGCATTGGGTTTAGAGAAAGACTGACACAAGGCCTTTAAAAACCAATTTACTGCAAGTACAAGTCTAACTGAAAACCTGAAAACTCTCAAACTTGTTTCCAATCAGTAGCAAGTGCCAGGTTGAAGGAAACACATGATGAGACTAGTTCAAAACATTATTTTTGAATAAAGGGCAAAAACTTCAGAAAGACAAAGAGTAACTTTGATTTTCAGGAAAGCTCCATCTAGTCTATGAGCTTCTTTACATGTGACCTTTAACCCACCACTATACCTGCTTCTAGATTCTCTGCAGGATTGGCTCCCTAACATCCATTTTTCCTCAGGTTTTTTCTCTCTCTGCCTTTCTATATGTTTCATTACACAAACACAAGGTGGTGCTGGAGGACAGTGGAATTACATGAGCAAAAATACACCAGCTTCTCATAGTGCTATTTCCAGATAAGACCAGACTTTCCTCAATCTGGAAAAAGCTACAGAAATGGTTACAAAGCATGGAGAAGACCCTGGAGGAGGAGGGTGTTGTGTAAAGAATGTGCAAACTACCATGAGTGAGGAATCATGTGTGCACACTAAATGCTTCACATAGAGAAGCACTGCTTCAACATCTGAGAGTTGATATGTACTATGGATGTGCACATCACACTAAGTCACCCTGCAAATAAGCCACCGTGCATTGGCTTTTTGCTGGACAACCATGATGCTCCCAAGAGACAATCAGTCTTGCTGTGGTTTGTTCTCCCCGTCAGACTTCTTGCTGGCTCCAGCATGTACACTAAGTACCACATATTGGTGTGGGTTACACAGCAGTGAGTGGGGCTGGGAAACATACAAAAATATCACGACAAAGTAGTAACACAGACAGGGAAATCACCAAAACGTAAATGTAAAGGTAGCTGTCAGCTGAGACAGGAGGAAGCTGCATGTGTGGGTGACAGCAGTTTTCATCTGGCTGACTGGCTCTCTAGTCATATATGGCAACTCGCAATAAAATTGTCCCTCTGGGTTTGGACAATGCAAAGGCCACCATAAGTATAAACAAACAAGCCACAGGTTGGCTTGTCCAAGGAAAATAAGCCACCATGCAGAAACTGTACTGGGCTCACATGACACTAGAATTCACAATGACTGACCACCCATGGTAGGTTGCTGTGCCATTTCAAACAGGTCAGGGTGTATACAAAATTAATGTAACTTGTGTTTAAAAATAATCTGGGAGTAAGAAATTCAGATTAGGATCCTGGCATGGCAGTGGGACCTTTTCAATTCTTATCCTCTGCACCATGATACTGGTAAAAATTACTTCCCTCTATTTTCCCTGAGAGAGAATCTAAAGGACTCCATAACTTTTGACAAACCAAGCCAAATGCAATCCACCAACCATGATGGAACCTCACATTTTTGCTGTTGCAGGAAAGTACGAACTCGCTGCCTCTGGTGGTTAGAAGACCACAACATGATGGTCAGCACCCCCTGAAAACCTCTGTATTCTAAGAAACCTTCCTTGATGGACTAGCCTTCTTTTATGGTTACTCTGTTTTGATATAGTATTGTTTTCTTTTACCTTTTAATCTTTCTATTGTTCACCATTCTGGAATCAGTATAAAAAACTTGCAAACAAAGAAATCAACAACAAACAACCAAATGATAAAAACAGGATATTTACTGTGCTTCTCTAGAGACCTTTGGATTGCCCTTGGTTTGGTAAGTTTCCATTACTGCTAGAACAGAAGAGCACTATATGGCTGAAACAACACTGGTACTTACCAACGTATCCTGGGGTGCCACAAGCTGTGGACATGACATCACCTTTACCCTCCATTTTCGAAAGTCCAAAATCACTTATCATGATTTTAGATTCTTCATCCTGGCTGTAGTATAACAGGTTTTCTGGCTGTATAAATATTAAGAAAATATTAAGAAAACCTGATACATGAATCTAAGAGATCACAGAAGAAAAAGAGATATTGGATTAAATAATGTCTCTTTCTATCTTGTCTGCTATTCATTATCTCAATATAATAATCCTTTTTGATCTCTGCTTGTCAGATAAATAAAGCTTAGTACAAGAAATCATTGCCATAACTTAGTAAGACACAGTACACAAAACTGTAATGTGACCAGACACTAAAGAAAAGGCATAAAGTAAAGGGAGCTTTGGCAGGTGCTGCTGATTAAAATGGGACCCATTCAATTGACTGCTTTTCAACACGATTCCATGGAGGGTAAGGCCATCAATATTAGTGCCAGCACAAGAGACACTATGCTTCTATATACTGGTTTCTGGAGAACACAACTGGGAGAGGGCTGTTGTATTCTTGTCCTGTTCTGGGCTTCCCATCAGGACTTTGGGTTAGGCACTGTAGGACAGAATGAACTAGGTCTAAACTGGTTAAGCCTTTGATTTGATCCAGTATATTCTTAAGTTCTTATGGGGTTGGGACAAACAACTTGGGTAGCCACGGCATGTGAAGCATGAGAACCCAGGAGGACAAAGCATGAATAAAGAGTGCTTTAATTTAGGAAACAAAGATAATATATTATATTCAATAAAACTGCATCTTCAATATTCATTTGTATTCAAATGATAGGAAAAAGATGCTCAATATCTAAACAATATAAAGTATATGTACTAGCAGGAAGGTGGTTATTACCATTGATGCTATGATTGCTATGACACGCATCCTTTCATGAAATTGCCCAGTGTTATATTAACACAAATTTTTGAGCTGGCCAAAGATAGAACAGCTGGAATGCAGCTTCAACACACACTTTTAGCGGTTCATTAACATCCAGTGAATCCTTAGCACACACTTCTGGGAACTTTAATTTGTCTTCCGTAGCAGCTATATCACCAAAACTCTGGATCAGGGTGGTTCTTAATCCCTTTCTTGGCCAGGCATTAAACACTGTCACCTCAATACAGTGGATTCCTGGAAGCTAGAGTTGTACTTCACAGGATCACTCCCTGAATGTATTTAAAATCACACACAGAGAAACAGTCAACCTTTCCAATAAAGTGGGAAAATGCTACCAAAAGGTGGTGCAAATTCCTACCATCATTTTACATGTTTCTTTAATAAACCCAGTATATGTTCCAGGCAAAAGTTTCCAAGAAACAACAAGAAACAGATGGAATGGTTTAGTACCACTGCATTCTCTGATCCAAGCACAAAGCTGATGTAAAGAGTTGCACCACCATTTAAGGCAGCAACATTATAACACGGTAGCATTTGTCTCACAGTCCATATCAGACAGGCATTTCCAGTGGGTTGATTCAGATGACTGTGCTATTCATGAGATGATTACAGATATTATATGAGAGTTTGTGGGGTTTTGTCTCTCTAATTTTCATTGCACTAGTTTTAGCAAGGTCATTCTTTATTTTGAAGTACAAGTTGAGTTATGCAGGGCTCATACACACTTTCATTTTCAAATGATGACCCCCAAGCTCCATGGAGACATCTGCCAATCTGTGAGGCCAACCTCTGGCAAAAGGACACCAGAGTCACCCTCATTCATTCATCAATAAAGAATGAGACAGGGAAGTGTTGCTTAGGAATTGATCAAGTTTTTCCAGCAGCTTCAGTGGCTAAGGCATGCTTTACATAGCAGCTCCTTTGAGCACCATCTCACTTGCCTGCTTCTAAGCAAGTCCTTTAAGGACAGTCTTCAGAGGGTTAATAGAAAGTCTTTTTCTATTGCTTCAGTTTCATACTTTTTTTAAAGCTTGGGATCCCTTCTCTGGCTGCATACCCTGGCTTCCATCATAACCAATCTTGTTTTGATAGTCCCAAGCAGAATGCAGTTAGTCTGAATGCAGTTAGTGGAAGGAGTAATCTCAGCTCCCCACAGTGTTCCCCACCCCACACAGAGAAGGAGAATCTGGCTCTCACAAAAGGAGCAGGGGAGTCCTTATAGGGGCATGGGCTGGAATCCTTTTCAGAAAAAATAAGTGAGATCACAAGCAACCTGGACTGTTCTTTGGGGTCTTCCTGAAGCAGGTGTGGAGCCTCAGCAGGGAGAAGGGAGGCTTAGTTTCCCATCTAGTCCATGGCAATTGGCCAGCTTGTGACTGTTCCTATCTCTTTGCATGCCTTGCCTGCACTTTTACTGCTCTCTGTCACTGCCTTCTATATCCCTTCCCTATTTCCTATTTTCTCAATTTCCTGGCTTCTTTTCTAAGGTCCTCTCGTACCTCTTCCTCCTTCTCCCCACCTGACTGTGCTATTTTCCATCCTTCCTTCTCACAGCTCTCCATGATCAGACTGGCCAATAATCAAGTGGCAAACCTTAATATTACACTTGACTCACAGATGACCTGGCTTAGTTTCCTTGGTGCTAAGGAGGGAATGGTCGGTCAAACTGAGACTTAGGTCTAAGTCAGGGCTCCCCAACTTTTTTGGGGTGGAAGATGCTGCCATGGCTGGGGGCGGGGGATTGCTCATTCACAAAATGGTTATTCTGGCAGGCATGATCAGTCACAAAAATCAATTTTCCAGCAGGCTTAAAGAAAAACAAGTTGCCACATAATCTAAGGCAAAGGTGATGTACACCTAAACAAACAAGCTCATAATTTTCTGCTTTTCCCAAAAAGTGAACTAATAAGGCTCAGGGACAAGTCCTTTGGCATTACTGGAAATAAAGGATTCCTTTGGAAGTAGGGATTTCATGTTTGCCTCCTTTTTTTAAAAAAATTAAGAAGTCTAAAAAATGAAATGAAAATCAAGAGCAGGGTGGGAGTGTAGCAGGTCCTAAGAGAGGTGTCATGTGTGCACCAAATTGCAGCTCCAGATCTAAGTGAACCTATTTAAGACAGAAACAATGCACAAACATAAGAAAAAGAGTGTACCTGGATCCAAACATACTATTTCTCACAACGGCCAATGAGATGCTTCTAAGAAGCCCACAAGTGGCACGTGACTGCTAAATTATTAAGTAGTACAGTTTCCACTTTTTCAACTAGCTCTTGCTCCCTGGCCTCTTTATTAGCTAGTCAGGTTGTTGTAGTCCTGCTCTGTCTTCCCAAAGCTCAACAGCTAAATTGTTTCTACTCCTCAGCTGCAAACATGGCTCTAGAGCATCCTCAGTAGAAGTGCCTGACTTTATTGGATCTCTTTTCATTATGGTGTCCTTATATAAACTCCCAAGTAAAATAAAAAAGTAAAATAAACCCCTCCTATAACTCCTTTGAGTTACATTTCATATTGCTCCCTGGCATGTGTTGCTAATCAGATTAACTTGTTTAAAAAGTATACTGATGGAATTTCTCTTGGTGCAAAATGTAGAAGTATTAACAGATTATCTAGAGCATTGTCTGAATTACTTGAGTTTTTCTTCAAAGCTTCTGTGTCAGGAAGAATTTATATATAAGCAATATGCTGCAAATCACATTATTTCTGGATAAGCCTGGGTTAGCAAAAGATGATATTAAGCAACTAATTCTTGAGCTGAATTGAAATAACTTTCTAGCAAACATGACAAGTAAAATTTGTAAGGACTCTATTTTTCCTCTAACTTCTGTTGTCTTCAAATGGCCAAAGAAGTTTGTAGAAGTCTGGCCATCACACCAGTGCCTATTTTTTTTACAGCATTAGCTGCTGTTGCACATATCACTAAGGTCATAAATAATCATGGGAGGACAAGATGGCAGAAGGAAAGGTTTGTAGGTCAATTATGTTTTCTCAAGGATATCCAGGGAAATGCTGTGGGACTCCTACATTTGCATGCATCTGCAGTCACAGAGATATCACTGTTAGTATTGTTAGTACACAAGATACATATTTAGAGAAGGAAGAATCTTCCACAAAAACCTACATCTCTGGATAAGACTTGACATTATGCATGACACTGGGAAATGTCAATTGTGTCCTTTACCCAATCCCCATAAGGTTCAAGCATGCATAGATTTATTTACTAGACCAATGATCCTATACTGGAGCCAATATGACTGCCAAAGTGGTTTACATAAAAATTTACATTAAAACAATATAAAGTGATAGGTCTAAAAGACTCTAAATGGATAGCAAAAGAGCAGGTTGCTTACCTGTAACTGATGTTCTTCGAGTGGCCATCTGTGAAGTCACACATATGGGGTTCTGTGCCTGCGCAGTGCCTTTGGCCGGAAGATTAACAGCTAATGGTTTGGTGGGAAACTCCGCTCCCCCTCCCCACTAGTAGTATATAAGGAGCGAAATGTCTGCCATTTTCCAGTCTTTGACAGACCGAACGTTCGCTCCCTAACAAAAAGTTGTAAAAAGAACTAAAGTAACAGGAATTTATTTATTTTTGTCAGTATGGAATAAAACAAAACCTCTTGGTGGTACAACAAGCAGAGAAAATAGGTCAGTACCAAAAAAAAAAGTCGGACCACCCATGACACCAAGTGGGGCCAGTGGGTGGGTTGTGTAACTGCACAGATGGCCACTCGAAGAACATCAGTTACAGGTAAGCAACCTGCTCTTCTTCATCATGGCCTCTGTGCATCACACATATGGGTAGAATAACCAGCTTACCCGAAATGGCAGAGGGAGGAGTCACCAACGAAGAATAGATGAAAGAACGGCTCTGCCAAAAGAACAGTCCTGTCTAGCACAAACATCCAATCTATAATGTCTTGCAAAAGTACATGGAATAGCCCAGGTGGCAGCTCTGCAGACATCCTCAATAGGGACTCCTGATGCGAAGGCTGAAGAGGCAGCTACAGCCCTAGTGGAGTGGCTCCTTGGAGTTGTCGGTAAGTCTGTCTTGGCTAACTGATAAGACAGAGTAATAGTGTTAACTATCCATTTAGATCTGAGGAGTAACTGGGAAGCCTCAGTTTTGTTCCCAATATTTAATGAAGAGTCTATTAGAGTGATGAAAAGACTCAGTCCTTGATCTGTAAAAAGCTAAGCAACAACAAACATCTAGCGTATGCAGAGACCTCTCGACTGGATTTGAAGGAGCCGGAAAAAATGCAGGCAAGATAATTTCCTGATCCATGTGGAAAGAGGTAGCCACCTTTGGGAGAAAAGACGGATCCATTCTTAACACTACCTTCTCCTTGTGAAAATTAAAAAATGGAGGATCGACTCTGAGGGCACAGAGTTCACTAGATCTAAGGGCTGAAGTAACTGCTATAAGGAAGGCAGTTTTCCAAGAGACAAGATATAGATCAATTGTTGCCAGGGGCTCAAAAGGAGGCCGTGTTAGTGCCTGTAGTACCACTGAGAGACTCCAAGTGGGCATAAACGGTCTAATTGTTGGATGAAGATTGCAAAATCCTTTGAGGAATCTCTTAATCAGTGGCTGAGAGAAAATGGACAACCCCTGCACAGTCCCGCGGTAACAGGAGATTGCCGCTGTATACATTTTTATGGAGGAAGGTTTAAGACCAGAACGGTGAAGCTCGAAGAGGAACTGGAGGATCTGATCTATAGATGCGGAGGGCACTGAAAACGAATGAGATTCGGCAAAACTAGAGAATCTACGCCACTGTGCCACATACAATTTTCAAGTGGATGGTCTTAATGCAGAGTCGAGAATATATTGTATATCAGGATGCAAAGCTTGTGAATCCAACAGCATATTCACTGGATCTGACGAGGCAGAGGCAGTAGACGAATTCACAGCATGGACCTGTGTGTCGGTGGTAGGAACGGAATGAGTAAGGACTGCAGATGGGATCAGTACCGTGCTGGCGTTCAATGTTATCGAATTCGCCAGGCGGTCAGTTTCAGTGATGGTAGGTCCGGGTGTCGGATCGAGCCCTCCTGCTGAGTTATAAGGGACAGGAGGAAGCCGAAGGTATTCCTCCCAAGAAATATGAAGAAGTGTCGAAAACAATGGCTGGCATGGCCACCAAGGAGTTATCAGTAGCCCTGTGACCCCGTCGTGAATCACCTTTGCTAGTATTCTCATGATGAGGGGAATCGGAGGGAAAGCGTAAAAGGTCATATCGCTCCAGGATATCATGAAGGCATCCCCGGAAGACCCCTGCCCGATTCCCGTTCTTGAACAAAAATTCTTGCACACCCTGTTTTGTTGGGTGGCGAACAGGTCTTTATCTGGGAAGTCCCATCGCTGGAATAGCCTGTTGCAAATCTGGTGGTCCAGTTCCCATTCGTGTGACCATGACATGTGTCTGCTCAAGAGATCTGCTTCCACATTGTCCGTGCCCGTGAGATGTACTGCAATAAGAGTGATGCCTCTCGGTATGCACCAGTCCCAGATTCACATCGACAAACTGGTAATTTTGGGGACCTTGTCCCCCCTTGTTTAAGTAAAAAACTGTGGCTATGTTGTCCGAGGTTACCTGGACAATCTGATGGTGAAGCATGTCCTCGAATGACTGTAGTGCTTTGAACATGGCAAGAAGTTCCAGGAAGTTGATAGGGTTCCTGGAGTCCTGACAGTTCCAAACCCCCTGGGTGCGTAGACTGGAGCACAGAGCTCCCCATTCCAGAAGGGACGCGTTGGTACTGAGAGTCACTGTCGGATACCGAGGCTGAAACGGGACTCCAATGTTTAGGTTGCTTGATTCTGTCCACCATAGTAGAGACTGAAGAACGGAGGATGGGAGTCAATCTGCTTCGTAGGCGGATCCCTTTGTGGTCGGAACCTCCCATTGAAGGACAATTGGAGGGGGTGCAGTCGGAGTTTGGCATGTGAGCCTATGGCGATGGACGCTGCCATATGTCCCAACAGTCTTTGAACAGATTGGGCAGGAACAATTCCTTCTCGTCAAATCCGGCGAATGTGTCGAGCGATAGCACGTTGTCTGTCTCGATGGAGGAAGGCCTTCGCCACCATCGAATCCAGCTGGGCTCCAATAAAGTTGCTCGTCTGTGTAGGGAGAAGAGAAGATTTCTGACGATTAATGCAGAGTCCAAGATCTTGCAATAAGTCACAGGTCATATTTACAGCGGAGCTAAGTCCTCTCCTAGTCCGGGAAACCAACAGCCAATCATCGAGGTATGGGTATATCTGAATTCCACGTAGTCAAAGGTATGCACAGACAAGAGCCATACACTTTGTGAAGACCCTCGGTGCGGTGGCCAGTCCAAACGGCAGCACCTTGAATTCGTAGATTTCAGAGGCTACCACAAAATGGAGGAAGCGCCTATGTCGTGGATGTATCGAAATATGAAAATAGGCATCCTTCAAGTCCAGCGAGGCGAACCAATCCCCTCTCCCCAGCAACAGGAGGATATTTTGAAGTGTGGTCATTTGAAACTTTTTTGGTGTTATAAATTTATTGAGAGCTCTCAAGTCCAATATCGGCCGAAGCCCTCCATCTCGTTTCGGGACCGTAAAATATCTAGAATAGAATCTGTGGAGTCCTTCCGATGAAGATAAGTGATAAACGGCTCCTTTAGACAGAAGTTGGTAAATTTCGTCTAACAATACCGGGGAGCATGGTGTAAACCAGATAGGACTCAATGATGGAACAACGTCGAATTCAATTCTGTATCCGTGCTGGATGATGGATAACACCCACTCATCAGATGTAATGGATTCCCAAGCGGGGAGTCGGCTTTTCAGCTGGTCCCCAAATGAGAGGGGGGAGATTGGGGTTGGAGGGGGGGGAAGATTCGCTTGTCCCATCAGCGCTGATGTTTATCTCCGTCGAAGCGGCGGTGGCCTTGCTGGAAATGCTGATGCAGCTGCTTGCGGCGCTGCTGGCAATGCTGTGGCTGTTGGCGGGGTGGAAATTGCTGCCTATACTGAGGCCGAGCCCATGACCACTTACGTCGAGGGGGCAGTTGTAGTTCCATGCGCTGGGCAGTCATCCTCGACTTGTGGATCTTCTTCAACTTGTGATCGGTTCTAACGTTGAAGAGGCCGGATCCATCAAAGGGCATCTCCTCAATCCTCCTTTTCATCTCCTCGGGAAAGTTGTAGTTATGCAACCATGCGTGTCTCCAAAGAGAGATGGCGCCGACGAGAGCCCTCGAGTCCGTATTCACGTGGTGTCTGGCGGTGGATAGTTGTTGCACAGTGACCTGCATTGCCTCCTTTACGAAAACCCTTGCTAAGTCACCTTGATTATCAGGGAGGGTGGCAATGATGTTGTCCAGGTGCTGCATTATAAAGTATTGGTAACGCGCCAGGGTTGCCTCATAGTTAGAGATTTTTAGGCCCAGACCTGAAGCCGCATAGACCCGGTGCGCGAGGGAGTTGATCTTTCTTCCCTCTTTGTCCCGGGGCGCTGTATGACCCCGTGCCCCCCGACCCTGAGATGATTCTATCACCACTGAATTTGGCTTGGGGTGGCAGAGAAGGAACGGAATGTCCCCTTCACGAACTCGATATATTGCCTCATATTTTCTAGAGGTCGGTTGAGACTGCGCTGGGAGGTCCCACGGTTGGGTCATCACTTGTCGAAGGGTTGTAATAAGTGGTAAAGCGATGGAGGTCGATTGTTCTCCCCGCATGACATCGTAGAAACAGTCAGTGCTAGGCCCTGGTTGTTGGCTCGCTTCAATCTCCAACAACTTCACCAGCCTGGACATCAGTTCAGCAAACGTGATATGCGGCTCTTCTGGTGATGCCGGACCTTGTGAAGTGACCGCAGCATCAGGTGAAGTTGAATCGACCTCAGACTCGTCCGAGTCCACCCCATATGGAGGCGGGACGCTGGAGGAGGAACCCCCTGGTGACTGGGATCTCTCGCTTTCCCGAGATGGTGCACACCCAGCGCCCCTCGAAGCCGTAGAGTGGGGTCGATCCCGATGTTCAGTTGCGGGGGATCGAGCTATAGCAGCCGGGTAGTATCCGACGGATGGACAGTTGGACCATCTCGGTGCCGGGAATACTACCAGTCATCAGAGCGGGGTTCCGAAGAGCGGCTCCTCCGATCTCTCAGTGGGGACAATCTGGTACCCGGGTCGAGCCCAACAGGTGGCATAGGAATTGGGGATCGAGCCCTCGGCGGAGAGTCTTGGATCTCGCCATCAGAAATCGAACCGCGAGGTGGATCTTGGTGTAGCTCCGATCCCATACAATGTGGGGAGGCTGGAGGGGAGACTCTCATCGCCGCTTGAATAGTCGGACCCAACGGTGTCGGTACCGGGGCTGCAGTCGGAACCGAAGAGGCCGCCGAACCTGAGCATTGTTTCAAATATTCAGGCCTCTTCGGTTTCTTTGCCCATTTCTCGGCCTTATCTTTCTTGGCCCTTTTGTGCACAGGCGGATTCTCAGGAGCACTGTGCTTCCTCTTTTCCTTCTGTTTCTTGGGCAGAGAAACAGGCCGCTTCCCGATGGCGGAAGCACCTTTGCCTGAAGGGCGTAAGGGCGGAGCAGTAGAGGAAGAGGCCGGACGTTGCGGCGGTTCAGTAGAGGCCGGACGGCGGTCTGGTGGGGCCGAGGTTGTAGCAGGCTTAGCCACCAGCCGGTTGGATTGTAGGAGGGCCTGGTCCCACGGGAGTTTCCATAAACGGTTCTCCCTGTTCTTCCTGGCCTGTTTTGAGAAGGCCAGGCAATGGACACACTTGTCTGTCCTGTGGCCCTCCCCTAAACAGAGGAGGCACAGGTTGTGCAGGTCCACAGCGGGCATTTTAAAGCCACACTCTCTGCACTTGCGGAATGTGGTTCATTGAGCCATTGCGGAAAAAGAAGAAAAGAAGATAGTAAAGCGGGAATAGATAATATTTTTGTTGTTGTTGTTGTTTTAATAGGAATGAGAAACAAGCAAAAAACGAAGAGAATAACTGGAGTAATACATTAAGGTAAGAAAGGAATACTAGCTTGGAAGGAACAAGAGAAAAAGATTCGAACAAGAGAGTAAGAGGCATGATCTAAGCGAGAGCGAAGCAGCACGAGGCACAATGAATGGCGGTCGCAAAGACTGGAAAATGGCGGACACTCCGCTCCTTATATACTACTAGCGGGGAGGGGGAGTGGAGTTTCCTGCCAAACCGTTAGCTGTTAATCTTCCGGCTAAAGGCACTGCACAGGTGCAGAACCCCATATGTGTGATGCACAGAGGCCATGACAAAGAATAAAAATAATCTTTGTTGTTGTTAGTTGCAAAGTCATGTCTGACCCATCGCGACCCCATGGACAACATTCCTCCAGGCCTTCCTGTCCTCCACCATTTCCTGGAGTCCACTCAAGCTCACACCAACTGCTTCAGTGACTCCATTTAGCCACCTCATTCTCTGCCATCCCCTTCTTCTTTTGCCATCTATTGTTCCCAGCATTAGACTCTTCTCCAGGGACTCCTTCCTTCTCATTAGGTGGCCAAAGTATTTGAGTTTCATCTTCGGTATCTGGCCTTCTAAAGAGCAGTCAGGGTTGATCTCCTCTAGGACTGACTGGTTTGATCACCTTGCGAGTCCCTTGGAC
>NW_025335409.1:8030867-8093950 GCF_004798865.1 Varanus komodoensis
AGGGACTCCTTCCTTCTCATTAGGTGGCCAAAGTATTTGAGTTTCATCTTCGGTATCTGGCCTTCTAAAGAGCAGTCAGGGTTGATCTCCTCTAGGACTGACTGGTTTGATCACCTTGCGGTCCAAGGGACTCGCAGAAGTCTCCTTCAGCACCACCAAAAAGAAAATAGTCTTAGCATCATGTAAGCATCCATGCAGAATAACAGATCAAGTTTTAGTTAGCTAAATGTTAGGTTTCACTGAAATCAGTGACTAATCATAATTTGGGGGGACTAAAGTAAGAATTTAAGTGGACTAAATGGAACTAACTTAGTTTAGAGCCAGGCCTACGAGCTTTATTCCCAGTCAAGAATGAGGGCCAGGATAGAGGGCCAGAACTGTGTAACAAACTGCACTGGGGGGCGGGTGTTAATTATTGTATAATTTAGTATTTATTTATTACTTCTGTATTTATGTGTTGTGAGCTGCCCCGAGGCTTTGTTGCGATGGGGCGGCATAGAAATTTTTAAAATAATTAATTAATTAATTAATATCTGATGATATAGTGACTGGATATTATAAGGGAACTGGGGGAACTAAAGACAGAGCTGCTGTTTGGTAACAAACCCTTGTCCTTCACAATATGTAGCCTTCTAAAATTTGTTGCTAAGGAGTCTGTCACAACAATGTGGTGTAGTGGTTGGAGCAACCTTTCACAACCTGGTGTCCTCCAGACCTTTGAGGACTTCAGCTCCAATCAACTCCAACCAACTCAGCCCATGATAAGGAAGGATAGGAATTGCAGGCCAAAACATCTGGAGGGCACCAGTGGTTGGAAGGCCAGTCTAACATATATTTATTGTGTTATTAAATTACAATTCATATTGCAAATATACAATGGCTGCTGGAGCATACCAAAGAATTTCAGAGACAGATTAGTCCATACTGTATGGACTACAGCAAAGCTTTTGCCTGTGTGGAACATGAAAAGCTATGAACAGTTCTGAAAGAAATGAGTGTAGCTCAACATTTGATTGTTCTGATGTGTAACCTGTATCATGGATGAGAAGCTGCTGTTAGGACAGAATGTGGAGAAACGGAATGGTTTCCTATAGGCAAAGGCATCAGGCAAGTGTGTATTTTATCTCCCTACCTGTTCATGCTGTATGTAGAACTTACATGAAGGAAGCTGGATAAGGATCAGAGGAAATAGGAGTTAAAATATCCATCTTTATTACTGGGAGAAAGAAGCAGTGAATTGAAATGATACCTGATAAAGTGAAGAAAGAAAGTGCAAAAGCAGGACTGCAACTGCATATTAAGAAAATAAAACACATGACTACAGAAGAATTATACAACTTTAATATTAACAGTGGAGAAATTGGAGTTGTGAAAGATACTACTTAGCATGGCTCAATTATCAATTCAAAAGGGAACTGAAGCCAGGAAACTGCAGCCAATCTTAGAAGCAGACTAAGGTTTGGAAAGGCAACAACTAAGGAACTAGAGAACATCATCAGATTTCACCGGATGCCAAGGCCAAGGCCATCCACACTACTGTATTTCCAGTCACTAAGAATGGGTGTGAAAGCTGAATAATTAGGAAAGCTGACAGCAAGAAAATGGTGTTCAAAGAGACTGATAGAAAGACAAAACAGTAGGTCCTAGATTAAATTGAGACAGAAACCTGCCTTGGAAGCAAAAATGACAAAACTGATGCTGTTGTACTTTGGACACACTGTGAGAAGGCAAAATTCACTGGGGAAGACAATAATGTTAGGGAAAGTCATAGGCAGAAGAAGAAGAGGAAATGAGACAGATTAATTCCATAAAAGAAGTCCCAACCTTGAGCTTATGAGAGCTGAACAACAGGGCTGTCAAGAACAGAATATTGTGAAAGGCATTCATTCCTAGGGTTGGCACAAGTCAGAGATGACTTGATGATATGTAGCAGTATCAAACATTACATTACATTACCTTGAGGTCTCTGTGAACAATACCCATTCTGTGAAGATAATAGACAGCATCTAAGACCTGCCGTATCAGAGTGCTTGCATCTTTTTCAGTGTAAAATCCTTTCTCCACAATGCGATCAAACAGCTCACCTCCAGATACTCTGAAAAACACCATACAATATAACAAGGTTAATCTGGAAAGTAATCAATTAAAAAAAGTTTTGGGAAAGTAAAAAGATCACCACCACCACATTTATTAGAATCTTTTCTCCCCTTGTATACCTATGCTAGCCTAGAATTACAACATAGAATTGAGAACTGGATTTTTTTTATCACTACAACTATTGCACAGTAATTAAAATTAGTTTTGCTTGTTTGTTTTAAATAGCTTTCTGATTGATATGAAAAATTGTTTTTCAATGCATAATACATTGTACTCCAAGGTCAGATACCTTTCTTTGAAAGCACAGAACATGCACTGAAACTGATAATGGCTTTTGCTCATTACAAATGAAAAATAATGTAGTTGAAATGTCAAAGCAATTGTTTCTCGCTAGAAAAGCTTGTTAGAACAAAACAGCAATAACAAAATCTTCCAAATATTCAAAGAGCGCTTCAAAAGAGGAAATATATTTTCTATAAAGCATTCCATCTTAAACATGTCATGAGTTATACTACATTTTTTAAAAGAGAACAGAGCTGTATAATATATATGCACACTTGGTACTTAGAGGATTAAGGTATTATAGATCTAAATACATATTTCAGCAAGTCAGAGAAGCTACATGCATTTTCCCTTCAGTGCAGTTTGGTGAATTCAAAAGACAGTGATGGGTATATACACTGAGGCCACAAATAGTGTACACGTCTGGTTCCAGAAGGGAATGCATGTGCAGGTTACTGCAAAACTTACGATACCCTAAGTGCAGTCCAGGTAGGACAAGAATGCCCAGCCCATAACCCATGGGCCTCATGTGGCCCTGGCACAGCTTTCTCTGTAGCCCACCAAACCTCCAGTTTGCCCACCCAGTTTCCCACGGATTACTATTGCTGCTATACTGTCCCTACTGGAAGCAGGGAAACAGAGATCCCAATCAGGGATCACTGAGGAAATGAAGCGGCTTTTGCCTCCTCCTTTCCCCAGTGACTGCAAAACAGCCCATTCTTCTGTGTGTGCATGCGTGTGCATGCATACATGTACATATATGTGCTTATACACACTGCCTTCCCATGTGATTATCAGGGCTAAAAACATTGCACTTTTTAGTGACTTAGTCACAGGGTTTTCACTCTGTTTCCACTCCCTAACAGGAGCACACAAAGCAAAAAAACACTCATGTACAGATATGATAAAACACTGCATCTGTGTGTTTTATGTGAATTCCTACATGGAAGTTTCTTCTGTGTTAGAAATGTGTTATATATATGATTTGGCCTTATTTTATGGCAGCAAAAAATACCAAATGTTGTGGTACCTTTTGAGCTGGGTTATTTATGAATTCAAGGGCAGCATACTAATTTATCATATACCTTTTTTAACTATCCGATTGGTAAATCTAACCTTGGTTGCTTATGCCTTGAATGCACTGTCCTGTAGCCTTTACTCTTTGTTACTGCCACTGGGGCACTGTTCATGCTCCAGCATTCATACAGCTTGTCTTCCCAGTTTATTTCACCTTCCTTTATCAGTGTTCCACAATTCTGTATTATACAGATATCATCACCAAGGGCTCTGCTAAGTTTTCTTTCCCAGGAACACCAAGTTCAGCTTTGAACTGGCCTCTTGCTAATGAAATCAAAATGGTGCCTGGCCAGTACAATTTAGGGCATATCTACACAAAGCAAGTACATTAGTTGTATACCATTTTAAATGCTATAGCTTCCCCTAAGAACACTGAGCCAAACATGCTGAAAGAGTGTTGTGAATTCTGCATTGGGGATCCTCAGCCCCTTGATGGAACTACTAATGCCAATTTGCAAATGGTTTTGATTATGAATTGGTTTAGATTTCACCACTAAACAAGCCAACCATCACAAGTGGGCTGTGGGCTGAATGAGGTCCACACCATCTCTCTACACAGTCCTCAATGCCCCTTGCAGCATGGTAACACAACTGGAGAACGAAGAGCACTGGAAAAGAATAATGTCACCCACAGAAGTTGAGGACAGGCTGCAGGCCATCAGGTGCTCCTGCAACCCCAGCATTTCCACTGGAAGGAAAAGGAAAGTAGGTTCACCAGCCACAGCATGAGGTACCTGGAGCAGCCTGGAGCTTGGAGCTCTGTGGTTTGGAATCCAAGCTCATGCATGTAGCTGAGAGAGATGAGATCTGAAGGAAGGCTGGAACTGAACGCTGGCAGCAGGTAGGGCAGGTACGGACAGCTACAGCGGCCGTTTTATATGCATGTGTGCAACAGAGACAGAGAGAGAAAATGATTGCTGAATGCCTTTCCCTGTCACTGACCAGTCTGCTAACGACCTGAGGGTGGAGGGAAATCACACAGCCAGACAAATGTACTCCTTTGAACTCAAATTTGCCTGTTCCAGCAACAACTCCCATTCCACAGCAAATCAAGTGACTTTAAGATGAGTGAGAGAGAAGAATCTACACTGCCATAACAACAATGACAATAATTTTGAAAAGACACAATATTTGCAGAAGCACACAGAAAAGTAGCCTTTGCAATACACAAAACCACGCATACACAATCAAACACCAGAGAATACACACAACACATTTTAATACCACCATACATTTGTGCCACAAACTGAACCGTAAGCACACCCCAGGCCAGACAATGCACACATGCCACAGACCACACACAAAGATTAAAGAACAACATATCAATGGAGCTGTAGGTGGTGGAGCAGCTCCTCTTTTGACCTTTTAAAGGAAGTCCAGAAGGTAATGCCTGTACAACCTGCTGGACACCTCCACCTTGCCCAAAAGACCTCCCCCCTACAGTTGGAGGCACTTATCTCCAAGTAGCCAATTGGAGCCAATTCTTTGTAGCGATTTTTTGAACCAGTCCACGGGGGCCTGAAGCCTAAGAAAAGTTGGCTCAAACTTTTCATAGCCACATTTTAGTTTGAAAATAATAAATAAAATTTCCCTAACACCCACCACACATCTAGCTGACTGCCAAATAAGTGACAAAATATTAAATCTGAGCCAGAGCGGTAAATTGAATTTTGTGAACATTGTTACAGGCTTAGGAAGGAGACTCCCCTTTTGGACAATGTTCAGGAGTGCTTGTTCTGCAATCTCAGCCACTGCGTATTACATTGCATAACAAATCAGGATCTCTGGCCAGCTCACCCCAACAGTAAGCTGCATTTTCAGCTTCCCTCTCCTTTAAAGATGGATGGCAATGGGAAGGTTTTGTTGGCCCCCAGTGACATTGCCATAGAATAAGATCTGATTTACTACATGATATCATGATGTCTCATTGTTCACAGCTTGATGCCTCATCATCCCAACTTGATCAATGCAGTGTGATCACACCATGGTGAAAAAAACACAGTGGCAGCAAGAAGGGAATTCTGTGACCTATTTCACGCTAGGACTATTTGCATGTAAAAATTCTGTGTAGCCCTTATGTCTGTAAACACCTGTAAAAATTCTGTACAATCCTTACACTCAAAAGTGCCTCACTTGCAGGTGGTATTATACTCATGTGGTATGATCCTCCCTCTTCTTCCATGTCATTTTCCAGTCCCAAATACCCTAAACCATTTCATTTTATTAAAAACCACTTTCCTCCAATTTTCTGTTCCAGAGATTGGTTCAGTGTTCTCAAAGACATTGCATGTAATTCTCACTCTCTTGCGAAGAGGGTGAAACAAACAAACCGAAATGCAGTTGTGCCACAACATAGGTATTCCCCGGGCAGTTTCCTCTCATTGATCCAGAGGATGGATGTAAAAATGTTCAAGTCTCCCTGTAGAAAAACCAGTAAACACAAGGCAATTCACTTCATCTGTATGAGATGACTTCCTTGTTTTGAGGAAACATGTGTGGAACTTCGTGATAAAGCAGCTAGATGAAAAGAACTTGGGTTCACCCATCTGAAGTACCAAGGCAAGGGATAAATAATCTGCAGAACTGATTGGGGTAATAAGCACAGACCTCTATATAGTGGTGTGAAATAATTTTCCAAGCCATAATACTGCTGCTTGTTATCACACTGGGGATTCTTTATAGTATGTTTTCTTGCTTGCTTGCTTGTATTTATTCATTCATGTATTAAATGCCACACAAATAAATTTCTCTAAGGGTTTTACCATGATGAAAAAAATACAAAAACACAATAAAATTAATAATATAAAACTAAAAGGTGTGCTAACACAGTATAAAATACAGTAGCAAATTGCAGGGCCTAAGATAATCAGTGCTTTTTCAGGGGCTAATGGGTTGAAGCAGTGATGACAAACCTATGGCATGTATGCCATAGCAGGCACGCAGAGCCCTCTCTGTTGGCTCACAAGCCAAGTTGCCCCAGCATCGCCCCAGCAGTCATGCACATATTCGGAAAGAGTAACGGCGCCAGGCAACAACGTCACTCATTAGCCGCAACTTGCTGCAAGAGGTGGTGTCGAACAGGTGGCCAGAGTCAGCTACAACAGCTGCGGTGGATGCACCAGGAAGGGAGCGGATGAGCGCTGGTGGCATTGCCCTCCTCCTGGCTCCTCCTCCTCCTCCCCCCAGCCCGCAGCATGTGAGTGGCTGCCCAAGCTGCCCTCCTAGCGCAGTGGCAGGACCCTGCTGACTCAGTAGCCACAGGCGCAGCCAGGCAGCTGTGCGCCTGCCTGCACGGGTGCCCTCTCCCAGGCTGGGCTCCCGCACCAGTGGCCGTGGAAGGGGGAAGCTGGGCAAAGAGAGTGAGCGACGGGGTCAGGGTGGCAGAGCAGCAGCAGCTGGAGCAAGGTGGAGGAGAGAGAGGGTGCCCAGAATGGATATGGCGCTTCCTGGGGTGGGAGGCCAAAGTGAGGAAAAGTGGAGGCTGGAACTGCTGCGAAGTGAGAGAACTGGGCACATGAAGGGCATCCCCCTCCCCACCTGACCCCATTCACCATGGCTTGGCACTCTCCCTTATCTCCAATTCAGGTCTTGAGAGTACAACAGGGATTCCTCTAGAACATAGAGCTTGGAGGCCAAGCCCCTTCTCCTGAAGGAATCCAAGGAGATTATTCAGGCCTGATTCAGAGACTGTGGACTGAATCAGGTGCATGAATCCAATCCTGGTTTACAGTAAGACCATTTATCAGTTATGTTGGTTTCACAATACCATTTTGTCCATTTTATCACAGTGAATAGGAACTCCAATAATCAATTCTATTAGTTACGTATAAAGTATGATGGAAAAAAGTGTGATTTGGAAACAAAAAGGAAGAACATATTAGAAATAAATAGTAATAGACATCCCAGACCATTGAGAGAGGATGCAACTGCATAAGTTAGCTACACATCTAAAATCTTGTCTCCAGTGGAGGGCGGAGGGTGCGGGGGGGCGGGGGGCGGCGGTGGCAGGAAAGCTAAGCATTGCCTTCAGGTCAAACTGGTCCCTTCATTGACCATGTTTACTTTCAGTGGATTGAAAAAAAAAGAAATATTTTTCAGATGAATTGCTTCAGGGAAGGATTTTGACTTATCTAGCACTTCCCAAAAAGGTTCCCATAACAAAAACTAGCACCAGAATGAAGGTCAGAGCCAAACTATTTTGGAAAATGCAAGGATATGTTAGAACTGTTGTTGTATTTTCAATGGGCTTTGGATTACTGTTTATGGGACAAAATACTTTTGGCAGAAATAATTACCTTCGCCCTATCACCCTATGGGTATTATGAGCTGACACAAGAAGTTCAAGGTTAAGAATGGACTTCAATGCTATTTCACTGAAGACAGGAAATGTGGTTTCCTGTCAAGATAGAGAAGGAAGGAAGCATTTCTCATGATTGTGGTGATAAAAATACATCTTACCTTAGGCTGTCTCTGTCTTGCAGCTGTTGCTGGCTAATCCACTTATCAAGCATCTGCACAGCACAGACTTGGAGCAGTAGCATTTTCCTTTCCCTGTCAGTTCCTAGCAGTTCTCTTCACGAGTAAAGCAGGATCAGATCAACTGAAAATTATTACCTGAAGGAAGACTGACCTAGTAGTGACTCTGTTTATGTAGCTGGTGCCTTTGGTTTCTGGTACACAGGTGGCCAACAACGACAATCCGAGTGTGGGTTGGTTGGTTGGTTTAAATAATAGATTGCTGTGGATGAGCCAACGTATTAGTCAACTTTATTTTCAGCTCCAAATTTCAGGGCAAAAACAAGCCAGAATTCCATGTCCAGACGTTACATTGAACAACCTAGGGTAAAATTATCTCTGGCTTGTTTAGCCACTCTTGCTGGAAGAAAGAGCCATTGAGCCATAGTGACTGCTAGCGCCTAGCAGACAAGCAGACTCACTGTGGCTTGCGCTCTCACTCCTTTGCTCTCCATTCTTCAGCTTGTTTCCCAGGGTCCATTGCAGCAGAACCCTCTAGTCTCCCCCTCTTCAATCCAACTACCCTTTTCATTTGCTTTGAGGTGGTTTCCAGAGCCTCAAAAAGTGCAGTTGGGTTTGGGGCAGGGGACAGAACTGTGGTCATAATTGTTATTATGTAGGTTTCTGTCAGTCTTTCCCAAGTGCACTGTTATGGCTATCCCATATGTGCAGTCTTTTCTTTGCATGTTTCAGCTGTAAAAGGGAATAGTTAAATCAAGTAGGTCATTAAGAAAAGGGGTGGGGGGAGACTTCATATAGGCTAGAACATGCTTTCCTCTGATCACAATCACCTATTCAAGAGCACAGTCAAATAGGGTATTCAGGAATTTAATTCCTTTGACATGACCAAAATGTGTACCTATCCAGTCAATCTGAAGATCATTGGAGTCACTCATTACTACAGTGCTTCATCATTTTGACGCCTCCCTAATTTCATTCTACATCTCAAGGTAATCCCAAGTATTTTGGTCAGGACGATGATAGCATGTTGCCTGTGCTAAATTACTTTTGGTCTGATGTCACTCACAGTGTTTTTATGGCGTAATCTGTCTTCTTCAAAATTTCTTGTTTGCTTGACATTATGTCCTCTCTGATATATGGAACAACACCTCCCCCAGTTTGGCCATTCTGCTCCATCCTACAGAGTGTGCATCCAGAGATGACCAAATTCCATTCTACAGAGGGTCTGTTCTGCCCACTATATCCATGTTCTCCTTTCAAACTATGCACTCCAACCCCCCCCCACCTTCCATATGTGTCCTTTGAAAGGGCTTTTCAAACTCCTGTTCAAATTCTAACACTCTCACTGGTTTACAACAGGGATGGAGAAAACCTGGTTCATAGGTTTAAGCTGACTCATGAACATTCACCATCCAGTGTTGTCCAAGTCCATTAACACACCATGTATGATGTAATACACTACAGATATGTGTGCAGCTGTTCAGCCTCTCCCTACCTGCATCATGTTCCCTACCCTTGCTTCAAATGGATACTAGCTACTGAATAGCTAATACTTGATTTTAGTTAAAAAGGTGGACGAATAATAGAGTCTGACTATCTTTGGGAACTGAGTGTGCTGATTTTTGGAGAATTGTAACATCTGGTTTTGTTGGTATGGAGCTTTAATGGTCTTTGCCAACTAGGGTGCCTCAAATGGCTTCACTGCTTGGGGGCTAGACCATGACATCTTCTGGGTGATGGGTCTAAATGGATTTATTCTTGCGACGCATTTGTTGTGAGTCAAATGAGGCAACACAGCTTGACTCATGCAGTTTGAAATAATGAACTACATTGGTACCTACTTTATGAACATATAGTTTCTCAGGCCAGGGGAGAATACAGCAACAATCTCAGTCAAAAAACACTTTCAGCTTGAAAGATCTCTCAGAATTCTTATGTATGAGTTTTCTCTGGTAATGATAAGCAAATACTGACACTGAGCAATGCAAGGCAAGCAGACAGAGGGAGATGCTCTCCATCTGCGGTTATTCAGTTTGACAGGTACGCACCCTTCCTCATTGCTGGAATATTCAAATTGACCATAAGACATTCAGAGATGTCTGGAGGAAGCGTCTAAACACAGTTGTTTTGACTAGGCTTTTCCTTCATCATGAGTTCCAAAACTTTTCTATTTGGATAACAACCTTGAGAATACAGCTCCCGATACCTTAGGTATCATGTTATAAGTCAGTACCATGTTGTCTTAAATCAGTTACTGTCTTTACCTGTCTGGTGAGAGAAGAGCAGCACCATTTCTTGAAGATTGTAAACCCTTCAGGGAAGGGTAATATCCTTAAAACAACAAGAACACATTTTTACTGTTTCCAAGTCTATCTGGATTCAAACTGGGAGGCTTCTGGTGCCCTTATGACTGAGCTACTGACTTAGAGGTGCACTATGGAAGAAGAATGAGACAAAATTGCTTGTAAAATATCTAGTATGACTCAATTCCTGAGGTAGCTCATTGGTTCTTCCTGTCCCAGTCTGATGAAAATAGTTCCAGGTCAGACCTTTGGCACTGCATGAGCAACAGCCCTCTTGGTCGTATTGTTATGAATCCTTTCCATGTATGCCAGGTTGTGTTGTTTGCTTCCTGCTATCATATTACCTGGCTCCTGGCACCAGCTGTTCTTGACAAGAACGATTAAAGGTTGCCCAGCAGCAGTCATAACAGTTGATGGAGCGTACTTGGAAGAAACCCTCCTAGAGAATTTAGGCACAGCAGTCTGTGATTTCTTCTATGAAATAAATGCTGGGTGCTTTCAACTTCAGCTCTTGCAATACTTTTTAATTATTTGTATTGTTGGACCTGACTGTTTTTTTCTTGCATTTACTTCTGAATATAAATATTTGTGCTCACTTTAAAAGCAAATCTGTCATTAATCTGCCTTTGAATTATAATGTAAAAAATAAAACAAATACCATCACATTTTCCTTGTTGATATGGCAATTTGGCACAATCCTTTTATGTCCCTAAAATAATATGAGATAAATCATCCTCTTTGTGCTAATGTAATGGAAAGCTGGCCAGTACATATGTACTTCACTTTAAAAAAACACATAGAAAAGCTGTTTCTGTATTCTGCCAATGTAAAAAGCTCTTTGTCTCAAGTTTCAAAGCATTTAAAAACTGCTTCTATGATATGTGAAAATAGACTGATACCCAAGAGCAAAAATGATAATATGCAGAGCCCTTGAGCTATGTGACAGATTCCCCTGAAGAAAAGTGAGCATGGGTTATTACAAAGGTTTCCAAAATAGGCTGCACCATGCACATTCCTTTGTAATAAAGGAACAGGTACTTTTGCTTGATATCTCTTTTATTAAACAAAAATAAATGTGATTTTTATCTTACTCAGCACAGTCCATTCAATAGGTTCTAACTAGGTACATGACCACATGGAAAAAAGTTCAATAGTTCTTTTTTCCGCTCAGTAGATAGACAATTGCTTGATTCCAGCTGCATTTTCTTTCCTCTAAAATGGAAAAGCCACACTCAGTGATTGAGTACATGCTTGCCAGCTTCAATTCTTGGCATCTGCAGGTAGGGTTGGAAACACTCCTGCCTGAAAACTTGGAAAGCTGCTGCCAGTCAGTGTCAACTGGACTAGACAGACCAATAGTCTGCCTCAGTATCAAGCAACTACCTATGTTCTGCAGCAATCACTTATGTGACCTTCCTGTTAATTGTTTACACTGTGACTTACTACACCTTCTCTGTAGAGTGTGGGTACCTTCTCTATAGAGGCTAGACATGCATATGGTAGGCATATTATGAGCGGAGTCCGCTAGAGCTGGGGGTCAGACTCGACGGCCGAGGAGACCCCCTCTGACTCGCTCTGTTTCTATGTTTCTATGTTTTTATGTACCCTGCCTCCATAAAGCAATTCTACTCAACAAGAACCTAACCATTCCAGAAACTTTTTCTTCCTACTCCTTCTTGGAAAAGGTGGGGTGGCTTCACTGGCTTTCTCCTGTTCATGGAAAGTGGTGTCAGCCTTCCCCAACTTAGTGCCCTCCACTGGTCATGTTGGTTGGGGATGATGGGAGTTCAATGCATATGGAGAGTGCCAGACTGAAGAAGTCTGTATTGCTTAATAAAATGACAAAAGGCACACCTTGCATTGGTTTAATAGTACCGGCAAGTCTGAGATGGAAGACTTGGAAGCAGTTTTAGCATGCATGTGTTGAGGTTTATCCATTTGTTTTCAAACCACATGCCAATGCTCGTATGTCTTTGGCCTATTACCTGCTCAACCCCACACCTGAATAGGCATTCTAGGCTCTGAAGTCATTATTTATATGGGTTCTTTGTGTTATTATTCATATAGCACCATTAAGTGTACAAAGCACTTTATGGAGAAATAAGAGGGCAGGACCTTGTCCCAGGGAACATACACTTGAAAATCTGATACAGAGGAATCAGCAAAAGAATGGAAGGAAGTGGGTAAACAGAGAAGCAATGTGCAGTTGTATCAGTTATATGGGTTTAAGCTTAGTTGCAAGCTCAGCAAGCCACAATATTTTTGAAGTCTTTGAAGTCATTTGTTTGCAAGATAAAGTTGCCACTTCAAACCCTCCATAGTGCTGAAATTTGGCAGCAAAATGACATTTTCTCCTCTGTCTGTCTGTCTGTCTGTCTTCCTGTCTGCTACACAACCAAATTTTGGTAACACACAACAAGACTGTGCCTACAGGAGTGCCTAGTGGAATAAGTTGCCTGAACTTACAATCCATGCCCTATATTTTATTTTACTGAAGCTGAGTCAAATTATGTGTGACTGAAATAAGCACATACTCTCACTCTGTTTACCCATGCCTCTATTTCCTCACTTCCTTTGCTGTCTCTATATCTATTTTAGACTGTAAGTTTCTTGGGGACACAGATCTTTCATTCTTGTTGTTGGCAAAGTTTCATATACATGGAGCTCTGTATTATGATGTAATATTAATATTCTGTACAATCGCTGAAACTCTGGGCAGTTTAGAACAGTATAATATTATAACAGTATATCATCATCATCATCATCAATAGCAGTTGCAACAGCAACAACAAATACATCTCAGTTGATTAGGTTATAATATATTAGGTTATAACGTAATATTGATAATCATAATCAAACTTCAAAATGAACTTAGTATCTTATATATTTGGTATTTGTAATGGCAAGTAACCATATTCTGGTTAGGACTGTGTGTGTGAAATTTAAAAAAAAACACTAGCGTGTGCCAGAACACACTGCTAGAAAGTGTGCATTCATCTAAGGTAGCTACAGCATGTTCCACATGAATATCTGTGGCAGTGTGTGTGGTGTGTGTGTGTGTGGGGAGGAGGGCTTGCATTACTCATTTGTTGCAATTTAGTTAGAGAAATGCCTTGGGGAAGGCAGGGAATTATGTTTTATGAAGTGTTTGTAGAGATCCCTGAGGAAATGCATAGTAGTAAACGATTAAGCATTTACAGATGATGATGAAAATGGTCTGCTGCTCTTGCCATGTTATTTATTCTGCCCTGGCACATAATACCAAACCCACTAGTCTCCACTATTACTCCAAAGGCAACAATTAAATGATTTTAGATGCTGTTGCCCCACAGATGTCTGGCTTGTGTTTGGCCATGGTATTCCCCATCCACCATTTAAAATGTCATCAGTCCAGTTTTACCGGCCAAGCAGAGGCTTAGTCAACAACTGAAAAGACCAGGGAAACTATAATGGCAAATGAGTATACCTATTTATTACATTCACCATTTAAAAGTTTAAGTGGAAAATAGTAATACCAGCGCAACTTAATTAATTAATTAGTTAGTTATAAAATTTACAATACTGTGCAGTGAACCCAATGTATGCTTTCTTAGAAGCCACACTCTCTTCAGTGGGGCTTACTCCTAGGAATGCAAGCACAGAATGGTAGATTTAATCCCCCTAGCCTTTTACCCATGCTCTGGCCACAAAGTTAATATTTCTATACCATCTCCATAGTCTAGTGCCTTACTGGGGAAAATTTGTTAGAAAAGTATTACCTCTGACATTTCTATTAACTTTTTTTTTCAATATTTCATTGCAGCCCTCAACCTGTGCCATGGGGTTAATAGCATCCCCTTGGCTCACATTCTGTACACATGTGTACAGAAATGTACACATTTCTGGAATGTACACATAACTAGTACCAGTGTTTTTGTAAAAAAAAAAAAAAGATGCTGGAACTCATGTCCCCGCTGGCAGTAAGCACACACACCAATCCCAAGCCGAGCAGCGATCTCTCACTATCAGATAGCAGATAGCACTCACAATAGCAGCCTGCAGGCACTATGTTAATGATGTTTGCTGCTGATCTGCTACCCCTTCAAAATCACTTCCTAAAATCCATTGAAAAAAAGGTGCCGGAACACCGTTCCAGTGTGTTCTATGACAAAAAAAGCCCTGACTAGTACTACTGACTTGTTGATCTAAGACATTGTACTTGTGTAAAATATCTCCACATTTCAGCCTCCTGCCTCTTATATTCCCCTCCTCACTTCTATAAACCAAAATATGCCCCAGAATCTCCATACAAATTGTTTATGGAGTACCTTTACACACCAACAATAGGCCCCAAATAAAGGAACAAATCAAGCTTCATTTTGGTTTCTTTACAAGCTAAGATTCTAAGTTAAAACTTCAAGCATAGAGATTTAAAATCCACTGAGAGAAATACGTGCCTTGATTTTTTAAGGTTAGTAGGCCAAACTAGTATTCAGAAAAAAGTCAATGGGCCAAGGATTGCTATGTGGATTTTCTTGTTTTGAGTAATCTCAGGAAGGACTAAACCTTTAATTACCTGTTCTTGCTGATAGTTTGAAACAATTCTTGTGTTGATTGACTCTTCCTGGGGGAAATGTTCAGCCAGAACAAGGATTTTTCATATGTAGCACTTTCTTCTGAGGTCAAGAATGACCCCAAATGAGACTGCTAGTTTTTTGTTAAGGCAGGGATAAAGAAAAAGTGCTAATGTAATGGTTTCAATTTACTCCTCCATTTCAGCTTTGGAAAAACTGATTTCTTCCTCTGAAAAATGACATTTTGGTTCCATATTACAAATAATAAATAGGTTATGGTACAATCATATGCTTGTTTTCTAGAGCAAGGGCCCATTTACTTCAATGACACATACTCCCAGGAAACTGCATAGAGGATTAAAGTCCAGGTTGTCAAAAACATGTTAAATCAAGAAGGCTATGTTTAATTTATGGATCCAGTTGCATATAAGTTAAGTAATTCTTATAGTGACTTTTAAAAGCATCACATCAAATATCTTTGTTTTAGCCCCATTTACCATATGAAAAAATGGTTGGCAAGAACCCTATTGCTAATTTATCCTCAGACATAAAGAATGTCCTGACAGTAATGGCATTAGTCACCTCTTATTGATTTTACATAATTTAATCTGATAGCAAAAAAAATCTGTACATAAATACATGAGAATGCTCAGTGAAGGCAACCATCGTCTGCTACCTAAATGACATGAAACAAATCATGAATTATATTGCCCAGATCAAGATACAATTGCATCAATATATGACCACTTCGATAGCAAGCAGCTGTGTCTAAAATATTGACTGAAAGCTACTCTTAATAGTTCAATTAATGTATCAGCCTAACAATTATACTATCAATGTTTTGAATGCCATGTGAAAGAACACAGGTTTGCAAACACCATTTGAGGGCCAGTGTGGTGTAGTGATTAAGAGCATGGGTGTGGGACTCAGGTGATCTGGGTTCTTGTCCCTACTCAGCCATGGAGCCAACTGGACTACTTTGGGCCAGTCACCCAAAGACTCTCAGTCCAACCCACTTCATAGAGGAGTTGTTGTGGGGATAATATTGAGAGCAGCAGGAGGAAAATGATGTAAACTGGTGTGATATAAATCTAAATAAATAAATTTGCTCTTTTCCACCATTAGTTAAATATCACAAAATATTCAATCAACACCCCAGGGATCTACACATTAACTCAAACTATGCAAAACTGTTGTTTTGTGTTGCTTTGATTAGTTCCCTTCATCATTTAAACATTTTCAAGGAAAAATCAATTAATATCATTGAAATAGAGATCCAAAACATCAGGGAGCCATCTGGTGGCTTGATTCCTTTGTAATTAAAAACTCTCTCTAGGGTTCCCAACTCTCTGTACCTGTATTATGATGCTACTAATAAACTGAACATTACAAAGCATAGCTAGGAAGGAATTAATTATTGTTAATGCAGCATGAAAAGCAGACACAGAGAGTTGGCACCTGTGACCTACAGCATTATACTGCATGTTGGATTTTGTTGGCACTTCCTAATTAAGTCTGGAAGATTTTCATGAAATATGCTAAGACTTTTAAAATCCTTTTTCTCCCTCTCTCTTACACACAGGAACAAAGAGTGCAAATGCTTCCCCACCTTGAATTCTAGCCATGGCAAAGCAGCAACAGCAGCTACTTTGCAACTCCTCTGCTTTCAGTTTCCAGCCAGATAGACAAGGCTCTAGACAGGACAAACGCTCAGTATATTAAACATGGGTTGGAATGGTGTTACAGCAGTGCCTCCTCATAACATGAAGTGGTACTAGCAGGCTACAACACAACCTGGCTCCACCAAGCAGAATAGTTCCATTGTGAGATTCACATCAGCACCTCATGCTGCACATACCTGCCCCATCTGCTCTGAAGATCCCCACAATATGGATGGAGAAGACCACACCAGAGCGGTTCAGTATATTAAACCCAGGTGTGAGATTCCACTGAGTTCAGTTGAGAGTGTCTGGGATGCAAGTGAGGAAACGTGAACCTTGAAGAGAAGTGACACCTACTTTCTGGCAGACTCAGCCAAGCAGCACCATGGCCTGTTAGATCTTCTGTATAGTAGTCTGTACGAACTGCCAGGTTTCAAGTAGGAGCCCTTCAGTGACTCCTGGAACTAGGGTAGTGAACAGAGAGGGCAGATTGAGCAAAGATGCCCGCACTGAACCCCAGAATAATTTTGATTATAAGAATTTGGTGCAACCAAAGGGCCAACAGTGTGCAGTTGCTGGATGGAAAGTTCCCATGGCATCAGATGTATTCCCGCAGCTTAAGCCATGAGGCCCTTTTGAGGCTACCTGGCCATCTATCCTTGTGGTCTTCCTTTCTGCTTGCCATCTGCCTGTCAGATCGAGGTACCATTGAGTCTGAAGACCTGACATGCCTGCATACATGTTAAGATATATATCCACATATAACCTTGTGAATATAACAACTAGAAAATCCCATGCCAGTTATTGCCTGGGCTCCTAGATACCCAGCACTGAAGTTTAGGAATTCAAACATTTCACATTAGGGAGAATTGATGGCTTTTACACACATACCACCCACAAAGATACTCAGGCATTGGTAACCCAAAAAATACTCATTGTTATCTTTCAATAAACATTAACAAGTCAGACTATCAGTGAAGCTAATTGTTACAAGATGAAGGTGTGGAAATCACCATACAGCCTCAGTTCTGTCCCACTGAGGTTGCTCCTGGAGCACACCATTCAAGTAAAATAGAGAAAAAGTCACCCACAGAGGTGAAACTTATGGTCAGCTACAATTCTAGATACTACTAGTATTATTATAATACCACAAAGTGACTTTTTAGAGCTTTAGTTCACTTATTAAATAGTACTGTTGTTTCTACTTTGTAGTCTTCCTGTTGATTGCTCCTTTAAAAAAAAACCCTTTCGTACCTCTCTTCAGCTTCCGACAGGAGGAGCCAATGCACTATTTTGTTGCTTCCAGCTTGGACTTGAAGTCAGCCAGCAAACAATAGCTACTCTTAAAAATCAGTGACTTCTAATTTAAGAGAAAAGGTTTTTGAGCATTTCAGTATTTATGGGAATTTATTATTTTATTTGATACTACAGATGCAAAGATCTATGATTTGAAAAACATACCTTCTTGAACAATATGCTTGTGTATAATGATTTGAGTACACTGATTCAACTATATTATAACCGCAGTTTCCTTTAATATTGCAAAGACAGTAGTGGCTGAAAATATGAAATGTTTAATGAGCATGTGATTCCAGATTACAGTAAGTTAGCAACAGTACTAACTGTGAAAATATGTCAGAGATAAACCTCATTCAGTTCAATGATTCTTTTTCTCAATTTGCTGAGTATAAGATCGTAATGTAAAATATATTTATTTTAAATCATGAAGTCATTTAGACATGAAATAGCAAAATAATATTCAAAATACAGAGTTGTTATAGCACAAATAAGGCATTTTTATAGTACAATTACTAGAGTTATTATTATAGAATTACTGCTAACATACAAATAAGGCATTTGTTTCATTTGATATCTATATCTCCAAAATACTTATTTTGGAGTTATAGATGTACTCATCTTACCTTTGCTGTGATTTATAATCAGGAGAACATTTAGGCAAGTTGTACTTCAGCCAGCAATGGTTAACAAGCAACTACATTTCTCCAGTCTTCTTTAATTTCTTTTTAGATACCCTAGTAATGGACACAATCTTCCAGAACATCCCTTGGGCAAACACCATTAAAATTTAGGTACAGAGAGCCATGCAAAATTATTATTCTTTTGCAGCTTTCATGACTACTGATGGGAGTCACTCAGAAAAAAATCTTATTGATTGGGGCAAAAGCTATGCTGTAATTCTCTATATGGTTTTAACTATTTTCACTTATACAATTTAATTTCCTTGCAGATAGTTGAAATTTGCACAATTATCACCTTCTATATGTATGTCGTAGAACGTTTAAACTAGATTTGCCATGACTGTAGAAGTTCTTCTGAGACTATGGATCTTTCTATGGATAAGAATACTAGTTTATATGTTAACACCTGTCAAAATATAACATAAACACATGCCATCATGCCACAAGTTTCTTTCATCTTTATTAGCCATGCTCAGAAAACTACTTGCTAGTATTTACTGACATTTTTATTTATAAAAAGTTGATCAATCAAAAGCATGACAATCAACATTAACTTTTTGATATTTTTATTTTATTCCTGTAACCCTTATAGACTTTCTTGCTTTTCTCTCATCCTGTTTGTCTCTACTGTGTCTTTTAAGCTTTAAACTACTACAACACATCTGGCCAATGAGGAACGATGGTTATGTTGCCACATAGCTACATCTCCTGTCACTGTGCTGATTAAATCCATGAATGTTTGAATAAGGTTCCAGGGCTATGATTTGGATGCAATGGAAATGTAGTCAAGACAGCAGATAGACTCTTGCTGAGTCAGGCTAACAATCAGCAAGATTCCCACAGAGTAATGAAGGTCATGTCCAGACATAGTTCCAAGACTGAACCTATTGTCGAAACAAGACATTCACCACATTTTAGTCAGCTGCATAATATTCCTTCTGAACTCAAGCTCAGAGGAACACTGTTTTTCCTAATCATAGGAGATGATGCTTAACTTAAAGTAGTTGCCTTTGTGGAGAAGGTGAGCTAAAATGAGTATGAGACCTGTCCAAATGACAGCCCAAGCTATGCCCTTCAGAAACAACTAGAAGAAAACTTAAACAGGTCAAGCCCTGGTTTGAAGTCTCACACTCTAGTGCTTCTTTAGTGATTTTTCTAGGAATATCTTTGGCTGAAATAGCAGGAGACATCATGGGCACTGTAGTTGGAAACAACATTTAAGCTCTCTGCCTGAGGGAGCCACTATTTCTGATCTAGGAGGCAAAATCAGTTGTCATGTTTTCTGCCCCCTCCACACAGTCCACAAGTTGATGTTAATTGTTATCAAGCTGCTTCTGACCTATGGTGACCTTTTGAATGAGCACCCTCCAAAATCTCATGTTGATGACATCCCTACATAGCTATTCAAAATTCAAGGCTGTGGCTTCCTTTATGGAGTCAGTCCACAAGTAGTTCTTTGAATGTGGTCAGGAAAAAAGGCCTTTCCATCAGCTTTCCTAGCCCAGTGAACCCCTGACCACTTGGACTTGGACTCCAGCACCAGCCAGACGGTCTTCAGGACACTTGGAGAAAGAGACTGCCTCACTGGCCAGTTCCAACAGTAATGCATCCATGTTTTTCTAGAATTATTTCAAATCATTTTTCTGTTAATTTTTGAGCTTTAAGGGTGGAATCCTCTTAAGGTAGTATGAGAATTTAAGAAAGCAAAAACATTCAAATTTAATACAGATATGATCAGTAATTGCATGTCAATAAAACCCCATAAAAATAAAAATTACCAACAAAAATCAAGAAAAACAGATTTTATTCTATTATTTTTCCACTCTCCATTCTGTCTACTCTCCTTTCCTTCTCCTCAATGTTAGTTTTCGATTGCAAGCATGAGTCCAGAGCCTCTATTATATAGACTTTTTAAAAAATCTAGCAATTTTAGAGGGTTCATAAACAAACAAGCAAACAAACAAACAGAAGTGTATCTTGAGAAAGCTCAAGTTGCATGTAATACTCAAGGCAGACTGCTCTTTTTGGTCTATTTGATGTGTGGTTCATGACACGGTGGGAACAACTGAATTGCTGTTTGTAGAGCTGGTGTTCTATGGAAATGAGCAGTGCAGTTTGGAAGAAATTACAACTGCATTACAATGCCACCAAAAGGGGGGCAGGTTGGAGCACCAGCATTATTCACTAATAATTATTAAATATTGTCACTCCTAGGTGCAAAAACTGCAGGTAAAATCAATAGATGTCGTGGAACTGTCATCTGTGTTCTGGGACTGGTTAATTAGAGATCTTTAGACTGACTAGAAGATAAATTGCATGAGGAGAAACAAATCTATGCCTAAACTGTTTAAATATTAATATGTCTAATGAGATGGAAACCGAAGCACTAGAAAAAGGGGGGAGATCAGTTCTAAATCTTCAAGGAGGAAACTGCACATTAATATAAAAACTAGAGTGTGTTAATGTAGCTGGTTATTAAATTTTTAAAATAAGTTATTCATTACATCAAATGTAGCTCTTTTTTTAGCCTCTAGCGCAACTGTGTAATGCATCTAGTTAAGGTGGTAGGTAATTTCTTTCTCCCATCAGTCTGTCTTTTACCTTCTTAGACAGAATCAATACTAGATTTAGCAAGCCATTAGCAATCTGTTTCTTTCTTTTTTTTTGAATAAGTTTTATTTTAAATAAGCCTAATACAAAGAAAAACTAAAAACAACATCAATCATTGAAAACATCGGACCTACTGGGTCAGCCCCCCACATTTTTTCTTTTTATGTTAACTTATGAATACATTTAAATCTATGTGAAGCCCCGTTTCTCTAGCCAATAATAAAAAGAGTCCCAAGTTTGATAGAAGTAGCAATCTGTTTCTTAAACTGTTAATCGGAGAGTGCATTCACACTATTGTAACTTTCTTCCTGTTGAAATTTAGTTTAGGGGTGGGGTGGAAATATGTATTTAAAAAGCAGCACACCAGCATACAATTCTGGGAACTTTTTGGGTAAACCATGAGAATTAAAGGGGTACAAAACCAAAAACATATAAATTTATGGTATGGAATTCAACTGTTGGAAACAGGAGGTTCGTGCCTACAACCTGCTCTGTGACCTCAAAAATTTGCTTGGAGAAGATTTTTGCTGGAAAATGAAGACTGCAGGGAGAAGGAGAGAAACAGAAAGTCCTACTGTGTCACTCCACGGCTACCATCCATAGGTAAATATTACCAATATATCCAAACCTGGGCAATAACTCCAGATATTTGCTTTGGTATACACAGCCTTGTAAACAAATGCACCTAATTCCTCATGAACGAACTTATGTCCAAGATAGGAATTTTCTTGTACATGTTTTTGCACAATTTACGTGAGTACACGACTCTTCCAATCCGGTTGGTAGAAGAAAGGATTCTAGAAAACAGGTAAACCCACACATATTTCTAGAACTAAAATAGACCAATAGGTAAAGCTAATCACTTAATTAGGTGTACATACATCTACTTTAAGGACTGCAGGTGGCACAGTGGTTTAAACCACTGTGCTGCTGGACTGGTTGAGCGAAAGGTCGCCGGTTTGAATCTGCACAACGGGGTGAGTTCTCGTTGCTCCGTCCCAGCTCCTGCCAACCTTGCAGTTCGAAAGCATGCAAATGCAAGTAGATAAAAAGGTACCACTTCGGTGGGCAGGTAGCAGCGTTCCGTGTACTTCGGTGTTTAGTCATGCCGGCCACATGACCATGGAGACTGTCTGCAGACAAACGCCGGCTCCCTCGGCTAGGAAACGGAGATGAGACCGCCCCCTAGAGTCAGGCATGACTGGACTTTACGTCAAGAGGAAACCTTTACCTTTACCTTTACATCTACTTTACCAATAAAGCTGGCAGCATAAAAACAAATACCTGAAATTCAGATCATCTCATAGAAACATAGAAAAAAGTGAGCCAGAAGGGGCTTCCCAGGCCATCTAATCTGACCCCCTGTTCTCACTGTTCTTGCAAACAACACAACAAGCCACTGTAACTAATCTGATTGAAGGGGAACTGACTGATGGTTTAATGTGCTAAGGATTGGGAACTATTACTACTACTACACTGAATTTATATCCTGGTCCCCCCCCCCCGCTTTTTAAGAAACCCAAAGTGGCTTACATGGCTGCATTTTATCCTCACAATAACAGCCCTGTAATATATGTTAGGCTGAGTCACCCAGTGAGCTTCATGGCCAAGTGGGGACTAGAACGCAGACCTCCCAGTTCCCTAAGCCAACCCATCACACCACAGTGGATGGCACAACAACCCACGAAGGGTGAACACTCACAACAGGTTTATTATCTATTTATTTTTTAGATTTATATCCCAGCTTTTTTCAAGAACTCAAAGTGCCTTGCATCATTCTCCTCCTCCTGCTCTCAATCTTATCTCCACAATAACCCTGTGAAGTAAGTTGGGCTAAGAGTCTGTGACTGGTTGAAAGTCACCCTGTTGGCTCCATGACTAAGCAGGAACTAGAACTCAGATTGCGCAAGTGTCGGTTCTATGCTCTTAACCACTACAACAACCAGGCACATTCAGCAGGTTTTTTTCTCAAACAACTCATAGTTTGTTTTAGGTTACTTTGTACCCAGAGTGGCTTGTTATGTTATCTGAAAGCAATTTCACCAAGGGCTGATGAAAAGTGCTATTGGGTCACTCATTAACAATGGCTACAAAAAGCAACACTCCTGTCAGGTGATCTCTCTTCCTGAACCCTGCCTAGCAACAGGGTTGAGGACTGAGCTGATGCAGCCTCTGCCCTCCCTTGGCATTGTCCTCCCACTCTCCAGTGAAATTTTGCTGCTTTACTTTGCCAGCAATGTTTTCCCCCTTTCCCTTGTGAACCAGCTGTGCGCAGTCTACACAGCAACCTTAAAGAAGCACACAGTTCTGTCAAGTGGAGGATTGTATTCATTGCACCCTGCCTCCACACTCCTACAACAAGGCTTCTGAAATACTCTTGGAAAGGATACCTTTAATTTTTTAACATTGGTAATATAGGCAGTATTTGTCCCTTCATCTTGTACAGTTTATTAAAACGATTTAGCGTGTGAAATTTCATTTCATTTATGCAACAGATCAGAACCAAGATTAATGGACACACCCTATTGTGAAGTCATCCCAATGTTACTTGCCTATTCCTCCAAGTGAACAGAGCCTGACTCTACCCTCCCTGAGAATGGTTCATTACTTGTCCCCTAGGCCGAGAACAGATAAACCCAGAACTGGCATGCCTTTGCTACAGGCGTTAATAGACACAGTTGGATCACCTTTGCCAGGTATAGTACACCTTTCATCACATCCTGCAATGGATCCTGCAGAAGTGGATACTGAGTAATCATCCTCAATATTTTCACCCAACCCTGATCCCTCAACACAAGCACTGCAAGAGCCGGCTTGTGACGCACCTGGGGCCCCTAATGAGTCAGTTGGGACTCAACACCATCTGAGAGTTTTGGTACAGTTCTGGTCTGAGGTTGAGCTTGGCACATGCATTGATCTTTAGATAAGTCTCAAGGGACAGGGATATTTTAGAACACCAGATGCTAGTATGAAGCTTTGTACACTGACCCTTTCAGTGCAAGAAAAAACACAGTTAGATGCTGAAATTCATCACTGGCAGATAAACTAATCACAATCATTCTTCACCAGCAACTCTGCAAACGCAAACGGACTCTCCCTCCCTCTGCATGCCCACCCCCATTCTCTTCAACCAGGTGTTTGGGCTTCATTGTACTACTCCAGGCTCCAAGGACATCCCAACACAAAACCTCTTATTACTATCACAGTCATGCTAGACTCCCCATCAAGTGTTTTTGTCATTTATAAATGCAGTAACACTCCTTTTACAAGCTTCTGAATGTGAATGAATACTTCATATCAGATGTTATTGCTGCCTGCTGCATCTTGCACAACATTTGTGAATGATGGGGGTAGGGATGCACTCCTCCAGGAAAACTCCTAGCTTCCAAGACCAGCATCTGGTAAAGGCAGGTTGCTCACCTGTAACTTGTTCTTCGAGTGACCACCTGTGCATTCACACATATGGGTGCTGCGCCTGCGCAGTGCCTATGGCCAGAAAGATTCAAAAGCTTAACGGTTTTGGCGGGAACTCCACACCCCTCCCCCCCATGATATAAAAGGGCGGAGTGCCCGCTATTTCCTCAGTCTACTGGAGACCTCGCGGGAGCGAGAGGTATTGCAGGAAACCTGCTGAACCGTATAGAAAGAAAGCACTAATGGGACCGGTATCAAGAAAGAAACGGTACCGTATAAAACCATTCACCAACACCGAGCGGGGCCGGTGGGTGGGTTGTGTGAATGCACAGATGGCCACTCGAAGAACGACAGTTACAGGTGAGCAACCTGCCTTTCTTCGCCGTGGCCTCTGTGCATCACACATATGGGTGATTCGCAAGCTTACGAGACCCGGAGGCGGGCGGTGTCATCACTGAAGGAAAGAAGAAAGGACTGCCCGACCAAAGGAGCAGTCGTGTCTGGCACGCACATCAAGGTGGTAAGGTCTGGCAAAGGTGCAAGGAGTAGTCCAAGTGGCAGCCTTGTAATGTCCTGGATTGGAATGCCAGCGGCAAAAGCAGAGGAGGCAGCTACCGCCCTTGTGGAATGCCCTCTGGGCATGACAGGTAAGTCAAGCTTGGCAAGCTGATACGCTAGCTCGATGGTCTGTATGATCCACTTTGAAAGCGAACCAACAGGGGAGACCTTATCATAGTCCAAGTATTTAACAAAGAGGCAGTTAGATTTACGGAAAGACTCCGTGTGATATCGGTAGAAGGCAAGTCAGCGATGAACGTCGAGAGAATGCAACAACTGTTCAATTGGTGTAGCGGGCATAGGGAAAAAGGCCGGTAAGACAATGTCCTTGTTAATATGGAAAGGAGACACAACCTTGGGTAAGAAGGCCGGATCAGTGCACAGAACGACTTTCTCCTTATGAAAGTTCAGGTAAGGAGGATCTATCCTAAGTGCGCAGAGTTCACTATCCCTTCTGGCAGACGTCACCACGATGAGAAAGACAGTCTTCGAAGACAAGAGGTGTAAATCAGTAGTTGCCAGGGGCTCGAAAGAAGCTCAGGTGAGTGCCTGGAGAACAACCGAGAGGCTCCAGGTAGGAATAACTGGAAGAAGTGGTGGTTGACGGTTCTGTAAACCCATGAGGAATCGACGTATAAGGGTATGAGAAGAAATCGAAGAAGTGGTAAAACTGTTGGATTCAGCAAAGAAAGTGAAGCGTTTCCATTTGGCCGCATAAGACTGATAAGTTGCACGTCTTAGGGCAGACTGGAGAATAAATTGAATATCGGGATCGAGAGTGCTTGGATTTGATGTGAAGTCTATCGGAATCGAGCAAATGGAAGCTGTAACTGAATAGTGACAGACAAGTGGAAGAGTCCCTGAATCCACCAGTATCGAATGGACCCCGTGGTTCATAGAATGAGCCAGGCAGTTAGACTGAGTGATGGAAAATCCGGGTGACGAACAGCTCCGTCCTGTTGAGTTATTAGATGAGGTATGAGGGGCAGGCGAAGAAATGTGCTGCCGGATAGGTGGAAAAGAGTAGGGAACAATGGTTGACAGGGCAACCAGGGGGTGATCAGGATTCCCGTGGCACCGACGTAGACGATCAAGGCTAGGACCAAGGGATCATGAGAGTGTCTCCTGTCGATCCTGGGCTGATGCCAGGATGGGAGCAGAACATCCCGCACACCTTGTACATGTGGGTGGCGAACAGGTCTATATCTGGAGGGCCCAAGGTCTGAAAGAGGCGATGGCAGGTCGGACGATCCAGTTCCCATTCGTGAGTCATCGACATCTGCCTGCTGAGGGCGTTGGTCTCCTCGTTGTTGGTACCGACCAGGTGAACCGCGAGGAGGATTATCTCCCTGGGGATGCACCAGTCCCACAGTTGCATCACCAGGTGGGGCAGGGGGGCAGACTTCATCCCGCCTTGTTTGTTTATATAGAATACAGCGACAATGTTGTCAGAGGCAGCTTGCACAACGTGTTGCTGGAGAGTGTCCTCGAATGACTGAAGGGCTTTGAAGACCGCCAGGAGTTCGAGGTAATTGATGTGTCTGGTGATCCCAGGTGCCCTGTGTATGGAGGCCGGCACATAGGGCTCCCCACCAGGTAAGGGAAGCATCGGTAAACAGAGTCAGGGTCAGGTGAGGTGGATGAAATGGGATGCCTACGGCCAGATTGTGGTGCATAGTCCACCACGACAGAGTCCGGAGGACAGAGGTCGGAAGGCGGAGGAGACGGTGAGGAGAGTCTCCCTGGGGCTAAAACAGTCCTTTGCATCACAACTGGAGTGGTCTCATCTGTAGCCTGACGTGGGGAACTGTAGCGACTGTAGAGGCCATGTTGCCGAGAAGTTTCTGCACTGAGAGTGCTGGAACAGCTGCGTCCATGTGGATTCAACAGATCGATGAACGTAGATTGCCTTGCCGACTCTGTGGGAGAAAAGCTCTTAGCAGCGTGGAATCGAGACAGACTGCAATGAAGTCGATGACCTGTGAGGGAACAAGGCACGACTTCTCATGGTTAATGCATAGTCCCAACTTGTCCAAGAGGGTACAAGTAGTTTGAAGTACTGACTGAAGGTCTTCCTTAGATGGGGAGACCATCAGCCAGCCATCCAGGTAGGGATATACATGAATCCCTTGCAGCTGAAGGTGCGCGCACACCGGGGCCATACCTTTCGTAAAAACCCGGGGGGCAGTAGCCAGTTCAAACGGCAAGACGTTGTACTCAAACAGGTTGGAACCGACTGTGAACTGAGGAAGACGCCTGTGAGACGGGTGAATGGTAATGTGAAAAATAGGCATCTTTCAAGTCCAGAGAAGCAAACCAATCCTCTCTCCTAAGCAACGGAAGGATATTTTGGAGGGTAGTCATCCGAAATTTTGTGGTCTTGATGAACCTATTGACGCCACGTAGGTCCAGAATCGGACGAAGATTGCCATCACGCTTATGGATAGTGAAATATGTTGAGTAGAGTCCGTGGAGCCCCTAGGAGCATGAAAGCTGTTGCATCGCTCCTTTACGAAGAAGTTGCTGGACATCGTCAACAAGAACCGATAAGTAAGATGTAAATCGGATCGGTCCCGGTGGGGGCACGGTATCAAACTCAGTTCTGCATCCATGCTGTATGATGGATAAAACCCACTGATCAGAAGTGATGAACTCCCAGATGGGGAGTTGACTTTGCAGTCAATCCCAAAAGGGAAGAGGGGAAGGTGGGTTGAGAAGGAGAGGAAAGGTCCGCTTGTCCCGTCAACACTGACGTTTGTCGGAGTTGGGACGACGATGGTTCTGTTGGAAGCATTGTTGTTGTTGTTTCCGACGCTGTTGCCGGGGCTGGAACTGCTGACGGCCTGCAAATTGCGAGTACAGCTGGTATTTGTAGGATGGGCGAGACCAAGACCACTTACGGTGCGATTGATTCGGGACTTCAATCTGGCAAGCTGTAACCCTTGACTCATGGATAGTCTTCATCTTGTGATCCGTCCGCACGTTGAAGAGCCCTGAACTGCGGAAGGGCATCTCTTCAATCCGGCATCTTGTCCGGAAAGTTGCAGTTCTGGAGCCAGGCATGATGATGGAGGGCTACGGCACCAACAAGAGCTCTAGTCGGAATCGACATGGTGTGTCGCCATGGAAAGCTGCTGGACTGCCACCTGCATAGCCTCTTTAATGAAGATTCTAGCCAGGTTTTTCTGCTGGTCTTGAAGAGAAGCCGTAATATTTTCTAACTTCTGCATAATAAAGTATTGGTATCGAGCCAGCGAGGCCTCATAATTGGAAATGTGGAGGCCAAGTCTTGTAGCGGCATAGATCCGGCGAGCCAACATGTCGATCTTGCATCCCCCTTTTTCATGGGGGGTAGTGTGTCCCCTTGACTCATGTCCTTGGGATGACCCAACAACTATCGAGTTGGGTCTCGGATGACGGAGGAGGAATGGAATATCCTGCTTACAGACTCGATACATGGCCTCGTATCATCGCGAAGTAGGTTGAGGCTGATTAGGATAGTTCCATGGTTCCATCACTGCCTGGCAAAGAGTGGTAATAAGTGGCAAAAAGATGGCGGTCAACTGTTCACCTCTCACAATGTTGGAAAAATTTGTCTGTATTGAGATCGAAGCGGTGCTGGGCCTCGATCTCGAGTGAATTTGTAAGCCTGAATCTCGTAAGTTCAGATTCCTCACAATGGCAGGGTTTACTCATCACACAAAACAATACTGCATGGTTTTCACAGCACATGGAGTTTTCCTGATGTTTTCAGTCTCCATCATTCCCCAAGCAATGTAGTTTGTGTTCCCTGCTCCATTCTCCAGCCCTCACCACACGACCTGGCTGTTCCTGCCAGCAAAATCTCCATCCTTACAGCACTGGTCTCTATGGACCTCAGCACCTCGTCCTGATCAGACCATGTAGGTTTTCAGGCAGGTTCTTCTTCCTCCCCCTGCTTCCAAGTATCCCTGCGACATTTCTCAGTCCCCAAAGAACTTTTTAATGAAACCATTTTCCACTATTCCCCCATCACCTTCTATGCATTTACTTGCTTTCTCTCTGTTTCTGAAGGTAAATCACTTTCACATCACTCAGCCCACAGGAATAAAGCAAGTGGTGTGAGGCACCTGAGATTCCCTCTTTCCATAGAGTTCTGTGTTACTTCTGTACAAATAATGGTAAGTGCTGAACTATCTATCTCGTATGTGAGGCTTGTGTACTGAGATCATTACCTTACAAGTATATGTTATAACACAGAAGCATGTTACCTAAAGAATTTGTCTGGAAATCCCACACGTGGTACTGAGATGACAGCATTAAAATTACCTAGTGTGTCATATTTTACTCTGAGATAGTTCATTTAACAGTTTCTTTAAGTTTTCACAATTGAAGATTTTTGGGTTTTTTTTTGATAGATAACACTTTCAGTATAAAACTGTTGCACTGTGCATCTGTGGTGTGTAATTTAACATTTTATTCTATTCTTAATGTTTAAAGAGACATTTCAGAGACTTGAATGTGCATTTTTCTTTAACCTCCCCTCCCACAAGCACTTGGGTTTCACAACTACCCACCCAGTTCTGAGTCACATTCATGTAGGACTGTAAGCATAACTGAGATTGTCATCTCAACTGCCTCTCCCAATGCATTTTCCTCCTCTTTTCCCTCACCATGGAACAACTCTTCATACTTGACAAGAAGTGCTATAAGTTGTCTTTGCTTCAACACCTACATATCATCTGCTAAAATTCATCCAAGACTGAAAAGTAACAGAATGTCATTTTGAACCCACAAAACCCACTACTGCTGGTAGCTGCTGTAGCTTCATAGTAAAATTTCAATCAGTACAATTGTATATATCTCTGTTGTGTAACTACTACAACTGGAATATTTTGAGGTAAATGTGCATGTAGGTTTTTTCCATAATCTCCATAACCATATGGACTACCAGCTAAATGAATCAGTCTTTTTATTATACTTTTTTCTCTAGTTAATTTCTTGAGGACTAGTAAGTTCTCAGACTTTCACTTTAAGGTATGGAATAATGCCTTCCTTTCTCCCTTCCTACATGGTTCCCGATCCTGGGACTCCTGATCTTGTTCCATGTCTTCCTGGAGTTCCTCTTTGGGAAAGTCAAAGTAGGGTCTCCCCCTCCCCCTCTTAATTAAGTTTTTCCTTGGACTCACTCTATGAACATGGCTGTCAGGGTGGGTTAACTGACCAGACTTGTCTGGATCCTTCAATAGAAGGCTAGTTCAGGGTTTGTTGAAGATTTTTCCCTGCAGACATTGTTCAGGTTCATCAGGAGTTATGGAGCCTGTTAGCACCACTACAAAATGGCTCCCATGGAGGATGCAACTAGATATCATGGATGACATGTGGGCCTGACTAGTAAACATAAGCTAAAGTGGTGTGGTGGGGAGAGAAATAGTGAGTCTAGAGGCTGAAAAGGAGGGGAAAATAGACAGGTAAAAGAAGTAAACAGCAAGGCTACAGGCTTGGCAGAGGGAGGAACAGGGGGTAATAAAGGGGGGGATGAGAAGTAGTGAAGTGGAAGGCCAGGGAAGGGGGAAGATATGGCAGAGGGATGGACAAAGATGGGGGAAACGGTAAGCTAAAGATAGTAAGGCTCACATCAGAAAAAAGGAAAGAAGACCACATTAACATTAAATATTTTTAAAAATTTATTATACCATTTTTGAAGGGTCATGAAGTGAAGAGCTTGTGGGTTCCACTGGAGGCCCCTGCAGTGGATTTAACTCCTGCCTGAAAACTTTTCTTGAAGGACATGACTCTGGCAGTGGTGCAGCTCTGCTTGATGAATTCAAGACTGTGTTAGATACTGGAGCTTCATCCATTTCCTGCTCTCCAGGGCCTGCAGGGGCTATCCCAGGTTCCATAGTTCCCTTCTCTGTCTGGTTCTCTGCTTTTCTGTTTCATATGGCTGACTTTAATTCCTGGATCATTTTCCCCAGTTGTCCCTCATCTTATACTTGAACATTTTCCTTCCCTCTTTTGGTCAATGTTGGTAGTACCATTCATTTTCTTTTGAATTTGGCATTGTTTCATCTATTTTGCCCTTTTTTCATTTATTTTCATTTGTTTGGCTTCTGCACTATGCACAATGAAGATCCAGCCTGTTTCTGATGCCTGGATCTGTGATGTTTTCCATCCAAATGGCCATGAATTTTCAGGTGGGGGACTACTCCCTTAAGACATTAGACCTGCCACAGCATAGAAAGACTGGACAGATTTCTCATGTTATAAGCAATTGACCTGGAGCAATTGTAGTTTTGGTTCTCATATTATAAGTAAGTAAAGCTGACATCCTCTAAGATTCTCATCTATGTTATCCTTCAGATTGGATAGTTTTCATGTTTCAAAAGGACTCTCCAAGATTCTCCCCCTCACCAGAATTTAAGAATTCACTGAGGAATGCAATTCAGAGCAACTTGTTGGTCTGAGGAATTGCTCCTTTCAGAAAGAAAGGATTTTCATTTGTTTCTACACTTTCATTTTTAATAGAAACAAAACAGACATGAATGTTGGTGCATGGTTTCTTTTTTCATTGAATATTTAAAAAGACACTTCTACTTCAAAGACTGTGTCCCTTTTATGATTACCATTGTGCAAAATTCAAGCTAGGAATGTTTTTTTCAGTATGATGGTATAGTGACTGCAATAACAAACTACTGCCATTCTGAGCAGAGGAGAAAATGATGGCTCATCTTTCAATAAAGGAAGAACAATGGATATATAATGCATAATTCTAGAGAGGGCGGATATGGAAAATGCTGTAATCTCCTTAGTTCCATTTAAAAATAACTATCTCATGATTTTATACGAACATCTTGTAAATTAAATCAAAAGTGGAATAGCCTTGTTCTATGCAAGATTTTAAAAAACAAAATATAACATGAAAACCTGGTCGCTCTTAAGATTACAATCTGCTATCTGCTATCTATGAAACAAATCCCCTTGAACTCTGCCCAGGGCAATTTCAAGTGCTTGTGCATAGCTGCTAGTCCTATTCTAAACTCAGCTTACTGGAAATACTGATCCAATGAACATTTTGTGATGTAGCTTTGGTTTCCCTTATCCCTTATACTACAAGGTTGACTGCCCTTATTTCTTATACAGTGGTACCTTGGCTCATGAACTTAATCCGTTTCAGGACTCTGGTTGTGACCCAAATTGGTAGTGAGCCAGGTTAAATTTCCCCATAAGGTTCAATGTAAATACGGTTAAACTGTTCTGTAACTATTTTTTTAATCAGAAAAATGTAAAGCAAACAGAAAATGTACATGACACCAAGAACAACAAAGATCGTGGCCATCTCCCCCACCACCACCCTGAGCATGAGCGTGGCCATCTCCCTGCCCCCTCAGCATGACTGTGATCGCGCCCATCATCCTGGCACTCTGGGGCGGGGGGGGGGGGGGCGGGGGGGAACAAGGGTGGGGCGGGGGGGGGGGGGGGGGGGGAGAGACGGGTGTGAACAAGGATGTGCTGGGGTGGGGAGACGGGCGCGATCGTGCTGGTGGGGAGATGGCGGAGATCACGGTTGCACTCCTGCAGGAAAGACGGGTGTAATCATGGGCACGCTGGTGCAGGAAAGACGGGTATGATCTTGGCCATCTCCCCACTGCCCCCAGCACAACTGCGACCATCTCCCCATTCGGGGGAGGGGGAGATGGCCACAATTGTGGTTGCCACCCAATGTGGAGTTCACAACGTGGGTCAAAATTTTAATAAAATTTTTGTTCGCGACCCGATCTGGTTGTGAACTGAGGCGTTGGTGAGCAAAGGTACCACTGTACTACAAGGCTGACTGCCTTAATTCAGTAGCTCAGTTTGGGAAGTACCTACTGTATCACAACGGAAAGGACTACAACACAGGAATAAAAAGCACATAGAAATCATGAGTAATTGAAAGGAGTTCATCAGTATCAGTAACTTCCAGTCAAGGTGAAATACTGCCTGATGAAGAAAACAAGTTCAAACTAGTCTGCTAGGTATAAATATGCTACAAAGATTTATATAAATAATATTATTTTCAAGGTCACCGAGATGAGGGAGTCAAAAGAAAAAAACCTAGTCCTGTGGAAGATGCAACTTAATTTATAACTACGAGTAGATCATAGAATCATAGAACAGTACAGTTGGAAGGGGTCAAGAAGGCCATTAGGTCCAACCCCCTGCTGTTATAGGACACCAATTTATACCCATCCCACTCAGATGACTGTCTGAATCATTCTTTTTGAATGTCTCTAGTGTGGCAGAGCCCATGACCTCTCTAGGCAATTGGTCCCACTTGCGTATTGCTCTGACAGTGAGGAAACTTTTCCTGATATCCAGCCTGAACCTGGGTTGTCACAACTTTTGTTGATTATTCCATTTCCTACATTCAGTGAGAAGAGATCTTGACCTTCCTCTTTGTGACAGCCTTTGAGGTACTTATAGAGTGATACCATGTCCCCGCCCCCAACTTCGTCTTCTCTTTTCAAGACCGAACATACCCAGTTCTCTCAGTCTCTCCTCGTACAGCAGTGTTTCTGAACTCCGGATCATTTTTGCTGCTCTTCTGTGGAATCTTTCCAATTTTTCTACATCTATCTTAAAACCTGGTGCCCAGAACTATATTCTAGATAAGGTTGATGAGTTGTGTACCATCTTATGAACCGTCTTGAGATGTCTGTGATGGAACGGTGTAGTGTGGTGTAGTGGGAGAGCCAGTGCGGTGTAGTGGTTAAGAGCATGGGACTGGGACTCAGACGATCTGGGTTCTAGTCCCTGCTCAGCCATGGAGTCAACTGAGTGACTTTGGGCCAGTCACAGACTCTCAGCCCAACTTACCTCACAGGGTTGTTGTTGTTGGGATAATATGGAGGAGGAGAATGATGCAAGCTGCCTGGAGCCCTTTGTAGGAAAAAGGCAGGATATAAATCGATAGCTAGCTTGCTAGCTAGCTAGCTAGCTAGCTAAATAAATAAATAAATAAATAAATAAATAAATAAATAAAAACTGGTATAGAAACGTTTTAAATAACTAAATAAATAAAACAGTGAGGAGTATAAGAGAACTACCACTACTTGTGATATGCAAGTAGTACTTCTGTTAATGCATCCTGAAATAGCATTGCCCCTTTTGTGACTGCATTGCATTGTTGGCTCAAATTTAGCCTGTTTTCCACAATCACTCCAAGGTTTTTTTCTTTTTCAGTTCTGTTGAGCCACATATTCTCCATCTTGTATCAATGCATTTGGTTTCTTTTTCCTTAGGTAGAGGACTTGGCATTTGTCCCTACTGAATCTCATTCTGTTGCTTTCAGCCCAGTGTTCAAGTTTATCAAGATTGCCCTGTATCTTAATTCTTTCTTCTAGGGTGTTCGCTATTTCACCCAATTTGGTACCATCTGGAAATCTGATTATCATTGCTTGTACTTCCTCATCTAAATAATTAATAAAGATGTTGAAGAGCACTGAGCCTAGGACTGAACCCTGTGGCACTCCATTAGTTACCATCTTCCAATTTGAGAAGATACTATTGATAAGCACTCTTTGTGTCCAATTTAGCAGACAATTTTGGATCCACCTAACAGTTTTTCTATTTAGAACACTTTTTGCTAATTTGCTTATCAAGATGTGGTGGGGCACTATGTGGAAAGCTTTGCTAAAGTCGAAGAAGATTATGTCCACAATGTTCCCTCTGTCCATTTGTTATCCAGTCAAAAACTGAGATTAAATTAGTTAGACAGGTTTTATTTTTGATAAATCCATGCTGGCTTTTGTTAATCAGTGCATTTTCTTCGAGGTGACTGCAGACTGATTTTTTAAATAATTTGCTCCAGAATTTTTCCAGGGACTGATGTCAAACTAACTGGTTTGTAGTTCCCAGGTTCATTTCCATTTTTTGAAGATGGGGACGTTAGCCTTTCTCCAGTCATCTGGCACTTTTCCTATTTTTCAGGATTTATCAAAGGTAATAGACAGTGGTTCTGAAAGTTCATCTGCTAGCTCTTTTATGACTCTGGGGTGGAGTTCACTGGGCCCTGGAGATTTGAACATGTTTATTCCATCTAGATCAGGGGTCTCAAGCTCAACTTACCTGGGGGCCGCTGGAAGTAGAGTCTGGGTGAGGCTGGGCTGCATCGAGTATTCCACCACCGCAAGGGGTGGTGGTCGGCCGCTCATCCTGCGGCCGGCCCAGGCGCCGTTGGCGCTTTGAAGGCCGCAGGGCCCCTCCCCCATGCCCTGCCCATCCCGGCAACTGGCCCGCGGGCTGCGAGTTTGAGACCCCTGATCTAGATATTCCTTGGCCATTTGTCTGTCAATCTTTTTGGCTGCCATCTTGCAGTTTCAGCTCGTACTTCCTCTTGGTTGTAGATTTTCTTGTGGGAGAAGAGAGGGGTGAAGTAGGAACTGAGCACCTCTGCCTTTTCCTTATCATCTGTTATCACTTTACCATCAACTTTAAGTAGCTGGATATCTTTCTCTTTCACATGTCTCTTGTTTTGGATGTATTTGAAGGTTTTTTGTTGTTGTTCTTAGAATCCTTTGCTAGTCTCAGTTCATTTCCTGCTTTAGCCTTCCTAATGCTGTCCTTGCAATATCTCACTATTTGTTTATATTCTTCCTTTGTGGCCTGGTCCTGCCTCCACCTCCTGTACTTGTTTTTTTTTTTTTTTTCCTTTCAGGTTGTCACTTAACTATTTGTGGAGCCATGTGGACTTCCTCTGTTGTATTCTACACTTCTTTCTTGTTGGAATTGTTCATAGTTGTGCTTGAAGAATCTTTTTTTTCCCAAGATTTCCTACCCCTCTTGGACACCTCTTCCCTTAAGAGTGAGTTGCCAGGGTTCTTTGCTTATCATTGTTCTGACTTTGCTAAAGTCGACTTTCTTGATGTCCAGGGTTCATGTTTGGCTGCAGCTAACCTTTGTCTTCTTTATAACTGAGAATTCATGTATCACATGGTCATTTTCTCCTAGGGTTCCCATGGCTGCCATTTTGTCCAGTGGATCATTTCTGTTAGTTAGCATTAAATCAATGATAGCTGTTCCTCCATTCCTTCCTCAACCTTCTGCTGGAGGAAGTTGTCGGCAGTGCATGTCAGGAATCTCTTGGAAGGGCCATGCTTGGCAGAAATTGTCTCCCAGCATGTATCAGGGAAACTGAAGTTCCCCATGATGACTACATCATTCTTGGAAATGCTGGCAAGTTGCTTTTCGAAGGTTGCATCCTCATCCTCTTTTTCACTGGGTGGTCAGTGATAGACTCCAAGAACTATGTTTTTTTATTTTTTTGCTCCCTTTAAATTAAGCCAGATGCTTTTAATGGGGCTATTAAGTTTCTCTTCTTGTATTTCTGTGCAGATATATGTGTTTCTTACATACAGAGTGGCTCCTCCTCTCTTTTTGTTCTATTTTTCTTGAACAGCTTGTATCCATCAATTGTAGATTTCCAGTCATGTGAGCCATCCCACCAAGTTTCAGTTACTCCTATAAGAGCAGGTTGCTTACCTGTAACTGATGTTCTTCGAGTGGCCATCTGTGCATTCACACATATGGGTACCGTGCCTGCGCAGTGCCTAGGCTGGAAGATTAGAAAGCTAACGGTTTTTGGCGGGAAAATGCTCTGCTCCCCTCCCCACTGCAGTATAAATAGACCGGAGTGTCCGCCATTTTACTCAGTCATGAAGACTGACGTTCGCCCCCTAATGTTCAAAAAACAGCATCACAACAAGAAAAAAATTGGTACCGTAGGAATAACACGGAACCGACAGTAAGAAAAAACAGTCCACTCACCAACACCATGCGGGGCCGACGGGTGGGTTGTGTGAATGCACAGATGGCCACTCGAAGAACATCAGTTACAGGTAATCAACCTGCTCTTCTTCGTCGTGGCCTCTGTGCATCACACATATGGGTGATTAGCAAGCTTACCAGACTTGGAGGAGGGAAGGTGTCATCAGTGAAGAATGGCAGAGAGCACAGCTCTACCAAAGGAACAATCCCTTCTGGCGTGTACATCAAGCCGCTAATACTTGGCGAAAGTACATGGAGCAGCCCAAGTTGCAGCCTTGCAAATATCCTGAATTGGAACCCCTGCTGCAAAGGCTGACGAAGTCACTACTGCTCGCGTAGAATGCCCTCTTGGAAGTGAGGGCAAATCAAGCTTTGCCAATTGATATGCTAGGACTATGGTCTGCACAATCCATTTGGACAGTTGCTGAGATGAGACTGGAGAGCCCTTGTCATGATCAGCATACTTGACAAAAAGTCTGTTGGAATTCCTGAACGCTTCTGTGCGAGACCTGCAAAAGGCTAAACAGCACCTAACATCCAGCGTATGGAGAGAGCACTCAATCGGAGTCGACGGAGATGGAAAAAATGCAGGGAGGACGATGTCTTGGTTCAAATGAAACGATGTAGCCACTTTGGGAAGAAACTCGGAGTCCACTCAGAGGATGACCTTTTCCTTGTAAAAGTTCAAGAACGGTGGGTCTATGCGTAGAGCACACAGTTCACTGGCTCTCCTGGCTGAAGTAACTGCAACAGGGAAGGCAGTTTTCCATGAAACTAGGCGTAAATCTACTGTTGCCAAAGGTTCAAATGGAGGTTTTGTAAGGGCCTGAAATACAACAGAAAGACCTCATGTCGGCATAACAGGTTGAACCGATGGGTGCAAATTTTGTAGCCCTTTAAGGAAACAGCGAATCAGGGGTTGAGAAAAAACAGATGACCCCTGGATGCTGCCACGAAAATGCGAAATAGCAGCTGTATAGACCTTTATAGATGAAGGCTTGAGTCCCGAGCGATGAAGGTTGAATAGAAATTGTAAAATATTCTCGATCGAAGCTGACTCCGGAGAGAAGGAATGGGCATTGGCAAAGGAAGAGAACCTTCTCCACTTTGCTGAATACGATTTACGTGTGGAAGGTCGGAGTGCAGATTCGAGAATTGCCTGGATATCCGAAGATAACACTGTCGGTCCCGAAGTGGACCTTGACGGTTCCGAGGGAGGAGTTGGTTGCGTCAATCAGGGCGGCAACGGAGCTGACGGAAAATTCAGATCTATCGGAAGCACCACGCTGTGAGTTTCAGTGAGAGTAGGTCCGGATGTCGGACTGTCCCGTTGTGTTAACAGATGAGGAACAAATGGAAGTCGTCAAAAAACTCCTCTGGACTGAGTGAGGAGAGTGGTGAACCAGGGTTGCCTTGGCCACCATGGGGTTATCAGGATTCCTGTGGCGTTGTCGTGCACGATCTTTGACACTACCTTCATGAGGAGTGGGATTGGAGGGAACGCATAGAAGAACAGGTTGTTCCAGTCGATCATTAGGGCATCTCCCCTCGAGTCCAACCCCAGCCCCACTCTGGAGCAGAACAGTCCGTACAGTCTGTTCAACCGGGTTGCGAACAAGTCTATATCTGGTTGTCCCCGTAACTGGAACAGCTGGTTGCAAACCACTCGATCCAACTCCCATTTGTGGGTAGTTGACATCTGTCGGCTCAGTGCATCGGCTTCTACGTTGTCGGTTCCCGCAAGATGAACCGCCAGCATCATGATGCCCCGAGGAATGCACCAGTCCCAGATTTGCATTGACAAACGGGCCAGGAGAGGTGACCTTGTCCCGCCCTGTTTGTTGACATAGAAAACCACAGCTATGCTGTCGGACGCAATCTGTACAACTTGGCAGTGTAAGACGGTTTCGAAAGATTTGAGAGTGTTGAAAATCGCTAGAAGCTTGAGGAAGTTGATATGCCTCGCTGCTTCTCATCGGGTCCATGCCCCTTGGAACCGAAGTCCTGCACATGTCGCACCCCATCCGATGAGAGACGCATCGGTGTACACTGTCACTGTCGGTTGGGGTGGGTGGAATGGAACACCTACAGACATGTTGTGTGAAATAGTCCACCATGTCAGGGTGTGAAGGATCGAAGATGGAATCCGCAGAAGCTTGGTTTGTAGATCCCGCTGCGGACGGAATGAGTCGTTGAAAAATAACTGGAGTGGGCGGAGCCTGAGCCTTGCATGTGGCACTATGGCCACTGAGGCTGCCATGTGTCCCAACAATCTTTGTATAGTGATGGCTTGAAATGTCCTTTGTCATTGAATCCGATGAATGTGTGTACACAGAGTGGCCCTGTGGGACGGAGGAAGGAAGGCTCTCTGCAGGGTGGAGTCGATATGTGCTCCGATGAAATCGATGACCTGCGTGGGAACAAGTGACGATTCTTAAGGTTAATACAGAGTCCGAGGTCATCAAGCAAAGCACAAGTCACGCGGACAGCTGCTAAAAGGTCGTCTTTAGTCCGTGACACAATTAGCCAATCATCTAAATAGGGGTAGACCTGTATACCCCGGAGCCGCAGGTGTGCGCAAACTGGGGCCATGCACTTTGTAAAGACTCTCGGTGCCGTAGCCAGTCCGAATGGTAGAACACTGAATTAGAAAATGTCGGATCCGACAGCAAAACGAAGGAAGCGTCTATGGGAAGGATGGATAGAAATATGAAAATACGCATCCTTCAAGTCCAATGAGGCGAACCAATCCCCTTCTCTCAGCAACGGAAGAATATTCTGTAAAGTGGTCATCTGGAACTTCCTCGGTTTGATATATCTATTGACTCCTCTTAGATCCAGGATAGGTCGAAGACCACCGTACTGTTTGGGGACTGTAAAATATCTAGAATAGAATCCGTGTAGCCCATCAGTGCAAGAGAGTTGTCGAATTGCTCCTTTATGAAGAAGGTGAAGGACTTCATCGCACAGAACCGAAGATGGCGGTGTAAACTGGATAGGGCTCGACAGTGGAACGAGGTCGAATTCTATTCTATATCCAAGCAGAATGATGGACAGCATCCACCTATCAGATATAATGGCCTCCCAAATGGGAAGTCGGCTTTGGAGCCGACTCCCAAAGCGGAGAGGGGAAGGTGGGAGTTGGAAAGATGAATTGGTTCGCCGGGACCATCAACGGGGACGTTTCTCTGTGTCGAACTGCTTGTGGCCCTGGGAGAAGCGCTGTGGAGGCTGTTGCTTCCTATGTTGCTGGCGCTGGTGGAACTGTTGGCGAGGCTGATATTGCTGGCGCCCGTAGGGTCTGGACCATGGCCACTTACGTCTCGCTTGTGGGAATTCCATTCGACGCACCGTCATATGGGACTCATGGATGGCTTTGAGTTTCAGATCGGTCTTCGCGTGGAAGAGGCCAGAGCCATCTAATGGCATTTCTTCTATTCTCCACTTCATTTCCTCAGGGAAATTGCAGTTCCTGAGCCACGCGTGTCATCGGAGAGAGATAGCGTTGACCATGGCCCGAGAATCAGTGTCTACGTGATGTCTCGTGGTAGACAACTGTTGAATGGCCATCTGCTTCACTTCGTTCAAGAAGACCTTGGCTAGGTCTGCCTGCTGGTCCGGGAGGGAGGAGACTACGTTTTCCAGCTTCTGCATAATGAAGTACTGGTAACGTGCCAGTGTAGCCTCATAATTTGAAATACGCAACCCGAGTCCTGCAGCCGCATAGACCCGGCGTGCAATCATGTCGACCTTCCTCCCTTCCTTATCTCGGGGTGTTGTATGTCCTCGAGCCACCCTGCCCTGGGACGACTCAACCACTACCGAATTAGGCTTCGGGTGGCTCAGCAGGAATGGGATGTCGTCTTCTCGGACCCAGTACATAGATTCGTACCAGCAAGACGTCACCTGCGGCTGAGCCAGTTGGTCCCAGGGCTGAACCATTGCCCGGCGAAGCGTGGTAATGAACGGTAAGGCAACGGTGGCAGATTGTTCCCCTTGGACGATGTCGTAAAACTGGTCTGTGCTGGGCCCGGGCCGGTGGTAGGCCTCTATCTCCATCGACCGGACTAGGCGAGAAACCAGCTCTGAAAAAGAAACATGGGGCTCATCCGGGGATTCTGGGTCTTGGGAAGTAATAGCCATGTCCGGAGATGTGGAGTCTACTTCCGACTCGTCCGAGTCTTGATGGTAGCGGTAATGCCCACTGGACGAAGAGCTCTCAGGAGACGGAGGAGGTCTGCCTTCCATACGGCCAGAAGTGGACGGTGCCTCTCTCGGGATTGATGGCGAGTGACGGTCCAGAGGAAAAAAGGCATATGGATGGAGTCCACTCCAGGCAGGATAGCCACCATAGCCGTGCATAGCCCAGTCATCTGCATGGTGCTCCGACGAATGGCTCCTATGCCTAGGAGGAGAGTCTGGTTTCTCAGGTGGCCCAACAGCAGGCATTGGCTTCGGGGAGCGTTGCTTCGGCGGGAAATCTCTAATTTCTCCATCAGAGATGGACTCCCTAAGTGGTGGCTCCTGTGGAGGAGACATGCTCTCAGGCCAAAGAACAGGCCTGGGGGATCCCGGCGGTGTCACCTGCATAGCGGACTGCAGGGCCGGTCCCAAGGGAGTCGGTACCGTGGCGGCCATCGGTACCAAGAACCCCAACGAACCCAAGCCTTGGTGTTTGAGGTGATCGGGTTTCTTGCCCTTGTGGGCTGCCTTAGCTGCCTTTTCCTTCCTCAGCTTCTTATGGCCGGAGGGCCTTTCCGGCTCTGAATGCTTACACTTCTCCTTTTGTTTGGTTGGAGGAGAAGGTAGCTTTTGCGCTTCCGTTGGAGCAGCGCCTTCATCTGAAGGGAGCTGCAGCGGCGCAGCCCAAGTTAAGGAGGGGCGCTTGGGGGGGGCAGCCGGGGTAGAGGTGGAGCGCTGAGGTGGCGCAGCCGAGGAGAGGGTAGGCCTTGAGACCAGCTGGTCAGATTGAAGCAAGGCCTGGTCTCAAAGTAACTTGCGGAGACGATTCTCCCAATTCTTCCTGGCCTGTTTGGTAAAGGCCAGGCAATGACCGCACTTATCGGTCCTATGCCCCTCGCCGAGGCAGAGGAGGCATAAGTCATGTGGGTCTGCGGGAGACATTTTGGAGCCGCACTCACTACACTTGCGGAATGCCGCCCGCTGTGCCATCGCGAAAGGGAAAAAAGAGATGATAGTACAGAGGGTAAGTAATATTTTTGTTTTGTTTTTTTTAGAAAAAAGAATGAACAGAGGAACTACAACAAGGGAAGATAAAACTGGGATATATAACAAGGAAAAGGTAAGTTGAGTAAGATAACCATAAAGGAGCATGTGGCGAGATCTAAGCGAGATACGAACGGGCCCGAGGCACAGTGAACAGCGGTTGCAGAGACTGAGTAAAATGGCGGACGCTCCGCTCTATTTATACTGCAGGGGGGAGGGGAGAGGAGTGTTTTCCCGCCAAAAACCGTTAGCTTTCTAATCTTCCGGCCTAGGCACTGCGCAGGCACAGCACCCATATGTGTGATGCACAGAGGCCATGACGAAGAAGATCACAATTGCCCCCATGTACAATTAGCACAAGTTTGTGTTGTTTGTTTCCCATACTCCAGGCACTGGTATATAAACATCAAAGGTCTCCTATGTTTTTTTGGGAGACTGATGTTAGGTTAGGGTTTCCAACATCTGTTTCTTCCATGTAGTCATTCATTTTCTAGAGACAATCATATATCTTTTAACATTTGGTCAGGCAAATTCAAGAGAACTTGGATGTTTACTGAATAAATGCCAAGATCCAAAAGTAAGGGAGGATGTAAATGTATTGCAGTCTAGAGCTGAAAGTTCTTAGGAGGAAAAATAATGAAGACTTTAAGGCAGTTTTCCCCAACTTGGTGCTCTCCAGACATTTGGACTTCTCATTAGCTACAGCCAGCACAGCCAATGGTCTATAATGCTGGGAGTTCACAAGATCTCAAGGGCACTAGGTTGGGGAAGGCTGCTCTAAGGCTACAGTCCTATAAATATTTACTTGGGATAAGACCCAAGGAACTCAGTTGCACTTACTATCAAATAAGCATTCACAGGATTGTGTTAAGTGCTAGTTTCTACAGAAACAATGGAACAGATAAATGGCTATATTTAATGAAAAAAAATCAATGTGGTATAAGCCTTTGTTGCACACACATCTTTTCCTCACATTGCAAAGAAACTAACATGTGAACCAGTGTTGCTGCATTAATCTGGATACAATATGTCACAAAATACCTAGTTCAAGTAAATCAGGTAGTGCTCAACCTCCTTGTTATATCCTTCTTAGGGAAGTGGAGGAGTGCAAGAAAGAATTCTGCTTGAAATTTTTTGGACAAAGTAAATACATGTGTCCTTACAATCTATATTATGGAGAAAACAGTATTTCTTTTAAAAAATTACTCTTGCTAGAATGGTTTCTCGTGCTTGAAAGAGCTTTACAATTAATTTGAATCTTGTACTGCTCTCCTCCTGCATAATCAAAAAAATGTCCTGCTGTTTCATTCAGCAGAACAGCTTTTGGTTTACAGTCTTTTCAAGTCATCCAGATGACTAAAAGACTCATGTCTAAGTGCCTAGAATCAATGAGTGATGGAGGAAGAAACCAAGTAATTTTAACCCTTCCTCTATTGTTATTGAAGCTGTGTGGTTCCAGCCGCTAGGAAGTTTCTCCTCTCGTAACATACAAATCTCTCCTAGTTTGAGAAAAAAGAATGGTATGATTTACAGAGTAGTATAACCACACTCCCACTTTTGGATGCACATCTTAACTTGGTAAGGGAATTTGAGAGTTTCAGAGAAGTTGACAGCAATGCCATCAGGAGGCCAAATTCTCTCACAAGCCTGATCTCCTAGCAGGATCGCCCAAGGCAGAATGGTCGAAGTTGAGACACCAGACCAAGATACATCCACCCTCTTCAGGAGTAACAGTCACATCAGCAGAAAAGACTAGTTATTCCTAATGGTGATGGGGACAGACTAACTTCTGAAGGGCAGCTACTACACAGCAGTAGTAATTGAAAGTGACAATGATGGAGGATCTTTCACAAACACTGTCAGTGACTAACTAACTCTGGTTGGTATTGTGCAGAAAAAGACAATGGTAAATCCCTTCTGAATTGTCTTCCCTTGGAAACCATAAAATAATCCAAAATAGAACAAGAGATAATGCCAGAAGAGAGACCCTCAGGTTGGAAAGCACTCAGCTAGCTGCTGCAGAAGAGGAAAGGGCAAATACAAATAGTGCTAACACTAATGACTCACCTAGATCAAAGCTGAAAGGAAATCTAGTTGGTAACATGCATAGAGGGGAAAGTCTGATGCTTCATAGCACACATTATGGGAAAAAGAATGTGAGAGGTATGAATCAAAGCAAACTGGGAACCAGAAAGGAATGCAGCAATTTATCACCATACTTGCTGCAAGCTAACTGAAGTGGAATAGAATGGGACATTTTCAGTCAGACAAATGCCAAGACTTTTACTCTGGAAATGACAAACTCAGAAGTGGATCTGACACTGAGGGCACAGGCAGTAGGATGCTATAATACAAAGTCTGACTGAATCTTATCCATTCATATAGAACATAAAACAACCATCATTCAAGTCTACAGCCCAACAACAGAATCTGATGAAGAAGAAATAAAAAACTTTTATCAGAATCTTAAATGCAACTATCACACAGAGATAAAAGAACTATTTACAATCACTGATGCAAAGCAGAAAGAACAAGAGAGGAAATCTCTTCCAGAAGATCCAAGAAATCAAAGGGAAATTCAAACCTAGATTAGGAATGATGAAAGATAAACGGTTGGATTCTGAAAAGGAAGAGGAACTAGAGATCACATTATAAATGCTTGTTGTGTACTGGAGTGCACCAAAGGTTTTCAATCTATGCTTTATAGATTAGGGTTGGGAGAAACCCTATAGGAATCTTTTCCTCTAGCATTTGCAGACTTTCTCTTGTTCTCAGCCCAGTCTACAAAGTGAGCCAAGCCAAAGGCCATGAATGAACGCTTGTGAAACAAAGGTTACACAGATGGACCAAGGACACTACCCCATCACTTACACCCTAAGCCTATTACCGATTAGGTATGAATATCTGAGACACTTATGCATTCCTTGTGACTGCTTTCTGCTGTGCAATTGATGTAATTTAAAATTGCTCAATATTTGCTGGGTCATGCTTAAATTTCATTAAGCAAGTCAGACAAAAGCAACAAAGAGTGACTTGTTGAAGTCTGTGCTGGAGCAAAGAAATGACACCAACTTTTCAAAGACTTAGGCAACTGAGCTAGAGAGGCAATGCATGATGCTATAGAGAATGAAAATACTATTTCTCACATTTCTGGGTATTAAATTTGCAGTATGATTATTAGTTATTGGTAAGTCGTAGTTCCAATCTCAATTAAGTCTGCCTCAGGAGTTGTACCATACTGATGCAGGAGCTCAGAGTGATTCTGCCAATTTGTATCACAGTTCAACTACTCAAATACAGCTTTTCAATTGGTAGTTGAATTTCAGGGCATTGTATCACTCTCTTATTTTTCTTAGCTTTATGACTGACACCAGGATCCACTGAAGAGAAAACTAAAAATCATAGTCATATACTTGTGCCGTTTTGAAAAAACAACAACAACAACTAGTGGGAGCATTGATGAGAATCCTGAAAGCTGAGCTCTGCAAAATGGTACTATTGCAGAGAATAATCATTAAATTCTTCATCATGCAAACTGTAGTTGTTCTCCCTGAAGTGTGGTTTCATCCCAGCAGCAACTGTGCCATTGTAGTAGATGTCCCTTGAAACACATGATTACTGCTTATATTTTCATGTTCCATTTTCTAGTAATTTCTGAAACAAAACTAAATTTGGTCCTGGTTAGAATGTAGTGAAGACTGCCACATCAGGCAGATTATATCTTGGAATAAAACTGTTGCTCAATGAAGTCTCCAGCCAGGGAAATCATTGCAGATTTTGTAGCAAAAGCTTAGGGAGGAGAGTGATTAACACTGATAAAGCAATCAGGCAGATGTTGAAGTATCCTTGTAAGCACATCTTTGTTTTGTCCAGGGACAAGCTCTGACAACTGGTTTGCAGTAAAAGTTAAAAGCTTTCATTTTTTGTAAAAATATATAAAACACAATCCTTAAGTATCTAAAGCTGTGCAATACCTGGCTCACACAAAGTGAAGAATCAACTATTGACTTCCCCTCATTACATCAGTCCTCACTTTGAAAGACTGCTTATATGGCCAACATAAGACAAAGAATCTTGCAGCACTTTAAAGATGATCTCTCCAATATGTAAGAATGTGAAGATGCATCATTTAGCCTCCAACAAGCACAGAACCTTTGCGTTAGAAATTGACATAACACCTTTACAAAATCCTCAGAAGTTCTCCTCCATATAGTGTGCATAATTCCCACTTACCAGCACCCTCATTGATCCCTTCAAGAGATAATTTAAATGTTATTCACCTCTCTGCTGCATGCATTGTAATCATGGATGTTGTACAGTTATAATGATTAGTTCCACTACATACCTATCACAACAAGATAAATGGGTTGACATGAAGTAATTTTACCCTTGCCCCAGCTATTTGGTTCATCAGTACAATATTCATAAGCAGAACAAAACTCATCTCCCCAACACACACACACCGCAAGCACAACAAGGCATATTACATACCTTGCCTTACCTTACCTTACCTTACCTTACCTACAGTAATACTCATAATTTAAACAGAACAAGCAAGGGCATACTAACAATAAACCTGAATAACTTGTCAGGACTCCCCCCCACCCACCCCTTCTTTATCATTTCAGGAACCTCCTCCAGTGAAGTAATAAAATGAAAACATGAGATTTCATTAAACTAAGCAGGTGTCATGGACAACCTGCTCATGAATTCTAAGTACACAGGGAAAATACTATACTGATGAGAAAAAAGTACTCTGTGTATGCGAAGAAATACCTCTGGCAGGGGAACATGCCTATACAAAGAGTTTGCTTGGAACAAAAAAACAGGAATGCATTCTATTGCTCATGCATCCCCTTCAAATCTACTTCACCTTGTCCAATGGCCACCACTGAACTGGAGTACTTCCAAGCAAAGAGAAGTTCCATTTTCCGGGCAAAAAGTTCTAGCAGCAGCACATCTGAACCTGAGCTCTGTTCTCTGCCCAAACAGTACACTCAGCAGCACTCTCGAAATCAGCAGCTAACAGATGGCTGCCTGCAAGGAGCACTGCCTTTCAATGGCTTTTTCGACTGACTGGTTGTGGTTTTTTAAGGTGTTCCTGGGAAGGCTGTCTGTAGGGCTCCTTATGCATTGCAGCTTGTATTCTGAGCTTTAGAGGGGCTATCCATGTTGCTGAACTCCACCCCAAAATAGGTTAATCACTCAGAGCATCATGTATAGGTTAGAATAAAAGCTGCAGTAGATAGGAAGTAACATGGATGTAAGAGCCATCAATTTCCCTGGTGTCAAAATTCCTGGATAATATTTAAAGAGAATGTATCATTTTCATTCCATTTGGTCTGTTTTATCTTGCAAATCAGTTGAATCACTTGAAATTGTGAGCCTCTTGGTGTCAGAAATATTAGAAAACCTGAAGCAAGCTATTCTGAGCTCATGGGATATAGGGGGTATTAAATAAATCAGCAATGACCAGCTAGTAAACCATGTCCCTTGACTCAAATGCATCAGAACCTAAGCATGTGTAGCCACATTTGCTCATATACATCTTTTTTTATCTCATCCTTCCCCCAACTTTTCCAGAGTCAAACTTCATGTTGTAAGTTCCTTTAGGCTGGAATTCCCCCCCTCCACACACATACATATTTGTTACAGCAATAAGTAACTTGATGGTGCCAAAATGATACTAATATATCTCACTGTCTATGCAAAGTAAAATGTTTGTGCGATTAGGGTGGGGTGAATATCTAGTGGGAGTTTGTAATACTCCAAAACTGTGGCACTATATAATCCAGTTTTTTAGTGTGGGAGTAAGATCACCTATTACAGAGAGATGCCTCTTTTATTTATTTATCCCTTAGCTTTTATTATACTATGTGTTTAAATGACTGCTTTTACTATGACTCCAAGATGTCAGCCACTCTTACTACTTGTAAGGTAGCAGCTATATATGTAACCATGAATTGATGATGGAGGAAAGGTAGAACACTATGTTCCCAAATTCACTGCAAGTAAAGTTGCATAGCATATGAATATATTTCTTGTAAATCAAGCCTAGACCCTTAAAATTATTGTAGCAAATCATTGCAACTTCAGACTTGACTCAGACTCAACTTGGGATTTCTATTGTTTATACAACCAAGTCACTTTTTGGCACAAGGGAGGCAGTGGGAGGGAGGAACAAGGGTTTGGGGGCAGGAGGTTGCGACAGAGGTAGTCCCTGGGTTACATACTGCCATAAACCCTATAGGAATATCTCTCACAAAAAGCTGCAAATAGCTCTAGGGAACTATGCAGCATGTTTGGCGACATGGCACCAGTGGGCACGTGGTTCCCTAGAGATATTAATGGCCTTTTGTAGAGATAGATTCCGTAGACATATTTACTACTTTATTCCACAGTGTGAGCTCAGAACACATATAGGGCCTCAAGGATGATGCAGAACCATGGCAAAACAGTTTTGGGAAGGGGTAGAAGCAGAAGTGCCCAGATGACTTCTCTCTACTCCTCTGTTGATGTTGTCGTTGTTTTAAAACTTGAAATCCTGTTTTCATTCATAACTTCCTAATCCAGGATGTAACATTAACTGATGATGATGGCGATGGACCTGGGATGTCAAAGCTTGTTTATATATCCATTTTCTTTTTCTCATCATAAATGGCCTTATAGCAGCTGAGGGCCTGGTTACAAGGTCAAATGCTAAAGGGGAACTAGATCACTATTAGCATGCTCATACTACAGATGGGGAAATGATAATGAATTGACAGGAGATGGGGGGGGGAGAGAGAGAGAGAGAGAGAGAGAGAGAATATCAGAACTTGTTTGAGTAGAATTTGACAGACTTGATCCCCTCCAAAGAGGGCAACAGGCCTGCAAATATTACCCAATTCTATAAAAAAGAGAAAGTTCCAATTATATTCTCTGTTTTGTTTAGGTTTAGTTTTGTTTGGAACTATTATTTTTATGGTTTATTGCAAATCAGCAGAGCAACTCAGAAATATATTCAGAAAATGAACAAACAAAAAGAACAAGTAACATAGAGTAGTGTAAGGTGCTCAAAATGCTTCATATTCATGATTTTGTTAAGAACGTTAGTGATCTCACTTAACTCTATAAGACACTTATTTGAAAAAATCTAAACTGTTTTAAGAACTATTTCTTTTATTCATTTTTGCAATACTACAACATATGCATACAGATTCTCTCTTTCTCTCTTCAGTATCTGTAGTTACTTTACAATTGCTGTATTATTGTTACTACAATGCTGTATTGTGTTTAAGATGTTCAAGTGAATATGGAAGTGTTTCTTCAGTGTTTTATATGCATAGAAAGGTAAAATATTTCATATACTAAGACAAACATTGGGCTTACTCATGTGATCTGATTTACACACAAATTCAATTTAAGGACGTTCTCAGGAAGGGAATTCGTCAATAATCTAGGGACTACCTGTATACGGTAGTCTGCTCTTTCTGGCGCATTTTGCTCTCCTTGGCAGGAAGTGCAACAGCGCTTCTCCTGCTGCCTCTGGTCTGTTTCCAGACATTTCCAGGGACAATAACAGCGCCAGGCTGGGGGCCAATCGTGTCAAGAAAATAGTTTTTCTAAATTGTAATCTTGAAATAGCAGCACAGCTTTGTTTAAATAAATTATGGTTGACATAAGGGACTTCAATGCATCACTGAGAGAAGTAGAGATAGGAACATCAGAGGGTATTACAACTTTTCCAGCCCCCAGCCCCCTGCATATCCCAACACCACCTTCCTTTTTTCTGTTAAAGTTGGCTCTTGAAACTATTTATTTATTTTATTTAAAAGACTAAAGAAGAGACTTGACTTGAAAATTTCTTGAAATGACTTGAGACTCGACTTGGACTTGCACGTAAAGACTTGAGACTTGACTTGAGACTTGGAGTAAAAGACTCGAATGTATCACTGCTGTTCCCTTTGACCAGCAATGTTCCCCTTGTTGCTTCATTTCTCACTTGACAGCTTGCTGTGTGATACTGTCAAATGGAAAGCAAAGCAACAAATTAATCTATTTGCCTCACCTTATCTGTGGAAGGTATTTGGATAAGAGATACCATTCAGGGCATTGACAAAGCAAGGTTTTCCGTCTGGGATTGTAAGAATTGTGCACTTGTGCAACTCTGAACCACCAGACAAAAAAACCCTAGCCACTTTTATACTGCTATAAAATAAAAACTCAAAAGGCAGTTTTAATGAAAGAAAACTTTAAAAAGAATTATACAAACAATAAGCAGGGATAGAATGGTGTCTTAAAACGCCTAATAAAATATAAAGGTCTTTACCTGACATCAAAGAAACAACAGATAGCTCTCTGGGAATAAAATGATGTAACTGGGCCACCACTGTTTACCTCCGACATCAGAAGCACCCATGAAAGACTTTTACTTAATAAAAGAGTACGCATACAGAGAATAGGTTATACTTCAAGAATACTGATCCAAAACCAGCACTTTGAGCTGGACCCAGAAATGGACTTGGTTCCAGGGAAACTGTCACAGAATCAGCTTATTATGGTTATTACATAGGGTCCTAGTTTGTAATCTAGCTACCACATTCTGAACTAACTGCCCTTTTTGAACTATCTTCAAATGTTCATAGAACATATTATAGTGGTCTAAACTAGAAGGTTTCCGAGCATGGATTACTGAAGCCAGGCCACTGGAATTCAGGCTGCCTAACATTAGCTGCTTCGAAGGAGATAAGAGCACTTCTCTGACATGCCAGGTTTCTATTTGCAGGGAACTTTTTGAATTGAGAAACATTTAACTGTGAAGTCAAATTGCAGGTTCAAGTGGTAATCTAAAGTGGTACAACCCAGGCAAAGGTTTATTACCTCAGTGAGAAAGGAGGTAAGATACACTATAATTTGTGCCCCAAGCTAGGCTGAGAGAGACTCAGGCTGTTTCTTCTTTGTTGACCAGCTGGTCAACACCTTGATAAGAAGTTACCTGTAATGTTACTGCAGGTCCGCTGAATCCCACTTTAACCAAATTCACTATCATTATTTGTCGCAATTTTGAGACTTTAAGATCTAAGGAAGCTAAGAAGACTTCAAATGTACTGATTAGATTTTAATCTAGAATAGATTTGAATGAGCACCTCACTTTTTGACTTTAGGCAGGATTTGGGCCATGCTGGGCCATTTCAGAGGTTAAGGCCCTGCAAAAATTTTTTGAATGTTGGCTCCAATGCTGATTTGTTTCTACAGAGGATGCAATACACTGAGTAATATGTGTATAGTGCTTCAAGAGTCAAACCAACAACCTCATACCATCTATTCTTTGACTTCCCTCTGCTTTCCCACCTAGTCAGGTGACTTATAGCTAGCCTTATTACAAAAGCTTATTACAAAAACTATGTTTTTCAGTAATGAGCTTTAAAAAGCCTGGTTGGATGTCCACAGGAATTTATATTTACAGTTCCTTTCTTCTTTGGGAAATGTAATAGACTGTGCAACTACAATACGCAATAAATAATTCCCTAGTTTATTTTTAAAGCCCATTCTGTGTCATCTGCTCAATATATTTTAAAGTGCCCTCTCAAAGTCCAAGGACAGAAAATCTTGCCTTTTATAGCTAGATGATAAAATGCCAACATGAGTCGAACACTTTAAAATAGCAAACCTAGCTGTAAAAGTTTAGTGATGGGGAATAGGGGGAGAGAAAACCCACCATCATCATCACAATGAACAGTGTCTGGCAGACAACTTCAAAAGTCAGAAGTCGCATCACAAAAAGGCTCTTTGTCAAAATGGTAACTTTGCAGCAAGCAGCATCAGTCAAAGATGTCTTAAAGATTATTTGTCTCAGACATCACAGAGAGATGCAGATAAGAAGGGAACAGCATGTAGGCAAGGTTCTTTCTGTAAATCTTTGATGACACTTCAGCCATATCTGCTGTTTTCCTCGTCCAATTTCCCTCTGGCTTGCACTATCAATCGTTACATGTTATAATGAAGTCACAGCATGCTACCACAGTGTTCCTCAGGCACTCAGAGAGCAGTTCTGGACCTTACAAAATGACACAAGACTATAAACAAAAATGGCCACCCAGTCTCTAATCCTCCCGCCCTTTCCTTGTAAGGTCTAGTGAAAGCAGCACATGAATTTTGTCATACTTCAACACACTGTTAGTTTCTCCACCCCCACATAATTGGTTGCTGCTAGTAGGTACAGGGAAAGTCATCCCATGGCAACAACTTGTTATGCAGTAAGCTCTACAAGGACCATGAGGTGGAAGAGGGAAACTAGAAAAAGGGCAGTCATTCTCAGCATCCTTTCAAAACTAGTTCTACGCATACAGTCTAAGACAGAAATAAGGGAAGATTTTTGGCTATCTGTCAAAGGTCAGCGTTCCCTTAAAAATGTGGTTTTGGCAGGCCTAATGACATATGGTTACCCCTTTTCATGAGGAAAGATCACTCTTTGTTTTCCCTCAGCAGCTTGCCTTTTGAAAGATCTTGGGGAGAAGTAAAAGTAAAACAAAAACCAAAAAACAAACCACCAGCTTCTTGCAGCTTCCCTGGGTTGATGTCCATGATAGGTGCCTGCTGCATCTTGACAGTAGAGAGATGCCTGGACACTGCCTAGATGATGATGATGCCCATTTTGGACCCCTGAAAGCATGCAACTCTACACTTGTGCAAGCCCTACTACATTTTTTTACAAAAATGTACATCATTATTTGTACACATTTGGGGTACAAAAATGTACTGCTTGAGCACTTTGAAGGGCTTTCACTATCTGTCTTCAGAGACTGCAAAAGGTGATCTTTCACAAGAAAGTGGGGAGGAGAAAAAGTCATGGTGAGCAGAACACTGCTTGCGACTGAAGTGGAAAAAGGAGAAAAGCTGGCTTTAGCTGCCAGCTGCTAAGTCCCCTGGAATACTAGCTGAAAGACAGTGAAGGGACAACCCATGACAAAACCAATTGTCTGTCAGGTACACCATGAGTTGTTTCATGAACAATCTGCCCTGCATGGTTCATTCACAAGTAGGGTTGTCATTTTCTGTGAACACATGCACTGGCTTTTCTGAAGCTTCCTGGAAAGTTTATCTGTGAGGTAAGACTTGAACAAGTATTTCCTGATCACATTCTTAACAACTACACTGCACTCAATCTTACTCACACTTTCTAAATTCAGCAGGGGAAACCTGGAATTCTTTCTCCAGCCCCTTTGGAAACAATTCAGCCCAGTTCAACCTTTATGATGAAAACTAAAACATAGATTGCTGGTCAACATCACCTCTATCTTGTCTACACAAAGTAGCCACAACATAGAATGGCCATTATCACCTTGCCTTAACAGAGGGAACAGTAGAGCCAGGACCATCCCAACTGTACAAGCAAACTAGGAAACTATCTGGAGTGGCATAATTAACAGAGTGTTAATAATGGCAGCTGGCTGCACAAACTGAAAACTCCAGAATCTTCTGTCCTCCTATCTCTTAGACCACTCTGCCTAAAGGATAAAAGCAGCACAGCCTGGAAACATGGTCTGAGAAAAGGTCATGCCTGGAATTTTCCATAGTATCTCATCATACTAAATTCCCATAATCTATAAAAGGCGCTGAAAGGAATCTATGGCTTGGTTGGTTGTAGGCACAGCACTCAGATTCAACTAATTCTTATCATCACAGGCAAACTCAAGTTTAAAAATCATTTTAGGAATCACCTTTCTCTCCTCATTAATCTGTTCTTAAAACATCTGCTTAGACATCTACAGTCATTTTTGGGTTTTTGGGTTTTAATCCATCCCCTTAGGTTTACCTGCCTCATTGGCGTACAAAAATGAAAAGACTGACTTCCCATCGAGGACCATCAAAATGTGCCTCACTTATTTCACCTCCGCTCCAAATAAAAGAAAAGAGACAAGAGGAAGAGAAAATGGTAAATTACTCTGAACATGTAAGCATAACTTCCTCATGAAAGGTACTCAGCACAAGTGACTAAGCTTGGTCATGGAGGTTTGGATAGTGAGATACTGAATTGTAGTACAATCAACGCTCCTGGATTCAGTGGCTATCTCATAGATGGTATCACTAAAGCACCATTTGGTGAATATGACTTTGTAAAGAGTAACGAACTACAGTGTCTGCCTACTTCTCCACTTTTTTTTCTTTTTAAGCACTCCATGACACTGATTTCAGTAAACAACAAGAATGGGCTGCAAGCAGATCCATCTTCCTCAGGATCTTGCCATTTACTATACACAGGCCAAGATGAGCTTTTTGACAGGAACTGCATGCAATCTTGGCTGCCCGTATACCTATAAGATATAATCCTTCAAGAAAAGTGGCCCCAACTGTAAACAGCTTTAAAAGGTCAAGGCCAGCATTCTCAACAGAGCCTGAATTTAAGCAGAAGCCAGTGTGGTTAATAAAGCTCCACCATGATTTGATTTCAAAGTCATATTCAGTACAACACTATCGCTAATGTCAGTTATGTTGTACTAGTGTCATCTATGTCCAGCACAACATCAGTAGCATTGCTAATATGAGGCTTTTCCCTAGAAACCTGGCATACCAAGAAGCATGACTGGCATTGCTTTAAGAGACTGATTATGCTATCACAATGTAATCTGTTAGCGGTAGCATCACACTGGATACTCCCCTTACTGATTAGCAATGTTGCCACTGTTTTCAAAGGCAGCCCAAGTACAACACCTTTTAGTGATGGTACAATATATTTATATTGTTACAATAAATAGGTGCAGCACCCATATATGTGTGATGCACGGAGACAACAATGAAGAAGTATTAGTATTGCTAAATAAACAATGGGGTGACTTTTTGGCTGAAGCATGGGCTAAAATGCTTTAAAATTACAAAAGTAGAAAAAAAGCAGGTTGCTTACCTGTAATTGATGTTCTTCGAGTGGCCATCTGTGCATTCACACATATGGGTGCTGCACCTGCGCAGTGCCTAAGGCCGGAAATATTAGAAAGCTAACGGTTTTTGGCGGGAAAACTCCACTCCCCTCCCCCTCAATACTATATATAGAGTGGAGTGTCTGCCATTTTCTCAGTCTTTATAAGACCGATCGTTCACCCCCTCTCAGGAGAGGGACATATTACAATAAGTTCATTATAGACCATGACTATTAAGACATGGTACCGACAGAAAGAATCCACTCACCAACACCGAGTGGGGCTGGCAGGTGGGTTGTGTGAATGCACAGATGGCCACTCGAAGAACATCAGTTACAGGTAAGCAACCTGCTTTTCTTCATCGTGGCCTCTGTGCATCACACATATGGGTGATTAGCAAGTTTACCAGACTCGGAGGAGGGTGGTGTCGTCATTGAAGGATGGTGGAGAGGACTGCCCTACCAAAGGAACAATCCTGTCTGGCAAGCACATCAAGGCGATAATGCCTGGCGAAAGTGCATGGAGCAGCCCAAGTTGCAGCTTTACAGACGTCTTGAATTCGTATTCCCGTGGCAAAGGCAGAGGAAGCTGCTACTGCTCTCATGGAATGACCCCTCAGAATGACAGGTAAGTCCATCTTGGTAAGTTGATAAGCCAATACAATAGTTTGAACAATCCATTTTGAAAGTCTTTGCGATGTGACAGGAGAACCCTTGTCCTGTTCAGAATATTTCATGAAGAGTCAGAACGCCGAAAGGACTCTGTACACAATCTGTAGAATGCTAAGCAACGCCGCACATCGAGGGTATGTAGAGATCTTTCAATCAAGTTCGATGGTGATGGAAAGAAAGCAGGTAAGACGATTTCCTGGTTCATATGGAATGGAGTGACTACTTTAGGTAAAAACGTCAAATCCATTCGAGAAACCACCTTCTCTTTGTGGAAATTCAAATAAGGTGGATCTACTCGAAGAGCACAAAGTTCACTAGCTCTCCAAGCCGACGTGACGGCTATGAGAAAGGCCGTCTTCCAGGATATCAGATGTAGGTCAATAGTCACCAGAGGTTCAAATGGAGCTCTGGTAAGTGCTTGAAGTACCACTGAGAGACTCCAAGTAGGCATAACAGGGCGAATTGAAGGATGAAGATTCTGTAGCCCTTTGATGAATCTCCTGATAAGTGGTTGTGAAAAGACAGATGAACCCTGCACTGCACCACAGTAGTGAGAAATGGCAGTTGTGTAAACTTTTATGGATGACGGCTTAAGTCCTGAATGATGTAGTTCTAAAAGAAACTGTAGTATATTCTCGATCAAAGCCAATTCAGGAGCAAACGATTGGGATTCAGCAAAAGATGAGAATCGGCGCCACTTTGCTGCATAAGATCTCTGCATTGACGGTTGTAGAGCAGATTCGAGAATTCTCTGAATATCCAGGTCAAGAATGCCCGATCCTGAGGCAAAGTCTATCAGATCCGAGGAAGTAAGCAACGTCTCAGTTCTGTAAGTGGAAGTTCCAAGCACCTGAGTTGTCGTCGGCACTGAGTTGCTATCAATAGTCATCGAATTCGCCAAGCCGTGAAGCTTAAAGAAGTCAAGTCCGGGTGACGAACAGCTCCGTCCTGCTGCATTATTAGATGAGGTATCGACGGTAGGCGGAGAAAGGTGTGGTCTGACAGCCGGAGGAGGACGGAGAACCATGCCTGATGGGGCCACCAGGGTGTGATCAAGATTCCTGTGGCAGCGGCGTGGATAATCTTCGATATGACTTTTATTAAGAGAGGAGTCGGAGGAAAAGCATAAAATTTGATGTTGGACCAAGGGATCATAAGGGCGTCTCCTGCTGACCCTGGTCCAATGCCTGCTCTGGAGCAGAATGTTTTGCATACCCTGTTCTCGTGGGTAGCGAACAAGTCCATGTCTGAATGTCTCCAACGTCTGAAAAGTTGATTGCAAATCTGTCGATCTAAGTCCCACTCATGAGCCATCAACATTTGCCTGCTCAACATGCCGGCTTCCTCGTTGTCGGTATTGGCTAGATGAACCGCCAGAAGAGTTATGTCCCTTGGGATGCACCATTCCCAAATCTTCATCGACAGCTGAGCTAGGGCGGCAGATTTCGTCCCGCCCTGTTTGTTCACATAGAACACAGCGACTATGCTGTCGGATGTAATCTGAACCACTTGTCACCAAACAGTATCCTCGAAGCAACAAAGAGCTTTGAAGATCACCAGCAGTTCGAGGTAGTTGATGTGCCTGACTGATTCCTGTCGGTCCCAAGTGCCCTGAGTTCAAAGTCCTGCACATACAGCACCCCACCCGATCAATGAAGCATCGGTATAAAGACTCAGGGTTGGATGAGGCAATCAGAATGGAACACCCACATTCAGGTTGTTTGGTACTGTCCACCATGCCAATGTGCATAGGACGGATAGTGGGAGTCGGACTGGTTTGCTGGGTGAATCCCACTGTGGATGAAACATTCTGTTGAAGAATAGTTGAAGAGGACGTAGTCGGAGTCTGGCGTGAGAAACGATGGCCACCAAAGCGGCCATATGGCCCAAAAGCTTTTGAATAGAAAGAGCCGGTACGGTCCTGTCTTGTCGAATTCGATGAATCCATGAACAAAGATTGTCTTGATGAGGTGGAGGAAGAAATGCCCTCACTAGGGTGGAACTGAGACGAGCTCCAATGAAGTCGATCACCTGTGCAGGAACAAGGGACAATTTTTCACGATTAATACACCGTCCTAAATTGTCCAACAAAGTACAAGTTATGTCAACGGCTGAGAGAAGAACTTCCTGGGTCTGGGAGACTATCAGCCAGGTAAGGGTATACTTGGATACCCTAAAGCCGAAAGTGTGCGCACACTGGAGCCATGCATTTAGTGAAGACTTGTGGAGCAGTGGCTAATCCAAATGGAAGGACATTAAATTCAAATATGTCGGAACCGACAGTGAAGCTTAAGGGACGCCTATGACAAGGGTGGATAGAGATGTGAAAGTAGGCATCTCTTAAGTCCGGGGAGGCGAACCAATTCTCTCTCCTCAGCAATGGAAGGATATTTTGAAGGGTAGTCATCCAAAATTTCTTAGGTTTGATAAACCTATTAATATCTCGTAAGTCCAGGATTGGACGGAGACCACCATCCTGTTTAGGGATTGTAAAATATCTTGAATAGAATCTGTGAAGTCCCTCAGAACGAGAGAGCTGACAAATCGCTCCTTTACGAAGTAGTTGGCGAACTTCGTCTACTAACACCGGTGAGCGTGGTGTAAATCGAATTGGGCTCGACGGAGGAACAATGTCGAATTCTATTCTGTATCCGAGCTGGATGATGGATAAAACCCACCGATCAGATGTGATGGACTCCCAAATGGGGAGTCGGCTTTGCAGCCGATTCCCAAATGGGAGAGGGAAGGGTGGGAATTGGAGGAGAGGAGAGGTTCGTCGGGCCCGTCAACGCTGATGCTTGTCCGAATCAAAGCAGCAATGGCCCTGCTGGAATTGCTGCTGTGGCTGTTGCTTCTGATGCTGCTGGCGCTGTTGAAATAGCTGCCTAGGTGGGAACTGCTGACGGTAAGACGGGCAAGACCAGGACCACTTACGTCTCGGCTGGGATGGAAGTTCCATTCGCCAAGCTGTCATCCAGGACTCATGAATGGACTTTAATTTATGGTCTGTCCTGGTGTGGAATAGTCCTGAGCCATCAAACGGCATCTCTTCAATGCGCCGCTTCATCTCCTCTGGGAAGTTACAACTCCGGAGCCATCCATGCCGGCGGAGAGAGATGGTACCAACCGCAGCCCTGGAATCGGTGTCAACGTGGTGCCGTGCTGTCGATAGCTGCTGGATGGTGACCTGCACGACTTCTTTGATGAAGACTTTAGCCAAGTATCTCTGTTGGTCAGGCAGAGAAGCAGCGATGTTGTCAAGCTTCTGCATTATAAAATACTGATATCTGGCAAACATTGCCTCGTAGTTGGAAATATGAAGGCCGAGTCCAGAGGCCGCATAGACTCGGCATGCCAGCATATCAATTTTTCTGCCTTCCTTATCACGAGGAGCTGTGTGACCCCTCGATTCTCTGCCCTGGGACGACTCAACTACTACCGAGTTCAGTTTTGGATGGTGCAGGAGGAATGGTATATCCTGCTTCCAAACTCGGTACATCGCTTCGTAGCGCTGTGATGTGGGCCGTGGCTGGGCCGGCAGGTCCCAGGGTTGAACCATCACCTGTCGGAACGTGGTTATCAGAGGCAGAACAATGGCAGCTGATTGTTCACCCTTTACAATATCGTAAAACTTGTTGGTGCTAGGATCGGCCTGATGTTGAACCTCGATCTCTAGCAACCAAACAAGTCTCGACATCAATTCCCCAAAGGTGATGTGGGGCTCCTCTGGAGATCCTGGACCTTGTGATGTGATCGCCACATCCAGAGAAGTAGAATCTGCCTCTGACTTGTCCGAGTCGGTCTCGTAGCGGTACAGTCCACTAGATGAAGAGTTCCCCGGTGATGTGGGGTGTCTCCACTCCACACGTCTAGATGTAGACGGGGCCTCTCTCGGAACCGGTGGTGATGTATGGTCCTGTGCTGACAGGTAAAATGAGAAGGAATGGTAATCCTCCCAACCCGTACGATAACTGCCATAACGGGGTTGGTCCCATTCCTCCATATGTCGGTCAAGAGAGCGACGTCGGTACCGTGGCAGAGAAGCAAGAGATTCCGTAGCTGGTCTATATGGCGGCATTGGCGTGGGCAGGCGAACTCTTGGTGGAGAATCACGAATTTCTCCATCCGAAATCGACTCACGCAATGGTGCCTCAGGTCGTTCGGGAGATGCACTTTCTGAACGTGCAACCTGTCTAGGGGACCCCGGAGGAGTAACCTGCATGGCAGATTGCGGGGTCAGTCCCGATGGGGTCGGTACCGTTACAGCCGCCGGGATCGAGGGCACTGACGAACCCGAGTCGCAATGTTTAGCGTGGTTGGGTTTCTTTGCCTTGTGGGCCGTCTTGGCCGCCTTGTCCTTTTTAGCCTTTTTGTGGCTGGAGGACTTATCCGAGCCACCATGTTTTCTCTTCTCCCTTTGTTTATGAGGGGAAGAAGGAAGTTGTTGAGCCCCCATCGCCAAAGCACCATTGTCGGATAGGCGCAGTGGACACGCGGCCAAGGCAGAGGCAGGGCGCTGTAAAGGCACGGCTGAGGCAAAGCCAAGTTTTGCAGCCAGCTGGTCCGAATGCATAAGGACCTGGTCCCAAAGCAGCTTTCACAGGTAGTTTTCCCGATTTTTACGGGCCTGCTTAGTAAAGGCCTGGCAATGGCCACACTTGTCCGTTCTGTGCCCCTTGCCTAGGCAAAGGAGACACAGATCATGTGGGTCCGCAGGGGACATTTTAGACCCATACTCAGCACATTTATGAAATGCTGCTCGCTGCGCCATCGGAAAATAGAAAGGGAGAAGATAGCAAAGAGGGAGAGAGAATCTTTTTGGGTTTTTTTATATATAGCGAAAGAGGAATGAGAGAGATAATCGAACAGGGAAGAAAACTTGGAACTATAGGAAAATGATTAACAAGAATGGAGAACAGAGAGAGCAATACTACAAGAGCGAACAGGCACGAGGCACAGCAAACGGTGGTTGCAAAAGACTGAGAAAATGGCAGACACTCCGCCCTATATATAGTATTGAGGGGGAGGAGAGCAGAGTTTTCCCACCCAAAACCGTTAGCTTTCTAATCTAACCCATATGTGTGATGCACAGAGGCCACGACGAAGAAAAGAGAGTGTTAGTCTCCCTGCATGCCAAACTGCAGAATAGATATGGAACAAATGAAAAAAGGTTAAATAATGTTTAATTCAAACTAAGACTTTATTTTCATATTGCCAGATAATCTGAGTTCTAAGTCGCAGGAGAGATAATGCCCTCCTTCTTTACCTTTGCTTTCCACATCCCAGCCCAGTGTAGTAGTGGGGAAGTCCACTGGCCCCAATCCAATCCAGCACATTTAAGCCCATCAACAACCACAGGCTTAAGCGCACATCACTCTGCACTGGATTGTTGCCTTTGGAATCTTATAAGGCTCTTCCCAGGGTGACCTAGAAAGTGTAATTTTCATATAGACCCGGAATATATGATGGTTCATAGCTAAATCATGTAATTGAGGTGAAGCAATAGGCCAAAATTATTTTTGGTGGAACATTGCTTTCTTCCTCCTAATCTATAAAGTACTCAGCAAAATGTAGAGCTCAGAGGAAGGAACAAAGCCCTCCTGCAAATATTCTGTCATTTGTTTCCATTCTCAGTAAGTAGCCGATTGCTACTTGTTCTTAACGTTACCACATAATGACAACATTATAAACAGAGCAGTGGCTTTCTGAACTTAAAAGGTAGCATCATTTCCATTCAAAGGAAACCAAACATAAGGTTTTAATAGAGCTGGTAGAACAGAATTCTAAACATTCTACCCTTTTCTGTAATTTGTTACAGATACTCAGAGTAACCAAGTAATTTACATAAACCTCAAATAGAGTTATAGTTGAGAGTTACTATCCACATCTAAAAAATGAACAAACTACTTGGTCTTAATTTTCAAATGCTGCTTTCTTAGAATTATCCCATTAAATTATTTGAATGTGCAAAAATATTGTGTATTACACAACATTTCACAAAACATCTGATATGGGGCTATCCCTTCTGGGAAGGAAAGGTGGGTCTCTGGGATCCTCTCTTCTCTGGTTATTCAGAAAATAATTGGATTTGCTTCTGGCTACAGCTCCTTGTCTGCAGGCAAAAATCCTAGGTTCAGGATGCTATCTGAAGACCAATTAAAGAATTTCATGCTGGGAAAGACTTCTGTAAGGCTGGCATTAAGCTTTAGTGCACCACTGGTATAGGACTGCTGATGTGCTGTTTTTCCCCCACCCCATAACAAGCTAATGACAGGACTCCACCAAACAAGAACCAGTATCTAAAACAGGTCACTACCTGACACAGCTGGCCAACACCTGCGACTTTATTAGAAATCCTGGAAAACCTATTAATATAACCATCATTTAAGTCTATGATCTAGGAAGAAGGAATCAAAAAGTTTCATGCAAGCATCCATGACAAAATTGTTAACACAGTAAAACAAGGTATGCTGATAATCACAGATGACTGGAATGCAAAGGAAGGAAACAAAGCAGCATCATGTGGAAAAATTTAGCCTAAAGGTCAGAAATAAAGTGCAAGAATGAATTACAGAATTCTGTGAAGCCAACAATCTATTTACTTTTATTTCTGGCAACCAAACAGATGAATGTATACATGAACATCACAAGATGGCCAATACAGAAATGAAACAGACTACGTAATTTGAAGTACAAGATGGAGAAGCCATATTCTCACAGTCAAAAGACCAGGAGCAGATTGTGGTAGTGGCCACAAATGATTAATACCAAAAAACAGAGTAAATTTGGAAAACATCACTAACAGTACCACAATGCCAAAATCCAATTAAAATTACATTCTTGAGGACTGAATAGTCCACATAAAGAACAGATTTGCATTACTGAACTTAACTGACTGTGACCAAAATGAAATGTGGACAGAATCAAGAGGCATTATTAGGGAAGAGGGGCAAAAGGCAGTTCCTGTAGCAAAAATAAAAAAAACGAAGTATAGATAAATGTCAGAAGAAGTAGTCACAATTAACAAGGGCAAATGATAAATTTATTTATTATTTATTTATTTAGAATATTTCTATGCTGCCCCATTCGTCGAAGCCTTGGGGTGGCTCACAAAGATATCAATTCAAATATAATACAATAAAATATAAAACAAGTTAACAATATAAAATAAGTCACCCTGGCCGAAGAATAAAATCAATAAATAGTATTAACAGTTAAAATGACGTTTGAATAAAAAGGTCTTCGCCTGGCGCCAAAAAACAAATAATGACGGTGCCAGGCGGACCTCTCTGGGGAGCGCATTCCATAGATTGGGCGCCACCGCAGAGAAAGCCCTCCTCCGAGTACTTACCCTCCTAATTGCCTTCACGGAGGGTTCCCGGAGAAGGGCCTCTCCCGCAGATCTCAGGGGGCGGGCGGGCATATATGGACATAAGCGCTCCTTCAGGTAGCCAGGACCCAAGCCGTTTAGGGCTTTATAGGTCATCACCAAC
>NW_025335409.1:8094050-8096132 GCF_004798865.1 Varanus komodoensis
AGGGCTTTATAGGTCATCACCAACACCTTGAATTGGGCCCGGACTTCAATGGGAAGCCAGTGAAGCTGACGGAGGACTGGAGTCATGTGAACATAATGCCCAGTCCCCGTCAGCAGCCTGGCAGCTCTATTTTGAACCAGTTGAAGCATCCGGACCATCTTCAAGGGTAGCCCCATGTAGAGCGCTTTACAGAAGTCAAGGCGGGAAGTCACCAACACGTGTGTCACTGTCGCCAGGCAGTCATACTCCAGGTAGGGGTGCAGCTGATGGATCAGCCGAAGCTGAAGGAAAGCGCTCCTCGCTACCGCTGTCACCTGAGCTTCCAATGAAAGCTCTGGGTCGAGGAGCACTCCCAAGCTGCGGACCTTGTCCCTAAGATGAAATGCAACCCCATTCAGGACTAGGTTCAATTCACCCTCACCGAAGCCCGATCCGCCAACCAACAGGACCTCCGTCTTGTCTGGATTGAGCTTCAGTTTATTGGCCCTCATCCAGCCCATTACCTCGGCCAGGCACCGGTTCAGCACAGCCACCGTCTCACCTGGATTGGTGGAAAATGAGAAGTAGAGCTGGGTATCATCAGCGTACTGATGATTCCGCAGCCCACACCTCCTGATGACCTCCCCCAGCGGTTTCATGTAGATGTTAAACAGCAAAGGGGACAAAATGGACCCCTGCGGTACTCCATGGCATAGCTGCCATGGCGCAGAGCCATAGTCCCCCAGCACCACCTTCTGGAATCGGTCATTGAGACAGGAGCGGAACCACTGCAAAGCAGTGCCTCTGACCCCCAATCCTGCTAGCCTGTCAGAAGGATACCATGGTCGATGGTATCGAAAGCCGCTGAGAGGTCCAGAAGAACCAACAGGGACGCACTCCCCCTGTCCTTCTCCCTGAACAGGTCATCGTACAGGGCGACCAAGGCAGTTTCAGTACCGTACCCGGGTCTGAAGCCAGACTGAAACGGGTCCAGATAATCAGTTTCATCCAAGAGAGCTTGGAGTTGTCCCGCCACCACTCGCTCCAACGCCTTGCCCAGAAATGGGATGTTGGCCACTGGTCTATAATTAGTGGCCATCTCTGGATCCAGTGACGCTTTCTTCAGGACCGGTCAGACTACCGCCTCCTTTAAAGGGGCAGGTACCCGACACTCCCTCAGAGAAGCATTAACCACTTCCAAGATCCAGATCCCAATCCCGTGCTTGGAGTTATTTATTAATCAAGATGGGCAAGGGTGCAATAGGCAAGTGGTGGGACGTACTCGTCCAAGCACCTTGTCCACATCATCAGGCCGCAATAACTGAAATTCATCCATTAATTTTGGACCAGACGGCAGCATTGGTGTCTCCCCAGAAACCTCTGAGTCACTAGTAGAGTCTAGCTCGTGATGAATCTGAGCGATTTTCTCCCTGAAATGCTTGGCAAAGTTGTCACAGCGGGCCTTCGAGGGTGGAACCAGATCTTTCTTAGGACCTGGACAGACCAGGCCTTACACCACTCAAAAAAGCTCCACCAGACAGCATTTTGAGGAGGCAATGGAAACGGAAAAGAATTTCTTTTTCGCTGCCCTCACCGCCACAGCATAGGCCCGATAATGGGTTCTTAAGTGTGTTTGGTCAGATTCATCCTGTGATCTCCTCCACCTACGCTCTAGCTGTCTCCCAGCCTGCTTCATCACCCGCAGTTCAGGTGTATACCGGGGGAAGAGTGGGCTCTGCCTGGCGGGAGAGGACGCTTAGGAGCGATCGTGTCAACAGCCCTGGTCATCTCCCTGTTCCACAGTTCGACCAGAGCCTCGACAGGAGCACCAGTCTTGTCAGCCGGAAACTCCCCCAGGGCCTTCAGGAATCTATCCGGATCCATCCGGCTCCGGGGGCAAACCCACACAATCGGGTCCGCACCTTACAGAGGGAGAGGCCGCTCTCGAGCACAAACCTCACCAGGAAGTGATCTGACCATGACAGGGGTGTCAGACATAAATTCCTCACCCTCAGACCACCCTCTTCCTGCCCCATCCAGACTGTGTCCACGTTCGTGGGTTGGGCCAGTGACATGTTGAGACAGCCCCATGGCCGTCATGGA
>NW_025335409.1:8096232-8150594 GCF_004798865.1 Varanus komodoensis
GGAAACTCCCCCAGGGCCTTCAGGAATCTATCCGGATCCATCCGGCTCCGGGGGCAAACCCACACAATCGGGTCCGCACCTTACAGAGGGAGAGGCCGCTCTCGAGCACAAACCTCACCAGGAAGTGATCTGACCATGACAGGGGTGTCAGACATAAATTCCTCACCCTCAGACCACCCTCTTCCTGCCCCATCGAGAAAACCAGGTCCAGAGTGTGTCCACGTTCATGGGTCGGGCCGGTGACATGTTGAGACAGTCCCATGGCCATCATGGAGGCCATGAAATCCTGAGTCACCCTGGTCAGACCAGTCTCGGCATGGAGATTGAAGTCCCCCAGGACCAACATCCTGGGGGTCCTCAACACCAGGTCCGAGACGATCTCCGTCAGCTCAGGCAGGGAGACTGTTGGGCAGAAGGGTACGTGGTACACCAACAGAATCCCCAATCTGTCTCGGTCGCCCAAGTAGAGGCACTCCAGCCCTGGCCTCGAAGGGACCGGAAGTTCCATGAAGGAGATGGAGGCTCGGTAAACCAAAGCAACCCCCCCCTCCCCTCCGGGCGTGAACAGTGCTGAACCAGATACCCGGGTGGGCACATCTGAGAGAGGGTGACATCACCCCCTCTCCCGCCCAGGTATCCGTTATGCAAGCCAGGTCGGCCCCCTCATCCACAATCAAGTCATGGATGAGGGAAGATTTATTGTTGGCCAACCTGGCATTGAGCAGCAGCACCGTCAGGCCCGAGGGGTGGTTGACAAGACTACCTGGAACCCTCTGGCTGGGGGCAAAACCAGAAGGAGGGACAGGTGTCAGCCATCTGTCCTTCCTTCTTCTATGTGGACACGTTAAGCCCCCACCACTGTAACGTCCATTGCCCATGACCACCCCAATGGCGGCGCCCACGCACTCCCCAGGAAACACAAACGTCGACATGGCCAGGGACGACTCCATAAAAACAAATTAAAAACAAATTAAAATACAATAAAATTATCAAAACAATCAAAAGCTCCCCATTTTCCTCGGCAGTGCGCCCCAGTCCGGCAGCAGCGGCAGCGACGGCGACAGCGTGGCGAGGTAGGTGGTCCGAGCCGTGGGGAGTGGCAGATGTTCGGGGGGAGAGGGAGCTCCAAGCCAGTCCAGCCCCAGGCCACGTCCGGCGGGTTAAGCCGGCACCCGCCTGCGCGCCCCGTCCAATCCGGCATTGCTCTCACCGGCACCGGCAAGGGGGGCAGCAGGGAGGGGCACGGAAACCCATCCAGCGACAAGATGGCGGCGCCCTCCTCCGCGCCGTCGGTGGCGTGCCCGGTGTGCCCCTGGCGTCCTCTGTGCCCAGGGTAGCCCAGCGATGGCTGCAGGAGCAGCGTCAGCCGGCCCCCGGCTCGGCGGTGCGCCCTAGTCCGGCAGCAGCGATGGCGACAGCGCGGCAGGTGGTCCAATTAAAACATGGCCCCTGGCCAGCCCAGCCCCCCGCTCGGCCCCTGAATGGCTCCCAAATGGCGGCGACCGCCCTTTGGCCGTCGGCCCCGGCCACCACCTGCGCTTTATGGGCTGCAGGGCCCTCCCCGAGCTCTGCCCCTTCCTGACGCATCTCTCACCCGCGCGTGGGAAGCAGGCCGGAGCCGGGTCCTGGGTCCTGGGCCAGTGTTCCTGGCCTCTGGCAGGGCAGCGTGAAAAACAAAAGGTAACAGAAATACACTCAGAATCCTAAATGTAACTTTTGAATGATTCTCATATAGAGACAAAAGGAACTATTACAATGACCAGTGCAAAGAAATAGAAGAGAATAAGGGAAAAGAGGAAAAGCAAGGGTCCTGTTCCACAAGATCCAGGAAATCAATGGGAAATTCAAACCTAGATTAGGAATGCAGAAAGATAAACAGGGAGACATGCTATTTGACTAGGATAAAATAAAGAGAACATGGAAAGCTATACAGAAGAATGATGCAGAAGGGAGAAAAAGATGACAGATTCCTTTGAAGAGGAATCCTATGAGGACAAACCTACAATATAAGAAAGTTAAGTGAAAGCTGCTCTGAAACTGTTTCCAAGGAATAAAGCAAGTGGAGTAGAAGGGGTACTATTCCAAGCTGCAGGAACTGAATTGTTCCAAATGCTAACAAGAATATGCCAAGCAATATGGAAAACAATGGCATACAGACAACCCCCAAGAAAATAGTCACAAAAAAGTGTACCAACTACAGTGCTATTGCACTAATTAGCCCATGAAAGCAAATTAATGCTCAAGGTGTTGGAACAAAGAATTTTACCCTGTATGAGGCAAGAAATGTCTGATGTTCAAGCTGGATTCTAGAAAGGAAGAGATAATTGAGGTCATATTGCAAATATACATTGGCTACTGGAATGCACCAAATAATAGGATCATCAGCCTATGCTTTATACACCACAGCAAAAACTTTAACGGTGTGGATCACGAGAAACTATGGATGGTCATGAAAGAAGTGGGCATATCTCAGCACTTGATTGTCTTGATGTGCAGTTTGTGTCACAGACAACACATCACATTAGGAGAGAATTACTGTTAAGACAGATTACTGTTCAGATTACTGTTCAGTTAGGACAGATTACTGTTAGGACAGAATACAGAGAAGCATGGTTTCCTATAGGCAAAGGCATCAGACAAGTATCCATCTCCCTATCTATTAAATTTGTATGCAGAGCACACACACCATAAGGAAATCTGGATGAAAGTCAGAGTGAGAACGGGAGGAAGATACCTCAATAATTTAAGATATGCTGATAACACCACATTACTAGCAGAAAGCAGCAATGAATTGAAAAAGCTCCTGATGAAAGTGAAAGCAGAAAATGCAAAAGCAGGACTACAGAAGAACTGTACAACTTTAATGAAGAAAATGAAATGGTGAAAGATTTTGCATACTTGGGCATAATCTTCAATTCAAAGTGAGACTGCAGTGAAGAAATTCGAAGAAGACTAAGACTAGGAAGAACACAATGAAGAAACTAGAAGAGATCATCAGGTGTAAGGATGCTTCACTGGGGACCAAGGCCAAGATCACCTGCACAACTGTATTCCTAATCACTATGTACAGGTGTGAAAGTTGGACACTGAAGAAAATTGATAGAAAGAGCAATCATGAAATGGATCAAGTCCATAAAGGAAGCCAGAGCCTTGCATTTGTAAGAACTGTGCAGGGCTATGAAGAACAAGACATTGTGGAGGCCACTCATTCCTAGGGTCTTCATAAGTCAAAGACCACTTAATGACATGGAACAACAACATCTACTCCCACAGACATAATTATCCATTAAAGCACAGTGCAGTAACTGTTGGGATTACTGCCAGGAGGCTATCATGTTACAACTTCCACAGTGTAATTTCCATCTGTCTCCAGAAGCTGCCTAACCATGGTAGATGCTTACTTTGGGCCTGAACCTGTCTGGGGTGCTGGGCCTACTTAGCAAGATGGTCCAAAGTTGCTTCATATAGATAAATTCATCTCCCTTTAGATTTGTCAGTCCAAAGAGCAATAATAGAAGCAAGCTTGGATACAGTTGTATTAACACAAATGTGACCATTTTACGGAGTGAGTTTCTTCTACATGTGAGAAGCTGCAACTTCCTTTTGCTCATAAAGATGCTCACACAGCAAGCAGACATGGTAGTATAAAGCCAGCTGAACACAAAATTTGAATAAAGTTACAATGATTTTTTATGATTAATTCATTTCAGGGTCCTAGCAACATTCCAGGAATATATGAGTTATTATGAGTGATTTGGGAGATGTATTAGTCCAGTAGCAGAGCATATGTTTTGCAATGACTCTCATTCTTAAACTCAATCATCTCCAAATAAATAATTGTAGACAGCAGAACCCAGGGAAATAGCTGGCTGATGCCCAAGAGAGTAACTGCCAGTCAAACTAGACAGTACTAGGCTAAATGGATCAATGATCAGACCCTGAATAATTCACCTACATACTATGCATGGATGGAGCTTGAGCCATTAAAACACTCTAGTCTGTGCTGGCTGTATCCTTGTACAATGTGCATTATGGTTTCCTCAAATGATAATGGGTGCATTTGGTCAAGTGGCATCACTGTCTTCTGAGAATTTTCTGGACCCCAATTAGCATAACAGCATTACTAGCTTCCACATCCTTTATTTAAGGTTAAACAGACCCATTGGGAGTGACTTGCCCAAGTTCCACCCCTTCAAAATCTGGCACAACAGAAAGAAATGTTGCCTTTCCTTGTGTAGAAGAAACTGCATGAATCAAACCCAGGTATCAGCAGAGAAGAATTTCGTTCAGTTCATATTTTGAATTAGTATCTGAACCAGAATTCACTTTGAAGGGTATTTGCATTTCTCCAGTTTTTATGGTACAGTTCTCTAACATACAAATTGTACTCCCCTCACCAAAAAAAGGAAAAATGTATGCAAAGCTGCATATAAATCAGTGTGAACTTAAAATGAATAAACTGCAAGACCAGATGACAAAATGTCAGAATTAACTGAAGGCTGGAAATTGAGAAACTGAGAGAAACCAAACTGTACACTCTTCCCTGTCTTGAACTACCAGGAAATAAACCAGTCTAAATGACAGCACTGTGGTATATGGCCTAAACTTTAAATAAAATTATAGGCATATGGCAAAAAGGTTATCTTTAAATATAAGTGAAAAATTATATGTTTGCTTTGTGCATAGGGGAAATGACAAAATTTGTGAGCTTCAAGAGTGCAAAGGAAATGTAGCAGAAAACTGGGCAATGTGGCAATAAAACAGGTGTCTAGTTCTAACATCTTCCAACTTTTGTAGCAACAGGTCACAATTTCCAAGGAAACACAAAATTATCCGTGAACAATTCATTTTTATCTGATTCGAAGTAGTGCATGTTTAACTTATTATAGATATTAGGTTGACAGTGACATTTCCTAAAGCTAGAATTTTTGAAGAGTTTTTGGAGTGCAGGTTATTAAGCTTAGATGCTGATAATTTCTTAGATTCAGAGATGTCAAAGAGATTATTTTTATTTAAAGTATTACTATTTTCTTATTTTAAAATACATGATCTATCCTTCGGCTAAAAAGTCATTCAGCAGGGTGCTACAATATTTTTAAAAACATTAATATGCAACAGCAAATAAAAAACATTAGGAAGAACATCAACAATATACAATCAAAATGTAACAGATCTTCTAAAAATCTTTTTAAAAATCACATTCCAGATACAGGCTAAACATGGCCAATTGGATGAACCAGCTGCAAAAATTTAGCAGAGGAGCTTGTTAGACCTTTCAGAGAAGGGAGCTACAAAGCTTTGGAAATGCTGCTTGGAAGACCCCACTCATACACCTCCTGTAATGGCACAGGAATTACTGTTTTTCTTAAAACCAAGGAAGACTCATACAATAGTAGGCATTTGAGCAAAGCTTGGTGAATAATTCAAGATTATTTTGCCCCGGATGAAATTAGTATCTTTGCAATGTGGTGATTTCCAGAATTGTATTGCATGAGACATTTATACATGAGACATCTTGTTCAACATTCTGGTAACAGCTGCACTATTTGAACCTTGGCCCTGTGGTTTCATATCCCTAGAACAGATTGGTGCTCTTTTATGTTCCATTTCATTAGCAGATACAACAACATGTACCAACAAATTGACAGAGTAATTAATTATAAGAAATACTTACAGTTGCATGACCAAATACAAGTGGTTTGGACTCTCATAGATGTCTTCCAGTGCAACAATATTTTCATGCTTGATTCTGAAAATCATATAAAAACCAATATCCAATGAAAATTCATCTAAACAATAAGAATAAAATCCAGGTTTACAAAATAATCTCAGGGTAAGTTAAGAAAATTAGAGTCAATGACCTTATTCACACATCAAAATAATTCATGGAACTGGTGGGGAATATGGTAACGAGTGAACGCCCTGAGTCTCATTGTCTGCTTTCAGTCAACTGAAATCGACAACCCAGGAATGTTCCATTCCTGGATTGTTATTGTAATAACTGAATCTGGACATCTGGGTTGTTTAGGGATTAAACAACACAGAATTTAACTCAGTAAAACAACATATCCCTGGTCAGACATAATGGTGGAATTTGGAAATTATTTGTGGATTAATATATTGTGGGTACACACCAAAAAACAAGCCATGCAATAACTCATGGTTGTTTATGCCACTATTAATTCCAAATGTATAAGTTCAGGCATCACAGAAATAGCTTACAAAAGCCACAACATGTTGGGTTAAAGTGCATTTCACATCTTTAAGCACACACCTATCCACATTTTACATTATATACATAAACTATTCTCTGCAACATACAGTCATGAGTAGAGGAAATTAAGCAATTTAAAGTCATTCAAGTAAACTAGCCTCTATTCTCATTTTCTTAATACAGCAATTACATTTTAAGACAATTTAACAACTGGAACGAACACATGGATTCTAGGTCACCACTAGCACAGAACTACAAGTTACAGGGTCCTTGCTGGTTAGGTGATTTTTTTAAAGAAAGGCACACCTTTTTTAAGAAAGGCACACCCTAAGAAAGGCACTACTTTAGCTATTCTAAACAATTTCCAGTTGCACAATTAATTTGCATTAACCCCAAAGTGAGTAACTATTTGCCTGTAAGGAACATAATATTAATTAAGACAAGGTGGAGATAGTGCCTAAGAGAAGAAAAGATAATGAAGTATAGAAGTTAACACGGGGCAGGTCTACATTAAAAAGGTAAAATTGGATTGAATTTTGGATTGAAACAGTGAATCCAACACTTTGTTAAGTCAAGCTGAAAGTAATTAAGGTTTCAGGATAGGATGACCTGGCCATTTTGTGAAAATCACACTCATTCTATGTTTCAGGGTAAGCATGCAAACAGAAGAGGGTGAAACAAATAATTGCATAGTAACATCCACTGCGTAATTTTTTCGGATGACATCATTTAGATATATCCACAACATTCTTTAAGTTCCTAGGGAGGAGTACTGAAGCCACATAATACAAAATGCACAGGCACACATAATCTTCCTCAGGTTAGCCTCACCTGCCATGGGCTGGTGCTCATAATCCATAAATTACATGTATTATTTACTCTAATTTTACTCTATTATGATTCTGTAATGCACAAAACATTTGTCATGTGTAATAATTTGAGTCATAACCTGAAGAGCAGTATTAACAGGTTTAAATACCTGGCTCACTCTTGGTGAAAGCAAGTGTTCTTTGAAGAAATTTTATTACATTTATAAATAACTTCTCTCAACCAAATGCAGAAACCACAAAGCAATTTACAGGAAAAGAAGGAAGAGGAAGAAAAGAAAGGAAAATACAAGGAATACAATATATTACACCATACTCATTAAAATTATACAAAGTTACTATGCATGTCCATTGCAAAGATCATCTAAAGCATGGGTCCTCAAACTATGGCCTCTGGGCTGGATCTGGCCTGCTATGCCCATTTATCCGGCCCGCCATAGAGGTTTTGGACTCACCACATGCGTGCATGGCAAGGCAGCAGCTTGCTTGTGTGGAGATCCTTTTGGACTCGCTCGGAGAAAAGGATCTCTGCACAAGCAAGCTACCGCTTCTCCTTGCCTCACCCAGCGGCAGCTTGTTCGCGCAGAGATAGTTTTGGACTCACTTGGAGAAAACAATCTCCGTGTGCGCCCGCCTCACCGCATGCACGCATGTGTGACTCCACCCCGTGCCTCCTGTCCGCACCACCTTGGTGGCCCACGCCCCCCACCCGCACCGCCTTAGCGACCAACACCCATCGCCGGCATCTTTCAACTGGCCCCGTGTTGAAAAAGTTTGAGGACCCCTGATCTAAAGTCACCCTTCATCTAGCATAAGAATGAACAACAAAACAACCACTGTAGTTGGACCCTTAACACTACAGAAATACCCCAGAGAAGAGAATCTTCTTTCCCTGGCAGAAAAGAATGACAGAGTTGACACCAGTTGAACTTGCCTGGGGAAGCCATTCCAGCCTGGAGGGGCTACCACAGAAAAAAAGCTCATTTTCACATGTTCTTTAAAATACTGTAGTCCCAAATTCTAAGTTGAAATTAGAACTTTGTACTGGACTCAGAAACAAACTGGCAACCAGGCAGACCAGAAGGAGCTAAATATCCAGAACATCTAGTTCCAGTTCATTGTCTGGCTGTTGCATTTTGCATTAGCTGTAATTAGGGATGTGTGTGGAACCAGTTTGGGGGTGGAAATCCATTGGATTCCCTGGGCCCAGCTCCCTGGACTTTGGGTCACTTTGCAGTCCAAGTTTCTGGCGAGCACACCTACTATTCCTGGGATTCTTACCAGGAACTGAGCCTCATGCACTGCACAAGCAGCTTTCCTCTTCTGTGCCACATGCAGGCACCATTTAGGCTGCTGCATCTGATATGGAAGAAAGCTGATCATGTGGGGCTCACCAGGAATGGCACTCCATGCGACTACTAGGAGCCTCCCTCTTCTGCACCATGTACAGCTGACATTTGGGCTGCTGCAGCTGATTCAGAAGAAGGTTATTGGTTGTGCAACCTTCATTCAATGCGGACTGGCAGACTTCCTCTTGGCTTGGCTCACTTTGCAAGACTGGGCCAAGCATGAGAGAAATTCCATGAATGTGGGAGGGAGGGATACTGTTAGTGTTCATCTTGACCCCAGGTGTAATCTGTGTTGGGAGCTGAGTTCCCCCCTTCTTCCTTTCAATGGACAGGCATGTTTGGGTTTTGTTTTTGGCAAAAAGCACTTTATTTCCAACATACAGCCAGCAAACTAACAGCCAACAAAGTAAGTCTCTGAGCATGCACAAAGCAGTTTGTTGAACCCAAACGCAAAACTATTTTGGAGAACCCTTCTTTTCAGCAACCCTAGGCTGCATCCCTCTGGGTGTGCCCCCCTGGAGAAGAGCTAGCCTCCTAGAGCTATGAAGGCCGTCTAATTGGCTAGCCCTTCTCTCCCAACACTGCATCACAGGGTCAATGACCAGGCCAGGATCATCTTGCTCCTCTCCCTGCACTTCCAAACTCTGTTGGTCCTCAAGGTCTACCTGAACACCTGGAGCTGGCAGCCTTGATAAAAGCTCTAATTTCTCCACCATCTCTATGTCCACAGATCTCTTTTCCCAGCCTTCACAATTCTCATCCAAAGAGTCGGTGCCATCTTGGTGCTGGAAAGCATGCCAAGAATAACCGCCTCCTTCATTTCCAGAAGTGCCATCAGAGGTAGCACATTGTAATCACTACCAAGGCACATGTCACTGAAGCCAAGCTATCTCCATTTTGATAGGGGTACATCTAGGCATTCCAGCTGAAGCTGATAGAAAGCACTCTAAGACATAAGATCTCTTGTACATCCAGTTACAATTATCAGTCCAAAAATACAATGAAGCTATGTACATATTTCTTCAGAGGCAATGTCATCCCATCTAAAACTGATTGCATACCAGCCATCTAGTTTGGCAGGCAACCTATTATCAATGTCTCTTATGTGAATTGAACTTCAGTTTGCTGGTTCTCATCTAATGTCTTACAAAGACCAGGTTGAACACATCCAGCACTGTATCTACTTGCAATGTAAAGAGGAAACAGAGTGTATGGATTACACAAATGACACTCCAAAATTAATAAGACCATACTTGGGTTTGTGCAAATATTAAATAGAATGGAGGATAAGACTGAACCTATAGAGCCCAACACTGAATAGGGGTGACCAATACCTTGCAGGTACCACCTTCTGAAGCAGTGTAAAGCAGTGTCTACTCCCAACTCAGACAGCCATTCTTAAAGGATAACACGAGCAATGGTAATGGAAGGCTGATGAGATAAAGGAATGTCAACAGGGACAAAGGTCAAAGATTATCATGCACAGTAACCAACATTAGTTTCAGTTACAGTCTGAATCCTAGCTGAAATGCATGCAGAAAAGTCCATTTCATCCAAGAGTTCCTAGAGCTGATCAGTGACCATCCATTGTAATGTATTGATCTTTTTGGCATGTTGCAAGAGCTCAGCCTTAATTGGGCTCATTACATTCCACATTGTGACATTTGTTGTTTGTTGTTTTAATTCCTCATGGTTATCTTATCTTTTGAAGACATAACAGAAGGGAGGAGGAAGGGAACATCTACAACTGACATGAAATTATTAAGATATTCTGGTTCTGGAGAGACTTTCTTACCACCACCTCTGAGGCAGCCTGGGATACTCCCTCCCCTCAAGGAGCTGTTAGATACTCCCCTGGCCCAATCTGCCATTCCTTTCTTACTAGATTTTAACAGACTTGGAAGGCAAAAGTCAGGAATGTGAATACTATCTTCAAACTTATCTACTAAAAATAAGTAGACCAAACGAGCTCTGGGAATCTATTGATTTGTTACTGTCACGGTCCCAGCAAACTGAAGTGGCTTTGTCCTCAAAATACAGATGCTTATTTCAAAGAAGGATTAATGGTGACCTGCTTGAAACACTGAAACCTAGGATGGGGATGGGGTGTGGGAAAATAGGGTAAGAAATGTATTGTTTCTTAACTATTAATGAATCATGTTCCCAGCTACAGTACAAAGCACAGTCCTAGAAGCATCTCATATTTTATATATCCAAGTCTCATATGTAATTCACACATAGTGACTCATGTTTTTCTAAGTTGCATCTCATTCATTTAAGGTATTTAGAATGAAAGGGAGTTATTAAAGAAAATAAATAAATAAGAATAAAATAAATAAGACCAGTACATGCAGCAGCAGTAATGAGTGCTGGAACCAATATGCATAGGGTTTGTTGAATATATATATTTGTGCACACTGATGCACACCAGGCACCTTGTTGAAAATGAGGAAATTATCTTGAATTAATAAACTATGGATTTATACACCTGGCATTTAATAAAATGGGACAGACTGAGAGAGATGGATATACAAGATGTCAATTCATCAGTAGAATACAAAGATAACTCTAACCTACCAGGGCTTTTTGCAAGGTTAAAGACTGAAAAAAAGGATGACAACTATTTTAGACTCAGTCATTCAGCTCTTTGCTATTACTTTTCTGAAACATGAATACCAATCAGAAGGGATGATTTTAGCAATTAGGAATTATGCTATTAGAGACATTGTGAATTTGCAAATTAGGTTCTTAGTTTCAAAACCAGCTATACTCAGTTGAAGCACTTTCTCTCGCACACCATTATGAAGGGGAAATGTCATAACTGCCTACAAGTAAAGAAGAAGGTAAGTACTTTTACAGTCTCACTGTCTTCAGCAAAAGAGTAAAACATATACTTAATTACTTTGTACTGAATCAGTGGGCCTTAAAAGTGGCTCCTGTTGGCTAGATTGCATTTTCAATTGCAGGTGTTTAAATTTTTTAGTCCTCTACCATCTGGGCAGAATTCTGCATGGAACTGTTATACATTTGATGTAATTCATGCTATTTTTAAAACAGATTTCCAGCTTTCAAGGTCTTGTCATTCTCTTCTACTACACAGTCTATTGTCCATCATGGTGTATAGTCTTAGAACAAATACATTTGCTCAAAAATAAAATTTAACATTAATGATCATCCATGCTAATTGAGAAACACAGAGCAACATAAACACATGTTCATAAAAAAGAAATATTTTGGGTCTTTTCCTTTTTGCATTGCACATACTCCCTCCATACTTGTGGCACATGACAGATTCTTTTTTAGTATATTATTCAACTATAAAGATGACTTCAGACTCATTTACATATTACAATTACATATTTGCAAGACTGGTGGCTAATGCCAATTTGACAATTGAGCCTGTGAACTGGTACAAACCAAATAAATGCAAAGGAATGGATGAATGATAAATTTGAACTATAATTAAGTTCGCTTTTTAACTGGTAGGAAGAGAATTTTCTACATTCACTATTATTCATTTTTTTCTATGTTAATTGTTATAAAACTCAAGAAACCTATATAGCTTGTTCGTGTTTCTTCCTACCAAAACAGAACCTATTTAAAGCATCTTTCTAGAGATATTTCTTTCTAATAGGAAACTGGCCTAGTATGACGCAAACTACCTCATCATTGCTATGACAACCAACTGAAAACATTAAAATCATGCATTAGTCTATTTGAAATGCTTAACGAAATGCACATTTACCTGATTCTCTTAGGGCTCAATCCTATTGGATGAGTGTATGCTCATCAGTGCAAAGAAGGAGGAGCAGCACAGCTGAAGGTCCCTTCCCTACTTCCTGCTCAGAATTTTACTAGATGGCCATTTCTAGCAACAACTCCTCATAAAAGGAGGAAAGGAGGCTGGAGTGCCTCTTTGTATCCTGCCTGACCTACTCCTCCTCTCCTCAACACCTGAAATGAACTCTTTGTTCCCTCTCCAATGGGGGTGGGTTGTGGGAGAGCTCAAATTCCCAGTTCTAACCTCAGGTGGTAATTTGAATTATACTGTGGTCCCTTAGACACTACCTGGGGGACATACACTCATTCTGCTCTTTAGACAGTATCCTTATCCCCATTCTTGTATTTTAATTTTTACAGGGGTAAAAGATGAGCAAGAAGTGTTATATGTGTCATGTATTGAGACTCAGTTTTACAAGGACATCTGTGACAAGGAAAGATCCAAGGTAAAGAGGACTCAGAGGATACAGTGTGCTATTTTGGATAAGTGCAAATGCTTGGGCCTGTCAGGTAGGATTTTAGACTTGTTTTCTTTTATCACCATGTCCCTGTACCCTATCACCAAAAAACAAACAAAAAACCTCATTTTCAAAAATGGTTTGCTGTGTGTGATGGAGAAGGTTACTTTCTAGGAAATAAAAGTCCAAACCCTCATTGGGTACACAGAACTGATTGTGTAGTGCTATGAATCCTGTTCAATGTTACAGTGCTCTCCATGGCAGAATTTATGAGTGGTAATTACATAAAGCAATGTTTCATAATCTAAGGTTCAAATGTCAAGATCATACAAATAGATTCTTAACATCCATGAAGGAGAAATTTAGAAGCTTTTAACTAAAAAATCTGGGATTCATCTACCAGATTCAATGAATGCCATAAATTTGCTTGAGTTTGCTTTAGACTTTGAGTATAATTCAATGGGGGGCTAACTTCCACAAACATGTCCTTCCAATTCTGTTGCACAAATGAGATCCATCACTTACACAAGGGGAATTTAGCACTTCCTGCAAACAACAAACCTGCAAACAAGCAGAAACACTCATTTCCAGAAGGACAGAGATTGGCAGATGTCCCCTATATGAATTCCACCAATTCGTTTCCTTCCAGATATGAACATTCCTGCACACTGGTCACCCTGGAAACAGTAAAGTGATGTTCCACAAGCAGTGTGCAGTCTCTGCACAGCACAATGGATAGGGTATAAGAGAATGGATGAGGGAGTAAGCACTCAATTGGATTCTGTTCATTAAGTCCACATTAGAAAATGGATGAAAATCATGTTAAGACTGGTAAATAATGAAAGAATGGCATTCAACCCTAACCTCTGATTTTTTAAAAATGATTCCCTTTCTTAGAAGTGTTAGAAACAGAACATACGTTGTTGAAAAGTGGAGAATAGCACTGCTTTAAGATGGAGCTACAGTGTTTTCCTCTTCTTTTCCTTATGTACTATAAATATGGCATAGAGATCTATGAGAAGGGAGAAGCTTAAAGTGAATGGAGGTTTGAGGAGAGAAGATGGATATGGGAATCATTAAATAGCACTATGCCAATAAGGTATGTGATTAATACAAATATACTTCAGTTACATTACTTTAATTGAACGTAAAAACCTGTAATCAGCAGATTCAACAACATGGGGAGGTTGTTGATTTAGAATCACCATTTGTTTGATTTTTGTGACAGACATATATATAAATCTGAACAGATTAGAAGGCTTCAGATCCAACAGAATTTAATCTTTTAGAGTGAGGTGTTTAAATATATTTAAATAAATAAAACCTGCACTAATTGAATTGTAACTTGGCACATTTTCATTTGCTTCACATGTTTTTTGGAAGAGGAATTTTTGCTTTTTCAACTCTGGCTGTCATTTTCTATTTCCTGAATGAGTTGGATTTGACGAAATATTCTCCATCATTTTTTCAGTAGAAGGTTATTTTCTGTTGCTTGACAGAATCCCTAGTAATGCAAACTAGTAATCTCTGCAGCACTTTTGTTCCAGCTCTATAATTGAAACTTGTCAAGGAGTGTCTTAGAAAAGTCTGTGTTCCCATTTTTGCTAATTGTGCATGTGCTCAGGGGAGCCAGAGAGACCTGTGCAGTGGACCCTGAAATATTAAAGCACGGGAGATAAATGGAAAAATAAAAGAATTCTTGCTGAGATGATGCACTGGCTGAAATCTGTGACTAAACCAAATGGAGGCTTATCAAGTAACTTTTTCTCCCAATCTCTATTTTGTTGAACCTCCTAAGTAAATGTTTGCACACTGACATCCTGGATTCATATTCTCAACAATACATAAGGAGTCAGATCCATTCTGCTTCTGCCCTGAAATATGTCAGTTTCATTTGTGTTAACTACCTGCAGTAAAATGTTGCAGGTAGCAATGTGTGAAGAATTTGGTTTGGAGTGGGAATCCATTGGATATTCTCAGTTCAGCCCCCCAGACTCTGGCTTGCATTGTCTTTGCCCTAAGCCTGACTCATGCCAAGCATTTGCCTGGGCATCTGGCAGGTAGTGAGTCTAATTGTCATGCAGGTATAACTAGTGAGGTCGACTTGCAGACATACTGCCTGCCAGTTACATGACCACTATGCAAGCTGAATTCTGCTTCTGCATACATGACCTGCAGGTGTGCATACTTTGTGCAAGAACAATTCGGAGCAAAGAAGAGGACTTCTAGCATTCCTGAGCATTCGTGGATCAGTTTGATTCCTAAGTGAGGGCCAAGTGTGGGAAATAAGTCCAGTGAGCACAAGAGTGATGGATTCTGGATTGATCCTCACATCCCTAGTTGTAACACAGTTGAACTTGTTCACTGTTTCAGTCAGGTTGCCCTCCTCCACACTACTTTTCATTTTTCCTAACAACAGTCAGTCAATACTATGAGTTCTCACCTGGCTCTTCCTGTTTTCTCCCTTAAAGTTCAGTTTTATAATTCTGCAAACCATGCGTTTTATTCAAGCCAGTCCATACTTTCTCTGGTGCATAGATAATACTTTTTTGGTATACTTTTTTTAATACTTTAAACACCTATGAATATCATAAACAGAAGAACAAGCAGGGACCCACAACCAAACTTGTAGTGCATACGTTACTTGAGACTGACAAATGGGCTTGGGGAAAAAAAAAACAAAAAACAGAAGCCCTGCTCTAAATTTGGTCTTACTTTATGTGCACAAATCACTTGTTTATTAGTTTTTGACCTCTGAACATGCAAGTCCAGAATGAAGCTCCTGCATGCAACTGAGAGTACAGACTAACTTGGAAGAAAAATCTAAGGGGGCAGTTTCAGTAGCCCCATCTCTGACCTGCAATATTAACAGTAGTGCAGGGCCACTGTAAGCTACTCTCTAACTCAGCAACCAATAATAAGAGTTGAATAGTGAACTATCCTGTAAGTTTGCAACTATCCTATACTCTGCCAGCCCAATCTGACAGGATAAAAGTAAATGCAAGAAAGTTGTAAATTACTCTCTCAGTTTCAGTGGAACTCTAACATGACATTGCTGTGGAATTTGCATCAGCAGGGTTAGTTTTAAAGAGATTTTAAACATTTCACACTGAGTTAGAAAGAGTGGGGAATTCTGCTAATTTGGAAGCGTTTGTGCATATGGTGCCCAATGCCAATTATTGGGGACCATATTGTGGATGTCTCAATTGATTATTATGAGTAGTTCTTTCTTTCATTTTAATACAGCTTCCCTGTGTGAACCAGGAAATAATCTATCCAGTTAAAAGATGGTTCTTTATATCCCTTTTAAGAAAAGGGAATGGGTTGTCCAGGTAATGCAACCCATGAAGGCTGATCATTGATATGGAGCGGGGAGGAGAAAAGGAAGAGCTCGAGTGAAGCAGTCATATCCAAGAGAGAGGAAAGCTGAAGAAAGTCTTTGTGAGACAAAGAAGAAAGCAGTGAAAGAAGTAAAGATAAGCACCTGGATCAAAAGAAAACTGAGAATTCAAGATTTGACAGAAAAAAAGACACAGAGGAAGTGCCTACTCCTAAAAGGCTGAAGAACCTATGCTGCATATGAGGCCTGACTAAAGCAGTAGGCAAGAATTTTAGGGGTTTGTATTTTCTGAAGCAATTCCTCTGAAGGTGGGTGAATGAGGGACACAATTGTAAGAAAGTAACTGGGCAGGACTGTACAATACTTTAAGCCTATGGTTGCTTATAAGCCACCTGGACTTGAACTAAGCCTAGGGCACTCCCTGTGCCAAACAAGCAACTGGACACACCTGGCCACCAAGGTACCTCCTCCCCCTTGCCCCTCAGACCTCCTACTGGTTCCCCAGGAGATACCATGAGAACATTGAGGGAACTGGAGTGGGATGACAGCTACCCAAACACACTCAAGCTGCACTTGACGGCAGCGGTCTGAAGCTCTCCATTGCTAATCCTGGCAGAGAGGGGCTGCTTGGCAAAGAGGAGGCCCAGGAGAAAGGCAGGTTGTGCACCTGTAACTGTCGTTCTTCAAGTGGACATCTGTTCATTCACACATATGAGTGCTGTGCCTGCACAGTAGCCGGGAAGATTCGAAAGCTTAACAGTTTTGGCGGAAACTCCGCGCCTCTCCCCCTCATAGTATAAGAAGGTGGAGTGCCTGCCATTTCCCCAGTCTACTGAAGACCAACCATTTGCCCCCAAGCAGAAGTGAAAAACATTACACATCAAGTGTTTAAGACATACCAGGTAAGTATATATGTACATGAAGCTATACCCCACAGGCCTGTAGCCAAGAAGAACATGGTACCTTAAGAACCCAGTCACCGACACTGAGTGGGGCTGGCAGGTGGCTTGTGTGAATGCACAGATGGCCATTCAAAGAACGACCGTTACAGGTGAGCAACCTGCCTTTCTTCATTGTGGCCTCTGTGCATCACACATATGGGTGATTAACAAGCTTACCAGACCCGGAGGCGGGTAACAGAAGAACAGAAGAGAGGACTGCACAACCAAAGGAGCAATCCTGTCTGGCACAGAGATCAAGGTAATGTCTGGCAAATGTGCAAGAGGTAGTCCATGTAGTTGCCTTGCAAATGTCATGAAGTGGGATGCCAGTGGAAAAAGCAGAGGAAGCCGCAACAGCCCTCGTAGAATGGCCTCTGGGCATGACAGGCAACTCTAATTTAGAAAACTGATAGGCCAGTTCAATGGTCTGAACAATCCACTTGGAGAGTCTTTGGGACCCGATAGGGGACCCTTTGTCATGTTCAGAATACTTGATGAAAAGACGTCTCATATTACGAAAAGATTCCATACAGGATCTGTGGAAGGCAAGGAAGTGAGGAACATCAAGGGAGTGTAGTGAGCGCTCCAAAGAATGCCAGTAAGATAAGGTCCTGATTGACATGGAACGGTGACACAACCTTCGGAAGGATCGCAGGGTCAGTATGTAGAACGACTTTCTCTTTATGAAAGTTGCCAAGGATCTATATGAAGAGTGCAGAGTTCACTGGCTCTTCTAGCTGATGAGACTGCAACCAAAAAGGCAGTCTTCCATGACAAAAGACGTAGGTCAGTAGTTGCTAAAGGCTTGAAAGGAGGTTTAGTAAGCACTTGAAGGACAACGGAAAGGCTCTGTGTCAGGACAACTGATCTAACCAGTGGCTGAAGATTCTGTAAGCCTCTAAGGAAGTGATGGATAAGAACGTTAGAGAATATCGATGAGCCGGCTACATGGCCACGGTAATGAGAAATCTCTGCAATTAAACCTTTATTGACAAAAGTTTAAGTCCAATCTGATGTAAGGATAATAGAAATTGAAGGACATTCTCAATAGAAGCTGAATCGGCAATAAGTGGTTGTAAGGATGTAAAACACCTCCATTTAGCCATATACAAGCGATGAGTTGTAGGTCTTAACACAGACTGGAGAATGAACTGAACATCAGGATGCAAAACACTCGAGTCCAATGAAATATTTATCGGTATTGAAGAGGAAGGAGCAGTTGAATCCAAGTGCCGCTGGGTTGGCATTGAATCCGACAGTTCTGTCGGTACTGAGGAGGTAGTAGGACCTATCGAATGAGCCAGGCTGTCAGATTGAGCAAATGAAGGTCCGGGCACCATATTGCTTCGTTCTGCTGAATTATGAGATGAGGTATACGATGCAGTCGCTGAAAAGTGTTGTTTGACAGATGAAGAACGGTAGGAAACCATGGCTGGCAAGGCCATCAGGGAGTGATGAGAATTCCCTGAGCCTTGTCAAGAGTAATCTTGGCAAGAGTTCTGGTAATGAGCAGTATTGGGGGGAACGCATAAAAGAATGTGTTCACCCATGGAACCATCAGTGCGTCCCCCATCGAGTCGGGGCCGGTCCTCACTTGGGAGCAGTAAGTGGTATTTATTTATTTATTTATTTATTTATCGATTTATATCCTGCCTTTTTCCTACAAGGGCTCAAGGCAGCTTATATCATTCTCCTCCTCCATCTTATCCCCACAACAATAACCCTGTGAGGTAGGTTGGGCTGAGAGTCTGTGACTGGCCCAAAGTCACCCAGTTGGCTCCATGGCTGAGCGGGGACTAGAACCCAGATTCTCTGAGTCCCAATCCCATGTTCTTAACCACTACACCACACTGGCTCTCAGACTGTTGCAGACTGCATTTGCATGAGTGGCAAATAGGTCTATATCTGGAGGGCCCCATGTCTGGAAGAGGTCATAACAGACTTGACAATCCATCTCCCATTCGTGGGTCATCGACATCTGTCTGCTGAAGGCATCCGCCTCCTCATTGTTGGTGCCAGCGAGGTGAATGGCAAGAAGGGTAATTCCCCTTTGAATGCACCAGTCCCAGAGTCTCAACGCTAGATGAGCAAGGGAGGCAGACTTCGTTCCGCACTGTTTGTTGATACAAAACACAGTCACAGTGTTGTCAGAAGCAACTTGAATGTCTCAGCCCCGAAGGGTATTCTTGAATGACCAAAGGGCTTTGAAGACTGCCAGGAGTTCTAGATAGTTGATGTGCCTGGCAGTCTTGTGGTCGTCCCAGGTGCCCTGAGTGCAAAGACTGGCACAAAGAGCTCCCCAACCTGTGAGGGAGGCATCTGTGAACAAAGTCAATGCTGGGTGAGGTGGACAGAATGGGATTCCGACAGACAAATTGCTTTGCACTGTCCACCATGACAGAGTCCAAAGAACGGAAGCTAGGAGATGAAGAGGTCAGTGTGGTGAATCTTGTTGAGGCTGGAAGAGGCCATTGCTGGAACAGTTCTGTCCATGTGGATTTGACAAATGGATGAATTAAGCTTCTCCTGCTGTTCTTAAGGGAGGAAGGATCTCGCAGTCATGGAACTGAGATGGGTTCCAATGAAATCAATGATCTCTGAAGGAACAAGGCACGATTTTTCATAATTAATACAATTAATTAATACAAAGTCCCAAGTTATCCAAGAGGGAACATGTAGTCTGGATCTCTGATTGAAGTCCTTCTCTAGACGAGGAGATGATCAACCAGGCATCAAGGCAAGGGTATACTTGGATTCCCTGAAGCCGGGGGTGTGCACACACAGGGGCCATACATTTGGTGAAGACCCTTGGAGCAGTAGCCAGTCCGAACAGTAAAACATTGTACTCAAACAGATTGGAAATGACCGTAAACCAAAGAAGTCATCTGTGAGACGGGTGGATGCTAATATGGAAGTAAGCATCCTTTAAGTTCAAGGAAGCAAACCAATCCTCTCTCCTGAGCAGTGGAAGGATGTTTTGAAGGGTGGTCATCTGGAACTTTTTAGTTCTGATAAACCTGTTGACATCACGTTAAGTCCAATATTGGACTAAAACCACCATCCCATTTCGGGACCATAAAATATCTCGAATAAAATCTGTGGAGCCCCTTGGAGTGTGTGAGTTTAGAATCACTCTTTTACGAAGAAGCTGCTGAACTTAGTCTTTAAGGACCGATGACGGAGACGTATATCAGATTGGTCCCGATAGGGGTATGGTATCAAACTCAATTTTATATCCATGCTCCACGATGGATAAAACCCACTGATCAAATGTGATGGACTCCCAAATGGGGAGTTGACTTTGCAGTCAATCCCCAAAAGGAAGAGGGGAGGGTGGGTTCAGGAAAGCAGAAAAGGTTTGCTCAATCCATCAATGCTGGCACTTATCGGAATCAGGGCGACGGCTCTGCTGATAGCGCTGCGCTGGTTGTTTTCAGTGCTGTTGACGAGACTGGAACTGCTGCCAGCCAGAGAATTGAGGGTAAGGTTGGTATCGGTAAGAGGGACAAGACCAGGACTCCTCATGTCTGGATTGAGTTGGAACTTCCATATGACAAGCCGTAACACAGGATTTGTGGATGGTCTTGAGTTTGTGCTCTGTTCTGGCATTAAATGGTCCTGAGCCATCGAAGGGCATGTTCTTGATCTGGCACTTGGTCTCATCCAGGAAATTGCAGTTCCGGAGCCAGGCATGGCAACGGAGGGCTACAGCACCAACGAGGGCCCTTGAGTCACAGTCAACATGATGTCTCGCTGTAGATAGCTGTTGAGTTGCCACCTGCATTGCCTCCCTGGTGAAGATGCGAGCCAGGTCCCTCTGTTGCTCCAGAAGCGACGCTGTAATGTTTTCCAGTTTTTGCATGAGGAAATACTGGCAGCGGGCCAGCGTTACCTCATAATTGGAAATCCGGAGCCCGAGACCTGTGGCGGCATAAATACAGTGAGCCATCATGTTGACTTTTTGCCCTTCCTTGTCATGAGGAGTGCAGTGTTCTCTCGACTCGTGACCCTGAGACAAGTCCATGATGATCGAGTTTGGCTTCAAGTGGCACAGGAGGAATGGGATGTCCTGTTCTCGAACTCAATACATAGATTCGTATCACCGTGAAGTCAGTTGCGGCTGGATGGGGAACTTCCATGACTCCATTATCGCCTGACAGAGCATCGTGATGAGTAGCAGAAGGATGGCGGCGGATTGCTCCCTCTTCACGATGTTATAGAAATCACTGGTACTTGGATCGAAGCAGTGCTGGGCCTCAATCTCCAGTGACCTAGCCAATCTTGCCATCAGTTCCCCAAACATCGAATATGACTCCTCGGGTGAGCTGGGACTCTGCGTAGTAATCACCGCATCTGGTGAGGACGCCACTGCATCCAAATCCTCCGACTCTGAATTGTAATGGAGCGGAGGACTGGAGGAGGAGTTGGCCGGCGAGGAAGGGCGGCTGGTCTGAACTGCCACAGACATTGACAGAACATCCCTTGGGACCAGAGACAGTGTACGTTGGCATATCGATGGATAACATCCATAGGGTGCATGGTTCACAGTGGGAGGACCCATAGGGCACTTTCACCCAGTCTCCGGAAGGATGGCCAGAAACACGCTGCTGCTACCGCATCTGCTGAGGTGGGACCCCCGGAGAAACCTCAGGTGGAGGCTGCAGAGTAGGTGAGCGTGCCATTGGAGGAGCCATCTGTGGAGAGTCCTGGATCTCTCCATCAGAAATCGATCCCGGTATGGTGGCCTCCAGACAATCTGGTGAGGACAGGGCCAAAGGGACAATCTGTTGCAGGGACCCTGGTGGAGTCACCTGCATGACTTGGGCTGGTCAGTGTCGGTGGCGGTGCAGTCATCGGGACTGACAGGACAGACGATTCCAAATCACGGTGATGTGGCTGATTGGCCTTCTTGGTCTTATCTGCCTTGTCCTTGTTGGGCTTCTTATGGCCCAAGGACTTGTCAGATCCGCTCTGCTTCCTCTTCTCCTTTTGTTGTGAGGAGACTTAGAGGAGCATTTGCCCTCCGGCAGAGTAGCTCCATCGGCCGATGGGGGGGGATGGAGGGGCAGCCAGAGAGGAAGGCTGTGCAGTGCAATTGGATAGCCTGGTCCCAGAGAAGCTTGCGCAGGCAGTTCTCTCGGGTTTTTTGTGCCTGCTTGGTGAAGGCCTGGCAATGGCCGCACTTATCGGTCCTGTGACCTTCTCCAATGCAGAGAAGGCACAGATCGTGTGGATCAGTGGGGGACATCTTGGCCCCACACTGGGAACACTTGTGGAAAGCCGCACGCTGAGCCATCAAGATGAAAAGAGAAGATAGTAAAGTTGAGAAATAGAAGAAGAGAATAAACACACACACACACACACACATATTGGGGGAAAGGGAAAAAAGAGGGATTAGAAAAAACTTCTAACGGGGAGAGTGATTTACCTGGAAGTCTTAGCAAGGAAGTTAAGACAATAGAAGAACAATGGTCAAAAAAGGGATTGAGATACAACAATATAGCTATGGACTGAGAGACAAAAGGCTCAAGGCAAAGAAAACAGCAGTTGCAAGAAGACTGGGGAAATGGCGGGCACTCCGCCTTCTTATACTATGGGGGGGAGGGGCGCAGAGTTCCCGCCAAAACCATTAAGCTTTCGAATCTTCCTGGCTATAGGCACTGTGCAGGCACAGCACCCATATGTGTGATGCACAGTGGCCACGACAAAGAACATAGCTTTTCACCCCCACCCACCACATCCAGGAGAGATCCAGCCAGAATGTGCCATCATTGCACACTACCGCTTCAAGCCCTGACTAGGGCATGAGGAGCTGGCATGTATACATGCAGCAAGAAAGCCAATTACAGCTGTCAATCAGAGAAAGTCAGTCGGAGTGGCAAGACTTTCTGCTGCTCTGACCAAGCACCTCTATAGGATTCAGGTATCACCTGGCTTCAGCCAACATGTCAAGCCTAAGAAAGGCTACAAAACCCTGCAAGCTATCCAGTGAGAGTGGGCATTGGGATCAGACAAAATGCTTATGTACCACTGTGGTTTAACTCTTACTATACTTAAAACTGTATTAACAGGATCTTCTGAGAGTTAATTCCTCAGGTGTTATGTTTCCATGGAAACAAGGATGCTAAAAACAAATGGAAAAAGCAATTTAGCTCAGTATTTTAGAGAGACCTGGCATTTCTGTTAGAAATGATTCTACCTTTTAATACAACAAGCAAAATCCTGAAGGAGCTTTAGAACAGCTGATAAGTCAAAGGTAGTATTTCCATTTTTGTGGAGGACGTGAACCTATATTTATCCAAGCAGGAAGAAACATATTTGGCAGAGATGACCAGAAGATGAGGCAGGTAAAACAGAGGGTTCCCTGAAAGTCACACACCTTAACTACTTGGTGTGATCCTTTCTATCAGTTTTAGTATTTTTAAAGAAGTAGAAGGACAGTCATTGGGAGAAGCAAACAGTGAAAGTCACTTCCACCAAGTCTGCTTGCATGTTCCTAAATCTGACTATGCATTCTAGAGAAAGCCTTTAGCCTAGGCTTTTCCTCAACATCCTGGCTTTTCTTGTAGAAGAAAACTTCCCCCCACCTTCCCACCATTGTGAGGGATTCGGGCTTGCAATGATTTTCCTACTACATTCTGAATAGTGAAGTTTATTGAGAATTGTTGCAATGTGTGCTATTTCTTCTCAAAGACTATGATGAATATTCTAGAATTGATGTCTGTAATTTATAGAGACCAGGATGAGAAACAAATGTATGAATTGTATAGGTTTTGTTTTCTTTTGTTAAATTCCACAAGCACTTGACATAATTCTGAGTGGTTTAATGTGAGAAAGTTATATAGTTTTAGCCAATCAACTTCACAGCACAGAAAAAGCAGCATTTCACTTTGACTTGCAGTACCCTTAGGATGTAACATACAGCATTTTGATGAAACCAATAATAAAATAATTACATCCTCTTGAACAAGATCTTCGATAGGGATTCCTAAGGTTCATTTTTCAGAGAAAGATGTTGAGGAGAAATGACAGCAGCTATTGATTTTTACTTATTTCTTAAAATAATGTTAACATTAAGCATTATTATTGCCTATTGTGCCTTTGATAGTGATATTTATTTTCTCATAACCTTATGTATATTGGCAATTCTTGCTGAAATCAGTCTGAACCTTGTCTCTAGGGGTAGCTTAATCTTGATGAAAAGTTAACCAATGGTACAGTCTACTCTAATAAATGTAGATGTTTTACTGGAAGATTGAATAATAGCTAGATGAGGTTTGCTTTTACAGTTTCCTAGTCTTCCCTTCTGTAACATTAAATTGTGGAAGTTTGGCATGTAAAGGTAACACGTACAAATATATTTAAATTATCAGATTATAAATATGGTTATTAAAACACTGAATGCACATTTTGGGGGAAATTGAGAAATAAAGGGGTGGAGAAGTGGCTCTTGAGGCTTTAGCACAGCCCACACTACAGCCCATGAGTCCTGTCCTGTGGACAGCCAAGTGCTTAGCAGCAAGTCTTTCACCCTGCTTTTGTGCTCCCAAATGGGTAACGAAAACTCAGCCTCGGTGGGCATCAATGCAACACTAGTGTGGCACAGTGTCTTCAGCTTGATCAGTCATAACTTGTAAATACCTGTCACAGAAGTGCAGATCCTGAGTGCATTTGGAGATGCTTTAATGACACTCAAGAGATAAACAAAGCCAGTGTGGTGAAGTGAGTGGTTAAAAATGCAGAACTGGGAATCCAGCGACCCACTAATCTCTGCTCAGCACTGGAGACAATTGGTGACTTTTGGCTTGCCACAGACTCTCATCCCAACCTTCCGCATAGGGTTGTTGTGGGGATAAGAGTTTGAGTGCAGCAGAAGGAAAATGATGTGAGCTGCTTTGAGTTCTTTAAAAAAGAAAAAGGTGGAATATAAATCAAATCAATAAATATAACTAAAGAAATTTAATAAACCTACGATGTCATCTTCTATACTTTTAAACTTTAAGGATTATAATGGGAAAATATACCACTTTTTAAAAGTCAGAACTCTTCTTATTTATATTCACTAGAAGCACCCAACTGAACCTTAGTAAAACTTTACTGATTAACAACAAAACTGATTATCTCCCTAACGTTAACTGTACTGGGACTTTGGATCTTTACTGTAAATTTAGTGTATGTCCCTATGTGATCAATTTCTACTTGGTAGTTTGATAACAGTTCTTCCATTATTAGCTGCTATAGATCACAAGTATGACAAGTTTCAACTTTCTAGTTCATCTGCAAGTTGGAAAAAATTCAGCTACAAGTGGAAACCGGAAACAGTTCTGTGGCACCTTAAAGACCATTTATTACATGGTTTCATGGGCATTTATCAGATTTGAGAAGTGTAACCTCAGGTGGCAGATCTACATACTTGGGGGTATAAAGGGTGGGGATGACCAACAAAGTGGCCGAATGAAAATGAGATGCAAAAAAAGAAAAAGAAAAAAGCAGTCTGGAGATTACCATTAATCTGGGTATAGAACCCACACCCTGTGTAGGCACTCCTGTAACTCTCCTCTCTTGGAACATTCTGATCTTGTTGAAAACTGAAACTATGTCCTTACGAAGATGGCTATGAAAACTGGGCTGTAAATAGCCACTAGACCACCCAGGAAGTTGTCCTGGAGCAAAGCTGATAGGAGTCGCTTGCTATCATGCTGGTCTACAAACCAATCCTTGAGACTCTTCCACAACAAAAAAAGCAAAACTGTGAATTGGAGGAAAAGGAGACGAGACCAAGAATATTACATAACAACTCCAATGGTCTTGATAACTGCAAGTATGGTTGCAGGTTCCCTTTGTTATGAGTATCTCTGTATAGAAGAGCCATCTTAGTAAGAGGATGGGTAGACAAACTAAAGCCCTGATAGCACCAAGCAGCTTGGGTTACAGATAATTTCTATTTGTGTATTATATAAATACTTGCTTCTTCATGCATATATTTAGGTGCTAAGAAAAACATAAAAACAGAAGAAAACAACTATAAAATCAAAGATCACGATATGTTTGTTTAGCTGGTAGGTGAGTAATGATTCTAAATACATAAAAGAAATGCTAAGAAAAATAACCCCACACTATCAAACGTAACAAGGAACAAGAGCTAAGTTACTAAATGATGGAAGAAAAATGCATTCCATTCTGTCATTTCTGGGTTTGGGCAACAATTACTTGCTTTTGCATTCCTCCTTGTGAAATGATCTCTCCAGAAATAATTAGAGGCATGTTTGTTTTGTGTATGGAATGCATATAATCTCATTCACTGGCTGTATTTTTATGATGTTAAACTGGCATGAATCTACAACTGGCTTTTCTCAATTAAAGGAAAACAATCAGACAGGCTGCAAAGTCATCCTACTGCCTATGGCTTTTGGCATGTTTTAGAGCAGTAACTATGGACAAGAGAAAAACTTGAATTAGTACGAACCATCACCTCATTTTTCCCTGAAATTCCAAAGATGGAATAGGGGAGGTGAAATGAGACAGAATGCCCCAAGTGGACATATTCCCCTTATAAAATTTTCTGTAATGGCTAGATATATGAAGCTGACTTGATGGCTCAAACCACTGATTATCAATGGCTGAAAACAGCTCTCTGCCTCATCAGGCAAAGCTCTTTCCAAGCACTCTGCCTAATAACCTTTCAGCAGGAGGTTCTGAAAACTGAACATGAAGTCATTTACATGTAAAGCATTCATTTTAACACTGTGCTATCTGCCATCGAGTCATCTCTGACTTTGGTGACCTTATGAATAAATGTCCTCAAAAATGTCCTATCTTTCACAGCTTCTTTCATGGAATTAATCCATCTAGTGGCACGTCTTGTTTTTCTTCTGCCTTCAATTTTCCATTGTCCTCTTCAGTGAGTATCACCTTCTCATGAAGTACTACAGCATTAGTTTTGCCATTCTTGCTCCCAGGGTAAGTTCTGGCTTGGTTTGATCTAGGACTCACCTTCTTGTCTTTCTGTCAGTCCAGGGTATTTGCAAAGCTCTTCGCCAGTACCACTCTTTTGAATGCATCAACTCTCTCCCTGTTACTTTTCTTCACTGTCCAGCTTCCACATCCACACACAGTAATCGGGAAAACAACAGGGTTAACAACCTTGGCCTCCAGTAAAATGTTCTTATGCATTATGATCTTCTCTAGCTGCTTTGCTGTTGCCTTTCCAAGTCTCAGTCTTCTTCTGAGTTCTTGGCTGCAGTCTCTACTGTGACTGATGATTGAGCCAAAGTGTGCAAAACCTTTCACACTTTCCATTTTGACTGCTTTCCTAATAATGCCTCTGGTTTCAGTCCATGGTTCCTCTGTTTCATGGGCAACTGAGCTCAGTAATGCAAATATGTTCTTTATGTGGACTTGAAATTCCTCAGGAATGTTATGTCAGATTTTGGTACTCTGCTTCAGTTAGTGGTCTTTTTTCAGATTTACCCTGATTTTTGGTATTAATAGTCCATGGTAACTACCATAATCTGCCCCAGTCTTGTTTTGCCAGCAAGAATCCAGCTTCTCCACCTATTGCTTCCAATTAAGTACTGTATTTGATTTCTATATAGACCATCAGGTGATGTCTATTTCCAACCATCATCCAATCAGTTTCCTGAAATCCGTGTTTGTGATAAACAGAATATTGGTTCCTCATAATTCTATTAGACAGTCTCCTGCTTCATTTCTGACTCACAGGCCCAATTCTTCTACAACACTGATTTCTACTTTGTTTCCTACTTTTGTATTCTAGTCACCTATAATAATCAGAGTGTCTTCTTTTGGTGTGTTATCTATTTCCTCATGAACACCTGCATATTTTAATTTATTCTTTAGTATCTGTTGTTGAAGTACAGTCTTAAATGATGGTTATGTTGATAGGTTTTCCACAATTTCTGATTGATTGGAGTCACACAGGCTTTCCATTATAGTCCCCTACTGTCTGTGCTACATCTTGCTTCAGTATTAAAACCACTCCATTTCTTCTATTTGTTAGTTTAAGAGGTAAACACTTGTGTTTGTCTGACTGAAAGTGTTTGATTCCTATCCACTTTAATTCACTCACACAAAGTACTGAGTGTTTAACTGTTCCATGCTTTGATCTGGTTGTCTCATGATCAATTGCTATATTCATACTTGTCCTTTGCTCTTCTCTAGTAGCTGGGTGAATGTCACCTTTTGGCATCTCTCGTTTCATACTAGATTTATACTTGAATGACTCATCATAGGGTTTCCAAGGTAAGACATATTCAGAACTGCATTACCAATGTCTTCTTCTGTCAGTACTAAACAAAGTCAGTTTGAGTGTCGCTGCCATTCTCTGTGACAGATCCGCTGCCAATGTCACCTTCAACTACCACTGCTGCCCAGTAGCTGCCATGCAAGAGTCTCTTTCCCCCATCACCATTAGAAATACCCCTTCTCTTGTGATGGGCCAATCTGCATTGCATGCTAATAGAATACCAGATGCTCACAAGTTTCATTATGCATTTATATTAATAGCAAGTATGTGTGGAGCTGAAAGATAAAATCTTCCATTAAACATATGAACATGAGTAAACCTTCATGTATGACCAAACCCCCCCCCTCATTAACTCTTTAGCTTTTGAGTTTAAAATGCAAATGTTGGGTTCTTTCTGGTGGGTTCTCGAAGTAAACAGCAAAATAGAATACATATTGATGAGTCAGCCTCCACAGAAAGTGCTGGAAATACACAGAGGAAATCAAAGGTAAGATCTGGCTTTGTGGTCTTTAAGCACCAGATGTCGATGTTAGCATTCCTGCTGTGCCATGTACTGAACAGTCGTAAGTCAGAAACAACAGATGTAAAGTTATCAAAATCAAAGAATCAACTGCTCAGCATTTCTTATCAGCATTCTATTCAAGCAGCTTTTAAGCTCAACAAAAGTTCTTAAAAACAGTTGTAAATGTATTTGTGTCCCTCTGTGTGTTGACTGTTTATACATTTGTATCTATATTGTTTTTATAATGTATTTTTGAGGATTTAGCCAATGTACTTCCTTGAGAAATTCAACAAGTGGGTGATGAAGAAGTGTAAAATGGATGAAATGAAATTCAAAGATAAACAACTTTTAATGCATTTTGTACTGTTTGCTAAGCAGGCAAGAAAATGCATGGAGAATTTGTCAATTTATGAAAGCCCTCCCAATCCATTTCAGGTGTATTTTATTGTTACATATCCCCCTAAAAGATAAAGACTAGAATTATCAGAGCACCTATCTGGAAGGAATGAAACTTGGCATAAACAAGGCTTTTTTCCAAATAAATCTGTGTAGGAGTGCAGTGAACGTTTTATTGGTCCGCAGCACAACACACTGGGCCATTTTTATTGTATTCCCTATATGGGTAGAATTACATTTATTTCTTAATGCTCCACTAGGTAAATTCTAATCCTTTAGCACAGGGGTCAGCAACTTGGTCTACTGATAAACCTTTTGATGTTTTTCAGTAGGCTGGCAAGGATTTCCCAACTGTTTAACAACAGCACCAACAAAACAATACCTCCTTTGCCCTAAATTATGCTACTAAAATGAAGAAAGCTCGCAGTATTCAGGAACGGATTTGTGTATGAGAGTTCTCTTCACCCGTGATACTAAGAACTAATTCCAGGGCACAGGGCCCTTTAATTCTAAGTGTATGCCTTTTGCAGAAAGCTTCTTTTACTGGATCTCAAGGTTCTAGTAAAAACCAAAGCAGATTACACAAGACTGTAGTGCAACTGGAGCCAGCATTCAGAGGGACAAAATGCTGTGACTTTTTGATTGGAAGGGTAAATGGTATAATGTGCCAAGCCCTCAAACTTTCCTGTTCTCTCCATGCTTAGCTGCAAACCTCAGAATAGCTGTGTAGGAAAATGTATTTCCCTGGTACCAATATACTGGTCCCCCATGATGTGTGAATCACTGAATGTGTCAGCAGGTTGGGGGAGCCACTTGAAATCTCATTGTAGGAATCAGTTCCTGTTGTCCTTTTGATGACTGGGGAGTTTCATTTAACTCATAGCTGGGCTCAAAATAAACCAAGCCATCATCTGATTTGGGGAGGAAACAATTTCCTCTTCAGGGGGAAAAGTGCCATATAGGTGACATCTACCACAACACAGTATTTTTACTTCTATATGACGCCCCCACTTTTCCTACCCATCTCCAGAGAACAAGCTGCTGTCATGAGGCTGCACACCACTTCGCCGCCCCTCCCACCCACCTGTACCACTTCGCCGCACCCCCGGCGGCACGACCTGCCCCCCCGCTTAGTGCCCCCTGCCTGTGCTCGCTGCCCCCCGCGGCACCCCCCTGCATGCGCTGCCCCCCGCGTGCCGCCTCCCGCGCCAGTTCCCCCCCCCAGCACGCCCATGGCCCCCCTTGTATAAGACGCACCTTCATTTTTAAGTAAATGTTTTTAAGAAAAAGTAGCATCTTATACACGGAAAAATATGGTAATTCCTTTTCTGCAAATTTCTATGCATGTCACCATTGACTCTGTCCCAACCATAGGTAAATACTGACTAACCACAGTAAGTCCACTTTTCACAGCAGCCCCAGGAAAATGTATCCCAATGGAGAAAGAACACATCCGGTAACATTAAAGAGAAATGCACTGTTTTGAACTGAAGGCATCTTGTTTGTGCCCCTTGCAAAAGAAATTTTGTTCAGCCATGTGGAAATATTTCCATAACGCTTTGAAGGTCAATGAAGCGGCTTAGGAGTCTGAGAAAAGCCAGAATGGTATGAGAGCAGAAAGAAATGTACCCTACTTTTAAGTGGACTTTCTCTTCCTAAATCCTTTACTTCCGTTTTTTTCATGGTAACCTATAGTGGAGAATACCCTCTAAATATGATAAACCCTCTGTGTGTGGTTTAGCACATTCAATGGTTGGGTTCACACATCATTTTCAAGCCATTGTAGCATGTACTAGCCACCTGCAGATAACTGTTCCATAACTCAACTCCTATTTTGTCACATCATTCAAACCTGCTGGTCCAGGCTTTTATAACAGCCCAGGATTATATAAAAACATAGTATGTACAGTATAAGTATATAATAGTCTTATTAATAAATAAATTATGCTCTACCTCTAAAGGGTTTAAGGGTTTATCTCAATTTATCCTCACAAAAACCCTGTAAAGTAAATCAGGCCCCGAAAGTGTATCAGTATCCACTATACCAGCCTTGCCTAACTGGGCGCTCGTCACGGCAATTGGACTACAAATCCCGTAATAGCTGGCTTGGGGATTATGGGAGTTGCAATCAAACCCATATGGAGGGCACCAGGCTGGGAAAAGCTATACTACACCACAATGGCATTGAATGAACAACAATGAGACACTAAGGAGTGCAGAATTGGCCAATCATAAGCTATGATTTTTTGGCAATTTTACCTACATTGGCCCTGGTTCCTTTCATTTCAGAAATTAAAGACTACAAACAAGGAAGGCAAGGGATTGTGGGAGGAAAAGACAAAACTGCACAGTGAGAATAATAATTTTCAACATTAACAACAGCCTGATGAACAGAAATTTATCACTTAAAGTTTTTAATATCACTTTATCTCCATGACAGAAAAATCCCACCTGCCAGATTCTGTGTATCAGTTCACTGTAAACCACACAGGAACAGGACCACTTAAAAGCCAGCAACTTTAATGAAGTGAATAATTTTTTTCTTCCTGGCATCCATTGGCTTCTGTCTTTCATTTCAGAATAGATGACAGCCAAACAGATTCCAAGCATAAAAATCTGAAGCCTTTAAAAGCCAGTGCATGGAAAGCAGGGGACAAGTCCAGGATTTTCCTCTCCAAGGTTTTACTTTTTATTCATTTATGTTTTGCTTTTCCTTAGCTGTGTACTAAGTGAACATGCAGCTTTTCTGGTAGGCTGTATCCCAGACTATCCAAAACCAATGAATGCTTCCACCTGACTAATCAAAATGGCTACACTCTACTTCCAGAGCAACTCTCTGTTCCACAAATAAGTGGTCTGTGGCTCAGTGACAGAAAACATGCTTTGTATGCAGAAAGCCCCAGGGTCATATCCTAGAAAAACAGGGCTGAAAAAATTCCTGGCAGGTATCCTGGAAAGCCCCTGCAACTCAGAATTGACAACACTGGACTAGATAAACCAATAGTCTGATTCAGTATTAGGCCACTTCCTATGTTTCTATGTTCTCCTGCAATCACAAAATGGCTACCTGTTCATTACTTGTTCACACAATAGAACAAAGAATTCCGGGATGGCCCAACTTGATATCAGTAAAGTGAATCTCAGTGAATGTAAATGCAAAGACTGATTAGAAATCCAAGACCCTATGACAGTTTTAGTTTTGGACTGCAGTCCATGTAGGCCTCCTTCAGCCTGGTATTCATAATTGCTAAATAACATAACTTCAGTCTTCTTCACTTTATTCCTTTTCTCCACTGGATGGCAACAAACACGAAACATTATAGTGAGTTTCCCTGAAGGAATCACCACATGCTACAGTTTTAAAAAATGAGGTTGAAGGGTAGAGGTAGGCAGAGCTTCCTAAATTAATCCTGGAAGAACTATATAACACCGGTCTACAAACTTTGGGAAATTATTGACCTCTCAGATAAAATGTGCTAATTCTTACATATTTTGATTAGATGAATTAGAAAAAGGTGATAAAGGAGCTGGTTGGCTAAAGTTTTCAAAATATTTCACAAGAAAGATTTATACACAGGCTAGTATATTTGCCTACAAGGGAAGGATCAGCATGATGCCTCGTAGAGCAAAGTACAGTAGAACAATGAAAATGGTACCACATGGAAGTGTATAAATTTATCTTCACTTTGAGACTAAAGATTTTTACCTAATTGTAACTTATTGTTCTTTTATTGCAAGGTACATTTGTCTCAGTCAGATCTACGCAACATACAGTTACATCTGGTGGCTTGTGAAAGTGTCATTGCCTAACATTCCAAGGAACAGTTGCATGATATTTTCCCTCAGAAGTCAAGATGCCTTGAAACTGTGTAAACAATGCAGATAATTTCTGCTGTATTTGTGGCGAGGTTATATTTGAATCTCAAAAGTGTAGTATGACGGTAGTAGTAAAAAAAGGCATACCACCTATATTTTGGATGCAAAATAGGGGATCAGGACAAGAGTTGGGCCCCTCATTGTCGCACTGTATGTGCAACTTATCTGCATCATTGGCTAAACAAGAAGTCCATGCCTTTCGCAGTCCCAATGATGTGGTGGGAACCCACCAATCATGGTAGCGACTGCTATTTTTGCATGGTTCCCCCAATTAAAAACAAATAAATGAATGAAAAATTATGTTATTGGTATCAATAAAAAGATAAATGTATAATAATTGGTGTGGCACCATTCTCATTGCTATATCACATTTTGCAGCAAAGTTTTGGAGCATAATTGCACATCCCCCTCATAATTTTGAATTATTTTGATGCAATTTTGACCTGAAGCTGTATCTTGGAAACTGGAGTCAATTAATACTCAGGACTTAATTTTCCCAATTCTAATTGACCCAATTCTGGTAAAATTTAGCTACTTTCATTTCTGAGGCTTTCTCCTTGTAGACTAGTGTAATATAAGTACTGTGTGTAACTAGAGATGCAAAAGTACAGATCTCCTGCTTGTATCAGGTCTAATTTAAACCTAATTTTCCTGTCTGCTCTGAAAATTGACCTCGCGACTTTGCCTTTTTTTCTAGTTTCACCTTTACTAAATAGCTTCCTTAGCAATATTAATGTCAATTAAAGTAAATTGCTCAAGGATCTTGCAAAATCAAGGTCTTGCTCAGATCTTCTACAAACCATTCAACCTTTGCAACTCATTTCCATGTTAATTAAGGAAATTTTACAAGTGTGAATCTGAAGTGTGACATTGCTAAAAGCCTTCTACCTACTTAAATTTGACCAAGTTTCGTACTAACATTTAATGATCTTAATTATTTTTTTGCCTCAAAACTGCAGAGATCATACTTCAAAGCAAAACAATCCACCTTCAAGCAGAGATGACAAAGGGTATACGCAGGCAAAGTGGTCTGGACTGTGGTTCACAGAACAGATATTTGAGAAGTAGGCTTCATTGGGAGCTTGTCTTGCTCCTCCATCACTTTTTCCAAGAGGCACCTGGGAAAGCAACAAGGGACCAAAGCCATGAACTGATGTCATTATCTCTCACCCTCTCAGTTCAGGAAAATGAAGTCTTCAGCCAACTTCACCTGAAATTCTTCCTTCCAGGTTAGGGAAATTGTGGGGCAGGGAATGCCCTGAGACCACCATGCCTTAAAGAACACAGTCTAGAGTTGGTTCTGCTTTCCCCTCATCTTCTCTAGGAAGGAAATGCAACTGAGCTGCAGCCTCAAGGAGTGCTTCATTGCCCAATCTGCGGACCACAGCTGTAAGACAGCACAACACCCTGCTCTGACTTCCTCCTAACCCCTCCCTGCTAGGATGTGCCTCTGAACAAAGAACTTGCCCAGGCATGGCCAGGAAGCTACAGACACTAACACCTGGATTTCCACACATTCTAAATTGACTGTTGCCCTTCAGATCTCTGCATGACTCATCCACAGATTAACTATGTACCCGAAGGATCCCCTGGAGGATGCATGATCAAAGTATTGGTTGGTCAGTTTGAATTTCTCTCTCTGGAAGCTGGTCAAGCCATACTGCAATACATTTGTTCCCAGAGACCTCCTTTATCTTTGACAGGCTGCCAAAGAGGCAAGCCATGAGCAAACCATGTTAAGGAGCCTTTGGAACCCTGATTGCTCTCCTCCACTCCAATTCATGCTGCTTTAGTGAGTAACTCTTAGGATACTGATCAGGAAATTTTAGTGAACTAGTTTGAGGTTTATATTCAGTTGAAAACTAGAGTCAATTTAGTTATTTGGCTTAGCCTGAAGATTGGCCTTATCTATCTGTTGGACTAGGCTTGGTCTAAGGGGTTTAAAGAGGAAAGATAAATGCTCACCTCCCCTAAAGCACTGTTAGGAAGATCTAATGACACTTTCAGTATTGTGCTGATGACACATAGATGCTACCCTTGAATGGAGATATATCTAAATCTCTAGAAATCTACAAAGAGAGATTAGTCTCTCTTTGTTGAAGATTAAATATAGTTACCTCTGCCAGGATTTAAATTCCAGAATTAAAGCAGTAGTATCTGAGCACATCCTTATTTGGATCAATATTAGTTCGTACTGCTTGAAGACACTGAGAAGTTGTTTGGATGGGTTCATGTGACCACTTCCATACTAGATTCTTCCCCCTCCTGGCTTACAAAGAACAGCAAGGAGAGAATGGCTGGGCTGGGCTGGGCTGGGCTGGGGGGTGGGGTGGGAATCAATGCCTCCTTGTGAGACAGTGGTCACATGCCAGCTGAGATAGCAGTATGAAGAAATTATCCTTGGACCTACAAGATTTTAACAACTTTAGACCAGTAGTAAATGTTCTTTTCCTGGGCAAGATCCTTGAGCAAGCCTTTGTTCTTTCTTGAATGAGACTGATTGCCTAGATTCATTTCAGTCAGCATTAAGGCTGAGTTCTAGAAACAACTTTGGTTTCTTGGTATGATGTTTTCTGCTAGGAGAGAGACAAGGGGAATGTGACCCTACTGATACTCCTAGAACTTTTAGTGGCTTTCAATACCATTTAACCATGGCATCCTTTTGGGGCGGTGGCCTAAGTTGAAAGTTGGTGGGTAATGCACTGCATGGCTTCACTCCTAATGGAGGGTAGGATCCAGATGGTGGTGGCTGGAAATTATTGTTCAACCCCCTGGATTTTTCAGCATGCAGTTCCTCAGGAGTCTCTTCTGTCTCCTATGCTATTTAACATCTACATGAAACCACTGAGTGGGCTCATCCAAAGTTTTGGGGTAGGTTGACATCAGTATGCTGGTGACATGCAGCTCTACTTCTCCTTTTCATCTGAACTTTGATGAACCCAATGTACACTCTGCTGGAGTTCCATGTCATCTTTAGCTTATCTGTAACATCTCAATTGTAAATTTGAACTTTTTCCTTGATTTCTTCTTTGGAGAGGTAATTGTGAATCCCTCCCTCCCTCTCTCTGAACTTCTTAGAGACATGGCTTGGCTTTGCCAAAGGGACTCCTTAAAAATGAGGTACAGGTAGTGAAGAAAAACTCCTTGGACTCCATTTCTTCCCAACTACTGTTACCGCTGCCAATGCTGACAGTCCACATCATGGGCCCCATCACTACCTGTTGCAGGGGCCCAGAGAAATGCTCACCACCTGTGAGCATTAGCAGACCCAAGTGAGTGGCAGGGAACTCCAGCTGCTGCTGCAACCTCCTAAGTGGCACCATGTGACAGTGAGCAGGCCCACTCTGCTGGAGCTAGCACCACTTTGCAGGCAGCCCGTCTCTTCCCACAGTGTCTGCGACTGGATGGCTCAATTTGGCTACCTCCTCTCAGAGCCACCTTTGCTACATCAGGCCTGACCGCCTGCCTGCACCTCCACCAAGGGAGGCTGTTGATATGCTAAAATGGTACCTGGCTGGCTAAATCAGCGCCTGTGTTTTATTGATATGAACTGCCCAGACAGCTTTTTTAATTGGGCCACAAATAAGTAAATAATGGTGCATTTTTAAGTTACGCATATATAGATCTGTTTCTTTAGATTTTCTTTTGCTTCATTTCAGTGTAACTCAGAATAAAAAATAACTTTAAAAAGGGCACTTATCTCTGAGATAAAGACTTGCAACCCTGGCTACTATCTCACTGAGATCGGTATTTAAGCAGTTTTCCCAAAAGCCATTAACAGGGAAGGCAAAGGCAACAATGTCAAGACTGCTTCTCATCCCTTGAATCCCTAAACTCAATCTGCCAACTCCATCAACCACAAGGAAGTTACTTGGTGAGTTCAAACATGCAACCCATGTTTCCACATTCATCATCATTTTGGGAAAGAAATTCCATGGAAGTCATTTCATTCAGCTTACTTGGGGAGCCAGCAATCCACATCAGCTTGGCATGGGAACAGGGCAAACCCATGTTCTCCCTTAGAGAAGTGCTGCTATTCTCTTATTTAACAAAGTGGTTGCCTTGCTAATTTTTTATTAAGTTGATGAGACTATCCTTTCCTTTCCTACAGATGCAAATCTCTCTGGTTCAATGAGTCAGTGAATACAACAGATGTCACCATGGAGACTTTAGCTTGCAATATGTCCACACATCAGGCAAGCTACATTTAAAGCCCAAGAGGTAGGAAAAACTTTTGGCATCATGAAACCTATACAAATCTTGCTCGTTAAACCTTCCTAGCTAATGCAATGATGTGCAAACACATATACAGAGACTGACCCCCAAGCAAGAACAAAAAGAAGTAAAAGTTTGTTCATCTGAGCAGATTAAAAGACTTAAGTAGGTCCAGCTATTGAAGAAAGCGTGTGTGCGTGCACGTAAATAAAATTCACTTCTCATAATCACTACTGCTGGCCTGTGGAATTTATGACTAAAACAGCTACATTTCTGGGCTGGGCTGTATCACTTCAGACTGTAGATGGAGGAATTCAACTTTTTGATGTTACCCATATTTAAAAACGTAGGGATGCATGTGGCACAGTGGTTTAAACTGCTGTGCTGCTGGGCTGGTTGATCGAAAGGTCGCTGGTTCGAATCTGTACAACGGGGTGAGTTCCTGTTGCTCCATCCCAGCTCCTGCCAACCTTGCAGTTCAAAAGCATACAAATCCAAGTAGATAAAAAGGTACCACTTCCGTGGGAAGGTAACAGCATTCCTTCAGTGCAGTGTACTTTGGTGTTTAGTCATGCTGGCCACATGACCACGGAAACTGTCTGCGGACAAATGCTGGCTCCCTCTGCTAGGAAACAGAGATGAGCACTGCCCCCTAGAGTCAGACAGGACTGGACTTTAATGTCATGGGGAAACCTTTACCTTTATATTTAAAAACAATCAGAACCCCAAACACTCTCTGCCCATTTGATATTACCATAGGAGGGAGAGGACTGTCTTTGTGGTTCAAAGGTTCAAACATATAATCCTAGGTAGGACCACTCAGAAGTCAGTCAATGGCACAGCTAAATGTGTATATGACTGCAGTCTCGATGTACAGTGCTACACTATGTCATCAGGTTCATCATATGAGCCTGCTACTTGGTTTTTTTAATGGCTTATGTACACAGAAGAGGTACAGTAACAAGATATAAAAATGCAATCTTACTCTTTATTGACTAATGGCATAATCCAGTATAGATCTACTAAACAGTAATTCCCATAGGATTCAGTGGGACTTACTCCCAGGTAATCATGCACAGAATTAGTTTTAGTCCAGAAGCCAAAGGAATGGTTGTGTCCATTAGCTTCTGCTTATGTGCTGTAGAAATATAAAGTGCCCCAGGGCATTTGCCAGAGAAAAGCACTGGACAGGGAGAGAATTAAGCATTGAAGTGCTGATTCTCCTATAGAAGTGAGACTGACCCTTATTGGCTTTATGAGAAAAAAACAGAGTTTTCATCCTAGTTTCATCTTGTCTTTGACTGGTTCTTGCTTACGAGTACCATCCTGCATTTTACCTGAACCTGATCTCTACAGTAAACCACTTCCCTCTCTGGTTATAATTTCTGTGTAACCTTAAAACAGCATACAGAGAATGTTTCTTAAAATGCTGAGTATAAATAAATAACCCATGAGATAATTTTCTAAACTTAATATGGCAACCTGTTCTTACTTTTTTAATGTACCAAAATGTATACTAAACAGAAATAAAGGTGTCTTGTGTAATTCACTTTGGTATGAACATTATGTAACAAAGTATCAAATGTTATCAGAGCCTTATTTATAAGTAATTGTTCTTTGAAATTCTTTTTTTCCTGGTTAAAGTCAGGGTTGGTACTGCTTTTGTTGCTCCTCTTGTTCCTTTATCTCCAGGGGCTAGAATATGAAAGTACTCAAAACTTTGAGTTGTATCTTCCACAACCTTGGAAAATACATCTCAAACTGTAAATTTACATGATCTCTTGATAAATTATGTTATTAACTGAATTCATCTGATAGTTCTGTTAAAGTGATGATTCTTTCAACCAAGACACACTTATACTATGAAACCATCAATTCATTAGTGCATAATATCCATGCATGCAGTACAATTTATTTGGACAAACAGGACACTGTGTTTAGCTCTCCTACTGAAAATTGGTAAGAGTTTATGATTACATAAGAACATGAAATCTGGTTATACAGTAAAAGAAGATTACAAGGCAATCAAGCTAGAGACAGGGAGGTGAATACAGTTTGTTGCACAGGTCCTTCACTTTAAAATATAAAATCTAAATCTACTAAAACTCTATCCCTGTCTCTACATAACATTCCAGTTCAGAATTTACTAAGAAGCAAGCCATGTCAGTTTTCAAAGTACTTTTTGCACTATGTATGCAAAAAGTACATAAAACATTCTGTACATATAAAGATATTCTGCACAGTAGCATTCCTGAAGATGGTGCCCTCCAGATCCTTTTGGACTGCTATGCCCAGCATTACCAGCAATGTGGACAGTAGGCATCTTTGCTTAGTCTGAATGATCTATGTCTTGGAGAGTTGAAGAAGTGCTTCTTTTCATGTATTCCCTCTCCTGTCTTTAATTTTAAGGAGAAGGGCCTGTTATGAGTTCCCCCATCTTCAGCTGAACAGCTAAGCAGGGATGTCATGGACAGGACATTTTGAAGGGCTTTCATTCAGAGGGTCATCATAAGTTGGAGACGATTTGATGGCACATAACAACATCTTCTGTATTGTCACATGTGGCCGACCCCTAGAAGAGCTTTACCACTGTGACATCCCCCATTGCAAATACCTTCCCAAGAAACATCAGACTGACTATTCCACTCCCTACATTTAGGACATCTTCCTTTTTGTTTCTTTTTTGAAAGGAAGATTTATTATCCTTAAGGCCCAAGCTTTCACAGAAGATAGGGATCCAGTTGACAAGGGACTGGACACTGGGGAATGCACTGCCTAGCAAAAATTTTTGCTAACAACATGACAAAATGCAGGATGAATATCTGTTGGGTAGCTTAGAAGGCGGATGACATTACAGGAGACCACACATATAACCAGGAAGAGAGAGCCCAGAGAGCATAGTTTGTGAGGAAAGTAAACCAAGATATCACTAAGTGGCTTAATGTGGAAGTGGCTTAATGCTTAGTATCACTGTACTCAAAGAACACACTTTATCACATTGTTTGGATGACTTCGTCTGATTGCAGGGCACTTGACATGTTCCATCAAGGAGGCCTGCCCTGCACAGTCCAGAAATGCTGACATCTCACTTCCACCTGAAGATCAGAGGGGGCGGCCATCCCCTTCCACTGAAAGTGTCCAACAAGTACAGAGCCTTGTTGCAGTTGGAGCCTTGCAAGCAAATTAATTGTAGTTGGAGCCTTGTGGGCAGGTTTATTATACTGAGACCATTGGGTTCTTTATTGTGTTGATGAATAAAACTGATTTGCATCTTTTTCCTTTTGTGGTCTGGATTCTTGCTCCCAATCACACAGTCTGGTTAACCCTTAAACTGAAATGTGTGTCTGCAATCCAGCTATTTTACTAGTGCTGACAGGTTTGTTTTGACTCTAGATTAATGTTTATGTGCATTTTAACACAGGTTGCATTTTGATTGTGGGCTTCTTTTTATGAAGAAGCAGGATTTAAAGTAAATACATAAATTAACAACCCTTCATTCATCTTTTGCCCCCACCCCCACCCCCCATACACAAACTACCTTTTAGCTCTACCTTCCCCCACTTTTCATGGCAAATGATCATCTAGGAGAAAATTCTCTGGGGCTGGGTTGACAAGTTTAAGACGGAGAGCAGAATTTGGGCTAAGTATTCACAATCACAGTTTCTTCCCTACAATTGCCTCATCACACCACGTCATAGCATCTGCAGCAGAGAGTCTAAATTCCTAGATCTCTGTTCCTGTTGGCTATTTAACCTTGAAAAGATGACCATGTGGTGGTCTGAAACCCAACTAACCCTGGCAAAATTTTAAATTAGCTGTTTTGAAAACAACTCTTTCTTCAGTGTCATGCTAAATCATTATCCGAACCATAGCTCTGAACAAATGATCCCATTATTATAACCCTTGCTACTTTGTTAGGACCTTTTTTCCTTTTTACAAGCTAATCCAGGGCTTGCTTAAGCTTCAGAGAATCATTAATCACACAGGATTAATAGAGCATGATTTTAAAAACATGGGTGTGTCAAACAAATAGCTCACTTCCATGAATTGCTATTTAAAATTACACAGAGACAGAAAGAAGCATTATCGGATAATCATGTACTGAACAGTCAGGGCCTCTTACACTTCATCAAAATGGCAAAAGAAATAGTGTTTGTTTATTTTGTTTCATTGTATCTAGGAGCTTTGGTAACTTCTCCAAGACTGCTTCTACTTAGTACTCTCATACCCACAAATATGGGATCTTCACTTTGCAGTCAAATGGAAATCAATAGGAACCTTTAGAAATCCACAGGCTTTCAGCCATGTATATCTGAAGAAATACTCTGCTTGGGTCAAAGACACAGTGCAGCCCAGTTCACATGCAACTTTCTCTGCACAGGATGGAAAAGAACACAAGTGACAAGAGTCAAAAATTCTCCCTGGAACTGAATGGTTTAACAAGATTGGCAATCCAGACAAGCTGTAACAAGTGAATCTGTACACAAGGTTTTCAGGAAAACAATTACTTAATACAACACACAGATAATCCCTGTATTCCTTGCTGTGGGGGCCTTTATTAGTCATCATTATGCTTGTAAAAGGTAAAAATCACAGACTAATTAGTTTGAGGATTATTTTGCCTATATCTGGTCAAATATTCTTGTGACTGGTTAAACTTGTGGTCCGCTAAACATTGCAACCTTGCTTTCCTTGCATCCTCAGGCAAGCATTACAGGAACTTGCACAAAGTGGGTAAAGGATCCCAGGCTGCATTTGGTTTACTGGGTCTCAAGTGGCAAAGGCTTCATGTGTTCCACAGAAGGCACATTACCTAGTTCAATGGCTGAGAACCAGGGTTAAGGGGTAAACAAAGCATATGTCTTGGCTGGAACCTTTTGCTCTCAGCATAAATAACAGAGCAAGACCTGATCATTGTTTCTGGTTTCCTTCTTGTTATTTTTGCACAAACAAAGTATCTCTCACAATGGCAGGCAGACCAGAGGGAAATCTTGTTAGGTATGATTAGCAGACTTTTGAGTTTTCCTTTTTTAGTTTTTGAAGGCTTGCTAATATGCATGCCTGCATTTGTCTAATGCTGTATATGGGCTCCTGTTGTCCCTACCTTTGAAAAGGGAAAAAGGAAGATCCTGGAAACGATGGCTCATTCACTCTGACACCAATCCCTAGGCAAATTCTGGAGCAGATAATAAAGAAGCATCTTGTAAGCATCTTGTAGCGTGGATTTCCCAAGAACTAACCTTGCTAGACTGATTTCACTTTTTGACTGGGTAACCTCCCTGGTGGACTGTGGGAGTGCTGCAGACATAATATATCCTGACTTCAGTAAAGCTCTGGCCAAAGTGTCCCATGTCATTCTGATCAGCAAAGTAGCTAATCGTAGCTAGATGGAACAACTATCAGGTTGATCCACAGGTGGCTACAGAATCAGACCCAAAGACTGCTTCTCAATCTCAAATGGGGGAGCAGTAACAAGTGGAATAGCACAGAGTTCAATTCTGGGACCAGTGCTCCTCAACATCAAGTATCCAAACAGGCATCTATTCAAAGATAGTGTCTATATACTGAAAGGATTAAGGTCCTCAGTCCACTGCATTTTTTTTCTTCCAGATGTAGTAACAGTCTTTTAGCTATCAGGAAGGTACACAGAATGTATTTATGCTGAACACTTGCCACATTCCATGAAGTTGATAAATAATTTGAAAAAGCAAGTACACTGGCAAATATTAAAGACTGTTCCAGTATAAAAGGAGATGTTGGACACCACCAAAACATGTTTAAAATAAATATTAGCTGCATTGCAATGCAAGCAATTAGCTGAATTAAACAATCCCATATTAAAGAGACACTGCAATGTCCAACAGACACAAACAATATTAAAATGTAATCTAAGATCCATAGATGCAATAGGTATGGTGATCCACTGCTTAGGTGGAATGAGACACTCCAGTTCCCTTTTCTATTCCTGCTTAAAAGCCTGAATATTATATTTATCCACTAATGGCAAGTATTTATAATTATGCATCATGTGTCACTTTACCAGAACAGCCTGAAGAACTACTTCCAATAATGATTGAGACTCCGAAGCTATAAAAGGATCTTGGCCCACCCTAGTTACCACAAATGGTGCAATTGTTAGTATTGCCATTCAACCACAGTTGGCAAGTCACATTTGGCACCAAGAAAATGACAAAAGCCCATCAGTTTCTACCAGCTGATGCAAAGAAAAAATTGCTTTAACTGCCCACATCAATCACAAAAACATTTTAGTACCAATTTTTACATCTGGGTTGCCCCATAAAGCAATTCAGCATGACAAAATGGATCAAGTATAGTTGCTGTGATCAGCATGACAAAATGGATCAAGTATAGTTGCTGTGACATATGCCATACATTTCTAACTGTAGAAACTGTGGGAAGAACCAAATGAGCTCATGTATGTCTAGAACCAAAAGCCATCCATTTAGAGGGGGATCTGATAAGAAGACTCCAAAACTGACCAACGCAAATGAAAAAGACCAAAACTCAGTACAATTCAGGAGATAAGCTCAGTAATATTAGGCAAGATTTGGAAAATCAAATCTACCTTCTTTGAAAATTGTGGAGGGGAACCCCACAATTTATGAACTAAAGCACAGATTTTCTGAAAATCTTTGCCAGATACAGAGGGTAGGATTTGATTTTACTACAGCAGTGTGCCAAAATGTAGCACTTTACATTCATTCTTATGTGGTTAAGAAAACACTCACCAAAGTAAAGGGATATGGGTAAGGCACAGCGGGGTGGAGAGAAAACTCCTATCAGCCAAACCCTATCCCAAATTCGGCTTTTTGATTATGCTGGAGTGTGACTAAATGCTAGAAACTTTCAAATATAAAGGTTTTGTTTCTAAAGTTCCCATCTAAGCTTGCTGATTTCTCCTTTCTGGGATAACAAGGGTTGGAAATGCAACCTAAATAAATGCGACCTGTTCCAAATCAAAGAAAGGAATCTTCAGCAGCCATCAAAATCTATTAGATTTACAAGGTTTGTACAGTTTCAGGACTGCACACACTTTCAACTGTGCCATCACTACACCTTGCATACAGATGGTCCTGCTTGCATGCTACAGAATGAGGCAGTAGCTCTTACATTTGTTGTACTGTGGACTGTTATTCTGGTCTGCTTTTTCTATAGAAACAATGAATGCAATCACCATGATACACACTTGATTAACAGTTGCATGAGTTTCCATCCCTACGTCCCTGCTGGTTCCACTCATTCACATGTTGGAGGGGCAAGTCAGCAGACTGGAGAGTGTAAAACGCTGACTGCTTCATGTTATGAGAAGACGGCAACATGAAAATGTAAAGCAAGCTCTCTTCTACAGACATGTCCTTCCCCAATGTGTGGATGACAGCTCCACCCCATGTCCATTAGCAGGGGCTTGATGGAGCATGAGGATCATTGTGGGGTCACCGTCCATGATCCTGCCCTCTATTCTACATGGGTCACAGATGACTTCTTAAACAGTCATTGTATCAGAACATTTTTCTTTCTGCCAACCCGTTTTTCTTTTATTGAACAATTTCAATACAGTTTCACATGAGTGCAGATGGAGTTTTAATTCCGTGCTCATGACTGTTTATTTTGGTTATGATGATTAAAATTTCTCTTATTTCAGTTCAGTTGAAAACATCCACAGACCATAGTTTAGTAATTGTCACAATAAAGCAGTCACAGTGGATTCTAGAAGAGCATAGTTCACATTACCTGAGTCCTTAATATCAAAAACCCTTTCAGATGCTATGCACATACATGGGAGAAGAGGGATTATGCAAAGCCAGCTTCCATATCTTCATAATACAAATGGAGAAGACCCTGGGAACATACACATTTATACATGTAGGGCTCTTCAACAATCAGAGCCCCTGATAATGCAGAGTCCCACAGTTTGTGGAGAAGCCACACAGCATAGAGTTCACACACGTACAGCTGTATGTGCCGAGGCTCCTCTTGGACTTAATTATGGAAATATGGAGATTGGGCATACTTAATCCTACTCTCTTCCTCTGTGCCCATGCACTCCTATTCATATGTATAGGTCTCCTAATTATCCAAATTCACTACCTTCACTTAACCCTATGCAAACAGCATTCTCATGCATCTGAGCTTTCATTATAAGAACATTTTGTGGTGCACCCCCCACCCCATAAATACATCCTTTAACTGGCTTTTTATTCATAACATGTATGAGATTAAAAATCTAATGTGATGGTAGTTATAATAAACATACACATTACTTTTATTATGGATTTATATTTTCAGTAACTTATCTTAAGAAGAAGCAACCAAAACTATGTGTTGTGAATTAAGTTACATGATGCACATTAGGGCTATCTGAGTGTATAGTTATTTGCTGTACACCATACGCACTTCTCAGGTCTCCAATATTAAGTATCAAGTATATCTCTATTGTCTGAAACATGGTTTATTTATTACTCCTGTCTAGTTTCATATGAAGGTCCTGAAGCTGCCTGCTATTACTTAATGCCATAAATGTCAAATTAATTCGACTGATTCACTTCACTTTATCTGTAGAAGCTGGTAAAACAAGAGTGTTCATGGTTTAACAAATTCAGAGAAGTGATACAAGATAGAAACTGTCTGAGTTCCTAACAGACTTAAAATGAATGAAGATTTAAAATTAACAGTAAAGTATTTTGTAGTTCAAGTATTCCAGTTAAAGGATTTTATAGTAATTTAAGACTTTCAAATAAAACAAACATCTCTTTAAGCTGAAAATAATTATGGAAAATAGTAAAACTATATAGCCTAGATGTATTCCCTTCTTTACTTTCTTTCACATATGCAGCAGAAGAAGAGTTTAGAACTTTTGTTTTAGCTTTCAGTTAACCACAGTTGGATGTGGCATTTAGACCACTGAACAGGCATTCCTACCAGTTAAATTAAACATAGTTAGTTTAAAATAAGCTAACTTTTTGCCACAGTTTTTAAAGTTAGCTTATCTTTACTAGCCATGTTGACCACAGTTCCTGATTTGGATGACACAGGAAACAAGAATCAAATAAAAATAACACAAAAACTAATTCTCTTTGCTACACAGGAGAAGAATGTGGGATTTTACAAGGCAAGGAGTAGGCTAGGCTCATTTATATCTGTCTAGACTATAATTTAATGAGTTGCCCAATAATATTTTCTTGGTTTAGGCAGATGTATCAAAGTTCAAGAGATCACCTTTCCTTCACTTTCCAAGATTCAGATAGAAATTTGTTAAATCATAATTAAACTACAGTTTACCATGACATCCAAACTGAAAAACTGATTCCAATTCTCTGGAAAACCAGGATGCAAAACACTGCCCAATTCTGTCTAAAAATCTGCTCTTTTGGGAGTGCTGGTATTAAATTTATTTATTTATTAAAAACATTTCCATGCCACCCCCATTGCAACAAAGCCTCGGGGCGGCTCACAACATAATTAAAAACATATGAATAATACTAAATACAATAAAGATTAAAAAGCCCGGTAACATCTCAGCTACAAATTTAAAATCCTATAAATATATAATAAATTAACAATTAAAATAAGTTTTAAATAAAAAGGTCTTAGTCTGGCGCCAAAAAACAAATAAATCAGTTTCTCAGTTTTACACAAAGAAGTGTGGCAGACATTTTTCCAATCATACATTCATTAGTAAAAAATAAATATATGCTAATTAAAAATACAATATTAGACAAACTTGGTAGCACTTTTATATTTTATAAATGTATTTTATATATATTTTGCTGGTGGCATTAAAAAGTTGGTACAATGCTGGAAAAAATGTGTTGCAAAGGAAAGTGACTATGTAAAAAAGGGATGTAATTTGTTTTTGAAATTCTTAATAAATAGAGTTTAAAAACATGCAGAAACTTTTTGAAGCACCCTTGTATAATAATGTTTGTCAAGTAATGATCCCTAGCAAGTATGTGAGAGAATATGTATATATGTTAATGACAATGTCTCAGATATGAAGTTCAGAGTGAAATGGAATTAATGTGCAGAGACAATGACAGTGACCTCATTCATAAATGCCAGGTTCACTGTGGGTTATTTTACCTACAATGAGTGGCACATGGCTGCCATCAAGCATATGGAGCTTCTGCCAGGATCACAGCATGTTCTCTGAAGTTGGCCACCATGGGTTATTTGAAGATTAAACAAAGTTCCTACATACTGAAGATTATGCAAGGGTTCTTTAAACCTCAAATAATCCATGGTATCCAAGTTCAGACAGCAATCTGCAACCTCAGGTTGTTGCATATTCATATTGATGGCTTAATATACTCACATGCTATAACTCATTGTGGGTTAAATAACCAATGGTGATCCTGGTTACTCATGTGAACCAATCCAATGAAACTGCAGACTCTGCAATGACCAGAGTACCAGACTAGGTCATATCTCCCATATGATGCTATGATCCAACCACAGTTTCTCTGTATTAAATTGACTTCTACAGAGGAAGAGAATCTCCCAAGTCTTTAAGCAGTGATCCCTCTGGAGCAGCTGCTCAAACCTTGACAGAATGCCCCTGCTTGGAGAAGACACCATGGGACTGACCCATTGCGAACAATGATGCTGTGATGCACTAGCATTCATACTCATCTATAGCCTAGAACACAGTTTAGTTAAGCATCCAGCGTATTACCAACCACATTCCCAAACTAGCTTACAAAATATGCTCCACACAAGTATACATGCAACCAACCCCTGGATATGTGCTGTTGAAGGCACAGCCTTAGATACAGATAAAACCAAGACAGTCTTTCTTCCCATCTCCACTGTAGGGCATAGTATCTCATATTTTCCATTTAAGTAACTGACCTACTTAAATTACAATAGCATAGATTCTGATCTGAAACTGGAGACTCACGGCTCAGTGAAATGTATGTTGCAAACACCAGCCAACATTCTGCACTGTATGCGGTCATATGTTGTTAGAATAAAAAAGGGGTGCTGTCAGTCCGTATAGTCCAAGGTACAATCTCATCACTTGCAAGAGCAGATAGCATTTGTATTTACTGTACAGTTGTCCAGGCAGGGGGTCAGAGTTTTTATTTAGAAGTGAAACATCTAATGCAACACCCAGCCAGCCTGCATAGTTGAACATGTCCCTTACAGTAGGCAACAAGCAATCTGATGAAGGCAGAAGGATCCCTACATACTTATGCACCTAAATTTAGCAGCATATGTTGAGAAGTGTTTTGGCTATGCAGACAAGCTTGGCACCTATGTGTCTCGGTTTTAGCTGGAGGAAGAATTTGTGGAAGGAGGAAAAAGGGAAAATAGTAATGCTATGCTACTAAAGTCAGCAACTAATTTTAGCAGCAGGCCAGTCTGAAGAGATGGTGAAGGATGCTGGGCCCTGCCCTTCTCTGCATCTGTTGCATTTTGGAGGAAAGAGGTATAGGCAATTGTTATAAAGCTGAAAAGGTTGACAGACATCGGATGAAGAGTTTTTAAGTTCATACTTATAACCCTCATCCAACAAAAATCTCAACAGAGCTTCACCCAAAATATTTGTCACCTTGGGTGAAGCTCCACATGGGTGTCATATATATATTACATACACTATCAGGCATACATGTCAATTTATTACATATTTCCATTCCAAATAAATATTTATTTTTTGAGTAAAGCAAGCTAAAACAATCAACTTTTGAATGTAAGAAGACAAACTGACTGTTCTTTGGTGGAAGAACTGACTGTTCATGATTGTGGCATTTACATAGGCATACTGTCATGGTTTGCTGTGTTAAAAAGTAACTTGTTTTATTAGAGGTATCAAAATGTACAGAACTGAAATTCCATCCTCTGTACTAATGATGGGCAAACCACCACCACCTTGGTACAATTTGTAACTGGGTACAGCAAAATTAGTTGTTTTCCAACCGAGAAAGAGAAAAAAGCTAAATTTATTCAGAGCCAATTGCAAAGTAGATCAAGACTTGATCATGTTCCTGAAAAGGGGTATGATACTCTTCCCCGATGCTGATTCCCATAACAGGGTCCAGAGGACAATCCCAATTTCCAGTTCAAACCAACACCATGAAAGAACATGCTTCAATTCATACTTACTTTCTGAGAACGGCAATTTCATTCTCTATGCTGCTTTCCTTTCCTTTCAGTGCTTTCTTTGGGATGCATTTGACTGCAAATAGTTTTCCAGTAGTCCTGTTTTCAGCCAAAACCACTTCAGAGAATGCGCCACTGAAAAAAACAAAAGACAAGGAAAATATGTAGATGAGAGTTTTACCCCCTTGGGAGCTGCTATCCCCCAAAAGAACAATGCAGTATTACTATTGATACTTTTCATATACTTGTCTTTTGATCCTAGAACTTGCTCTACATTTTTTTAAATGGATGGAATCAAGGGTTCTGAAGCAGCACACACCATCAGGTTTCATGTTACATCAGACACTGTTTGCATTTTGTTTCAATTTGCAATTTGTAGGAATCCAGTATGAGTGCAGAAGGAATATGGTTGAGGAGGAATAGACTATCAGCAGGCCCTGCTAGCATCAGCGCAATACTGTAAAGAACAAACTCTATTAGCTGCCAAGACACCCACTGTTCTAGGAACACTGGACTGTTCCCCCACAAGTAAGGAGCTGCCATGTTTAAACAGTGGCCAGTTCTAGTACTGTAGCCAGAGATCCCAACAGGTACATTTTGCTTCAAAGGAATGTACATATTTACATGGTTCAGTTATACTCCAGAAAGTGGTTAAATGGTGTTTAAAATTATTAAGTCATGGGCACTTAACACACAAATAAACTTGCCATAAACATATTTATACCATGGTTTAGTGGCATTTAATGTGAACCATGGCAAAACTACATTAACACAGAGGTACGTACATACTTGTATCTTTGGGGAAAGGCTTTGCTGTGTGTGTGTGGGGTGGGTGGGTGTTATTTCCTGTTTTTCTGTCCTTGCAAGCCTTCTTTCCAGACACTTTTCTTCCAGTTGGAAATAAGTCAGTTGTAAGGTGGAAAGCAGTGGAGGAGGAAGGCATTATAATTTCAGCTGCTGCTGTGCAATTTGAAATTACCCCCCGTTGCTTTACTGTTGATGTGAAATGCTCTATTCTTCCTGTGTGCTATGTGCTGTCATGTTGTCTCTGACTTACGGAAGGCCTATGAATGAAAGCCCTCCAAAATGTCCTATCCATGACAGCTCTGATCCCTCTTCCAAGTTCAAAGTGGTAGCTTCCTTATGGAATCAATCTTTCTCTTATTTGGTCTTCCCTTTCATCTTCAACGTTCAACTTTCCTTAACATGAGTGACTTCTCCACTGAGCCTTGCCTTCTCGTGATGCATCAAAAGAATGACAGCTTTGTCATTTTTGCTTCCAGGGAAAGCTCTGGCTTGATTTGATCTAGGATCCACTTGCATGTCTTTCTGTTGGTCCAACATATTCACAATGCATAATATTTTTCCCGACAGTTTTTTTCACTGTCCAGTTTTCACACCTGTGCATTGTGATTGGGAATACAATAGTTTGGGTGATTTTGATCTTGGTCTCCAGTAAAACATCTTTACACTTAGTCTTTTCTAATTCCTTAAATACTACTCTTCCAAGTCTCAGTTTCCTGATTTCTTCAAAGTCTCCCTTTGAATTGATGATTGAGCCAAGGTATATGAAATTTCTACGTTTTAAATTTCTTCTTCAATAACAGTAAAGTTCTGTAATTCTTCTGTAGTCATGAGGCTTTTCTCAATATTCAGCTGTAGTCCTGTTTTTGCACTTTCTTTTTCCACTTTTATCAGAAGTTGTTTCAAGTCATTACTTCTTTCTGCCAGTAATATGGCATCATCTGCATATCTTCAATTAGTGATATTTCTTCTGCCAATTTTCACTCCTCCTGATTCTCATCCAGCTTTCCTTATGATACGTTCTGCATACAAACAACAGATGAGGAGATAAAACACATCCTTGTCTGAAACTTTTGCCTATGGAAAGCCATTTTTTCCTCCATATTCTGTCCTAAATTAAGCATCAAAACCATCAAGCACTGAAGCATAACCATTTTCTTTTAGGACCATCCAAAGCTTCTTGCATTCCACAAAAAGATTTTGCTGTAGTGTAGTCTATAAAGCATATACTGATCTCTCTCAGAAATTCTTTGGTGTGCTCCAGTAGCCAACATATGGTGCAACATGATCTCTAGTGCCTCTTCCTTTTCAAAATTCAACCAGGACATCCAACATTTCCTGCTCCATATAGCGTAGTATTCTTTGTTGCAACAGCTTGCTTGCGTGGGAGATTAATGCAATGGTCCTACAGTTGCTGTACTCTTTTGCCTCTTCTTTTGTGGTGAATGGAATATACATTGGACATTTTTGGTCCATGGGCCATTGTTTTGTTTTCCAAATTTGATGACATTTTTAGGAGTTGGACCGGTTCACTTTCTGCAGCTTGGGGTAGTTATATTTGTATGCTTATTAAAGGTTCCTATTCATGTTTACTTGGAAACAATTTCTACAGAGTCAATGGAAATTACTTACAAGTAAAATGTCCCTAGACACAAGTAAAATTTCACTGGAGTGCAGCCATGAATTTGTACCCCAAGTCCTAAATTATGCAGCCAATTATATTCTATGGTGAACTGTATTCTGAGGCCTTACACATTCATATATTCTTTGGGAAATGCATAAATGCTAAGACAGGCTGATGCACCAATGCATACATACACCAGCCTGGAACAGCTTTGCACAGAAATGTCTTCCAGTCATGGCTCAGCACTTCAGCATGTTTGCAATGCCAGTAAATGTTTTTGAATGTACGGTATCTTAAATCAGATGCCTGGGGCAGAGAATGAGGAACTGAAGCACACCTGTGCTAGAACATGGTGATCTGCTGTTTAGTTGCTGCATACTCAACTCTTATGGGCTTCTCCAGGGTGCCCCTCCCTGACAAAGCAGACCCAAAGTAAAACTACACCAAAACACAAAGGGTTGCATGCACACATGTATAGCAGGTGCAATGCAGAAGTACTCCCACATCCTTTGGATTTAATCTGCATCACACTTCCCAAAGCTGCCATATACAATATGGCCCATAGGCATGCTCTGGTGTTAGCACAGCAGCCTTGCTTATAAGTCCACAAGAATACCACCTGCTGAATCCTCCGTGTTTGCCTGTCCAGTTTCATACAGCTTGGCTAGTCATTTGTAGCACATGGACAGCCTGAAATAAACAATCAGCTCTTCTTCCACTTTACCAAATGTTCTTTACATAGGTCACCTGGACGAAATTCTTACAAGACCCTGGGAGTGTGAGACCTTCAGATGTACACTTAGAACTGCTGTTGATAAAACTGGCAAGAATGGCTGTCATATTTTAGTTATTTGCACAATTCCTACACAACCATCTTTCTGTTTAAAATATAAATTTAATCGATCAAATTTTATCAATTTTAATCAAAATTTGATCAATACCTCATTAATAACAATCAACTTTTGACACTCATCTCCTAAGCCTATTTAAATTTGTGATGACCTCTAAGGGTTTTCTTTTCATGATGAAACTTTGCTCTTCCTGATTCACATGGTTCTAGTGACACAACAAAGGTCTGCGGTCTTGCAATTGCTTCTTTGGAAGCATTTTCCTAGATGAATCATCAGATAAGCAAGTGCATGACAGTATTGGGAAAGAGAATGAGAATAGGGAGTGGTGACTTAGTCAAATAATTCTTCCATTTACATGGACATGTGATGCAGTTTTGTTTAGTTCTTTGTCAACTCTGTCAACACTATGCACAGTTTTTGCATGTCATGCCCATCCACCCTGGGAATAAGTCACAGTGGGCTGGCTGGCTGTTCTAAGAACAAGCCATGGTGCACCCAACAGGCAAATGGGCTCACCGTGGGTTGCCACCTGACCTCACTTTCTACTTAGTCCACCAGATGGCTCTTCAGAGGACTTTGCAGCTCATGCTCATCCAGCTGTGACTGGAAATCACTTTGGCTTCCTGAAGCTTCCCCTCCCTTTTAATCATTTTTCTTTTTTGTTTTCTGCAGATTCCTATTTGTGGTCTCATTTTTGACAGCCACTGAAAGATCCTCTGAAGTGTGCAGAGAGCACATTGGAAGGGTTGTCAGTGGTTTGCCTTTTCACAAACACTTTGTGCCCCAAATGTGCACAATGTGTGTGTATGAAGCTGGATTTGAATTTCGTTGGAAAATGTGAAAGCAATCTCCAAAAAGGAAAAAGGGGCAGGGAAAAAAGCTGCAGCAGGCCAAAACCATTTCTAGGCTTTGGGGAGGGGGCAGTGAGCCAGTGAGGCTGCCATCATGCTGACTTGAAATTGGTGGAGCGGCTGGCTATCTGTGACTCAGGCAAGCTGGGCAATAGCCACAAGGGGGGCTTTGCTGCTCCTGCTAAGTGGCTTGCTCACCACTGCCCATGGTGATGCTCAACTGGGTTCAAATGATACACCAACTCACCATGGGTGAAATAGTACCTACCACAGAATATGACTTTTCAATTTAGTGCTGTAAAGCAATTTTTCTACTTATGGTACTCCCACTTAAGTTTGATCAAGGCATGTTAAAAAGTAGGATCACAATTTCACATATTCTATGTGCAGTGTTTTTTTCTTCTCCTCCCCTTCCCAAGCTGCCCTTTTTCTTCAGGTTTAGATCTGCCAGGAGCTACAGTATTCTAAATCCACACACATTAATTCTAGAGTCCAAGGTACAGATGTAATGTTCCAAGAATTGGGGGAGTGGAGCTAAAGGACTCAAAGAGGCAAGGCATTCCAGGGCAGCATTTTACAAGTGTCCATTCCCTTGTGAGAAGAGATCAGTGGAGTTCTATGGCATTACTCCAGTTTCTTTGTTTATAAACCAAATGTTGAACATAAGACAGCTGGCAAGCACACAGATGGCAAAAATCCATAAAGCAAACCCAATTCACCCCTACAGCATGCATCCCTTTCAATTTTCCCAGGCTGATTTTTATCAATTTCCTCTCGCTTACCACCCAAGCAGGTGGAGCATATCAAAAGCAAGTAGCCACCAGCCACCAAAAGCTATTAACCAAAAAATTTTTTTTTGTTCAGCTATTACTTATATAAAAGCCTTAAGAGTCTTTCTTTCTTTCTTTCTTTCTTTCTTTCTTTCTTTCTTTCTTTCTTTCTTTCTTT
>NW_025335409.1:8150694-8166436 GCF_004798865.1 Varanus komodoensis
TTTCTATGCCATCCCATTCGCTGAAGCCTCGGGGCAGCTCACAACATAAATTAAAATACAAAAGATAACAATATAAAATAAGTCGCCCTGGCCAGATAAAATAAGCGAATAATATTAACAATTAAAATGACGCTTAAATAAAAAGGTCTTCACCTGGCACCGAAAAACAAATAACGACGGCGCCAGGCGGACCTCTCTGGGGAGCGCATTACCTCATATTCCCCCAGTGAGTTCAGTAATGACTATTTGACTCAGCAATGAATAATCCAAATCACAAAGAGAATTTTGTGTGTGAGAGAGACAGAAAGAGACACACACGGGGCAAACACCTGCTCACCACAAATTTGCCACTAACACTGATAGAAAAAAAAGCAAGCTTTAAAAGTGTTACACAACCTCAACTGCACTAGTGAGCAGGTACACCAGATTATTTCAGCATGTCTGAAAGTGCCAATACCCAAAACATAGTTTATTTCTGGATTAAAATGAGAGGTATCTTTTATCCTTACAGATGTTCTCATTTGGATTCCAAAACAATGAGTAAGCATCCTTTTTGCAGGTCAGACTAGTCACCTTCTTGAGCATCTTGCCCCCCACTAGGTCCAGTCAATCCCTGTTCTGATGCGGGAACATGCTTTCTGGAATTCCTCTGTATCTATCAGTTGTTACACAGCTTGCATTAGAAATTTAAAGGGCACCATGGTGCACGCTCTTTCTCTCTGTGTGTGTTTCTCTGTCTCTCTGTCTCTCTGTGTTTCTCTGTCTCTCTCTCTCTCTCTCAATCTCTGTGGACCATGCCACTACCCACATATTGGGAGAGCAAGAGAAGACAAATGCACCTTTGGCATACAGTTTGGAAACCAGTACCTTAACCAAATACACACACACACACTTACAGAGTTGGAGGAGGAGTTGTAAGCTTTGGCCACTTACACACTTACAGAATCATTGGTAAGATGAATGCACCTATTCTCTTAGACCCACACTAAATGTACATACCTGGCTATTTCCTTCTTTCTCCCTTCCTTCCCTTTTCCTTTTTTAAAACCATTAGAGGACCTAAACCAAATCATGCTCTTAAGCTACTTCAAATCCAAAACACAAATTATCTGAGCTTGGATCACTTTTAGTTACAGTTGGCCATAATTTCCTGCCTAATCTTGGAAGCTAAGCAGGGTAAACCTGGTTGGGTGACTTATGTGTTGTGAGCCTCCCAGAGAGTTACGGCTGTGGGCAGTATAGAACTGTAATGCAACAATTATAATAATAATTTTCCCCTACACATCATTTTCTCATGAGGCTATCAAGAAATTAGAATGGGTGGCAGAACTGAAAAGTGGCTGGCTTTCTGTCTTCAAAACACACCAGCATATTTTGGTACAGCATGATCAACCCCCTCATCAGCCTCCGAAGTGCAACTTGAATAACCACCTTAAGATGTAAACATATTGCAAATAGTATTTCTACCTTTACCAGTAATCTCCTTTTCTCTCCTGCTTCCCCAATTTGCTTTTTCCATGTCACAAGTATAAGCAGTTCAATGGAATTCAAAAGTCAATTCCCTGTTTTATGATGTTTTGTTGTCCTAATAACATATTAAGGAACTTTTCTCATTCTTGTTTTTTACTGAAAAACAAATGCATGGTGTACAATAATACTCTTTCCCTTTTCTTCCTTATGCTACACTCTACAGTGCATACTATGCTGTTTTGTACACAGAAGTAGGTGGAGTACCATGATTATGAAATGACAGGCATTCTTTAGGCACTGTCCTACATTTTGCTTGGTTTTATTAAGAGAGAGAGGATGTATAAGAGTGACAGTGCTGGGGGATGAAAGATGGGGGAAAGTAATTAAAAGGAGAAGGACAAAGTGAGGCCTGGTATGGAACAGTATACACAGGGTGAGAGGCAGTGTGGCATGGTGATAAATTAGTGGACTGAGGACCTGCCATTCGGCCATGAAGTTCCCTGGTTGACTTTGGGCCAGTCGGAGACTCAATCTAGCCTACCTAATAAAGTTGTTGTTGTGAAGATAAAAATGGAGAGAAGAACTATGCAAGCCACCTGGGATTCTTCACAAAAGAAAAAATGTGGTACCTAAATGTGCAGATGATGATGATGATATAGTAACTTCAAATTCAATTTGACATAGAAAGGAAACTAATGATGTCCTTGGCAGTCACAAAGACACAAATGAAAACCTAAAACAGGACAAATCCTTATTGAAGGACTACAGCTGAGAAAACTTTTACAACTTTCCACTCATGCAGGCTTACAGGTCAAGTAATGTGCTACTGAATTAACAGGCCCTCTGTCATATAACATTAACAACTGTGAACATTTCACATCTCCTTGCTCTATGCAAATATTATCCTTTATGAAAAAGCTGACCTTACAGGAACACTATCACATATTCTGTTTCATATTTGGATAACAGAAGGTGAAACTAAACATTCTGTCTAGCACGCATTAGAGTTACGCACGCTAGATTTCTTTACCTCTGTGTAAGCACAAGCAGATCAGTAAATAGCATTCAGAGAGGCAACTAGATGCCAGAAAAAAGAAAGAAAAAGCCCACAGCTTGATCCTGATTCTTCAAACTGTCTGAACTGAGTGTCTGTATCATGACATTTGACAGTCAGTATGCTAGAATCCAAAGCAGATATTTACTGACACAGAACAGATGCAAATCTAGCAAATACCTAGCTATTACCAAACAAAAGTTCCCCCTTTCCTTCCCCTTGCACTTTCAGTAGAGTGGCACTGAACTGCACTGAAGTGCAAAAGCAGCATTTGTCATTCTCTACTTTGGAAAGGCATTCAAACTTTTCCGTCTGTTCCTGTCATTATTGGCATCAAGTATTTTCTTCTTTGACTGTCATTAGCTGAAAATACACTGCCTGCCAAAGGCCATAGTTTATTAACTCACAGATTTAACATTTCAGAAGTCCTGTTCTTATGATGTCACTATGGCAAGGGAAGGCATGGGACAGGGAGACAATTTACAGGCATACCACCTGAGATACTGCGGGTTCAGTTCCAGACTACTGCAATAAAGTGAGTATCACAATAAAGCTAGTCACATGAATATTTTTTTGCCGTTGCATATAAAAATTATCTTTACACTATAGTCTATTAAGCGTGGAATAGCAATTATGTCTAAAAAATGTACATACCTTAAATAAAAATACTGCATTGATGAAAAATGCTAGCCATCATGATGTTACAATAGTAACATCAAAAATCACTGGTCACAGATTAACATAACCAATATAATAGTAATGAGAATACTGTGAAAATTACCAAAATGTGACACAGAGACACAAAGTAAGCAAATGCTGTTGGAAAAATGGTGCCAACAGACTTGCTTGATGCAGGGTTGTCACAAACCTTCAATTTGTAAACAAATAAATAAATAAATCTGCAAAGTGCAAATAAAGTAAAGCACCATAACACAAGGTATGCCTGTATCTGCATTGCATTCGAAGTCTACATGAAGTCAATGTGCATCCAACAGTATGGACATACTGCTCTCTTTATCCTATCAGAAAATGTTTTTTTTCCTATGCACAGAATCCTACACATATATAGCTGTATGTATGCAGACTCTATATCAACAACCTCAGATATGCAGATGATACCACTCTCATGGCAAAAAGTGAAGAGGAACTAAAGAGCCTCTTGATGAGGGTGAAAGAGGAGAGCACAAAAGTTGACTTGAAACTCAACATCAAGAAAACTAAGATCATGGCATCCAGCCCTCTCACGTCCTGGCAAATAGATGGGGAAGAAATGGAGGTAGTGAAAGATTTTATTTTCCTGGGCTCCAAGATCACTGCAGACAGTGACTGCAGCCAAGAAATTAAAAGATGCTTGCTCCTTGGAAGGAAAGCTATGGCAATTCTAGACAGTATCTGGACAGCAGAGACATCATCCTGCCAACAAAAGTGCATATAGTCAAGGCTATGGTTTTCCCAGTTGCAATGTATGGCTGTGAAAACTGGACCATAAGGAAGGCTGAGCCCCAAAGAACTGAGGCCTTTGAATTGTGGTGCTGGAGGGGACTCCTGCGAGTCCTTTGCACCTCAAGGCAATCAAACCAGTCAGTCCTAGAGGAGATCAAACTTGACTGCTCTTTAGAAGGCCAGATACTGAAGATGAAACTCAAATACTTTGGCCACACAATGAGAAGGAAGGACTCCCTGGAGAAGAGCCTAATGCTGGGAACAACTGACAGCAAAAGAAGAAGGGGACAGCAGAGGATGAGTTGGCTGGAAGGAGTCACTTAGCCAGTCGGTGTGAGCTTAGGTAGATTCCGGGGGATGGTGAAGGACAGGAGATGGGTCGGACGTGACTTCGCAACTAACAACAACATGCAGACTCTATGCATGCATTCAACACAATGTGCACAGGTTAGGGAGACTCTCCCTGTATATGTGCTCATTACTTTGACATGAAAAGAAGTCTTATAGACTATCTTTTAAGTTCATTGTCTTCCCTGTCACTCACACACTCACACATGCACACACACACACACACACACATCCACGCCAGGACGACATTCACCTGTTGTGTTTCTCTGTGTATCATGCAGCCAGTTAAAGGCTGAAGAGCAGGTTTGCGGGGGGCGGGGGAACCATACACTCGCTGTCCCACATTAGACACCCTGCCCACTTTGACATGCAGATTCTTGCTCACCAAGCTATTATTACAATTTTCCAGACAACAGACCAAGTTGTCAGACTAGTTCAGGACTCTTGCTGCTGCTTTGCCTAATAGGCAAGTGAACAAGGGCAAAGACCAATGTTTGTGCTTCACAGCCATGCTAGTGCAAGAACTGGTGCCTCACTTCTTCAGTGGTTCTCCTCCCAGCAGGCACAGAACCTGCTTTCCATAAAAGATCAGCTTCTTTGGTATCTAGATGAAGCTTTTAACCCCCAATCACCCTGTCTCAAACACAGAATTTTACAAAGACTCTTTCATTTGCAACCTGCTTGTGTTTTCCCATATCTTCCATCTTAAGGAAGAAAAAACAAAATAGGTGCACAGTGCCTTTTGATCTGTAGTCCTGGGTCCAAAGATCAATTATATATGTTTACAAATAAAAGGAAATATTGGGTTGAAAGATGAAAAAATATCCTCACAACAGTACAAAAACAGTAATGGTGTATACTTCTGTTAAATGAACAGAATCAAGGACCAGCATTTCCAAGCATCTTAGATCTAAAATTGTTTTTAAAAACACTGCAACTTTCTGGGTAATGTTGACATTGCCTTTCTCCAGACATAGCTGAACCAGCACCTCATCTAAACAACCAGGATAGGTTGCTCTTCTGTACAGCTGCTTTGTGGCCAAACAGTTCAGCTGGTGTTAAGCAGGCTTGTGTTCTTGCCCCTCTGCTCTTTAATTTATATCTAGGAGCCCCATCTGAAAGCAACCTAGGTAGGGCATCAAACTGAGGGCACTTCCAGACAAAGACCTTCTAGAACTATCAGTCAAAAGGCACTGTGCAGCTATTCTATCTTATCTAACTCAAGGTGAAAAGAAGATGAGAGTAGTGGCAAAAACAGTCTGGAAGAAGGTTACAAGAATAAGACTACATTTCTGACGTCTCAATGTACTTACAGGGTAACCAAGGAGGAGCCCACGGACTTTCTTATTTACAAGTAGGATTTGTAACAAGATGTTTTTAAGTGGAGCACACCTCTTCAGTCAGGGTTCCAGTAAAACCACCATGCCTTCATCAGGAAAATCTTTTCTATTCCCCTTGTGTTCCCCTCAGTTCTCCACTCATTACAGATACTCACCATTCTGTGCCCCTTTAAGTCTGTTTAGTCCTCATTAGATGTTTTGGATGTCACTGCACTGTATTACTTATTTACTTACTATTAGGATTTCTATGGTGCTTTTCAGAGCAAAAGGTCCTCTGAAGACAACTTACATAAAAAATTAAAACACAAATTGCCTAATTTAAAAGTCCAAAACCAGATCAGCAATCCAAGGTCAGCACAACAAATTCACCAAGGCTGCCATCTTATGCCACCTCCCTATTTCATAACAATAGGGATTGCTCTGCAAAATAACATAGAAATAAGTGAAACAGAGGTTGCAACAGCAAAGCAGTTAAAATTTGCCAAAGTATCCTTAGCTAAGAGCAGAATAAAATGATTTTTTCCCAAGGCCTATTATAAGCCCGCAAAAGAAAACTTAATTGTATATCCATTAAGAGCAAATTTCATAAATACGGGGCCACCACCAAAAAGGCCCCCTTTTACCCACCAATCTAATAGATCCTTATTTTTCCCATATCTGCACTCCTTTGGATTTTCCCCAACTTAATGATACCTCCCTCATGCAGAGATTAGTTACAGCCAGGATCATTTTAAACTGGAGGTGTCAGGAAATGAACCACATGCAATGCATGGCTCTACTATCAAGTCTTAAATTCATTGCTTGGGTTCTGCAGGAGCTTTGCTTTGCTTTGCTTCACTTCTGAACATTCTTTCCATATTTACCCCAAGAGAGCACCAAAAAGTGCCCGCCACCTGCACATACAATGTGCTTGTAATTCTTTAAAAAGTGTACCTGTTGTGATCATTTTTTGCCACAAGCAGTTAGAAATGTTAGTGTCTAAATTAGTCTGTGATTTCTACTTGTCCCCGATCTGGAAGCATATTCTAGAACACTAATGAAGCCAGAGTTCATGTTGCAAATAGATCTCAAGGGACTCAATCTGGCACATTAGACTCACTTAAATCCCACTGAAACCAAGTAGTTATGAGTATTTCACTCTGAGTAAGCGTGGGTCTTTCCCCAGATTGAACTGGTTTGCTAGCTGAAAATGAAGCTGCTCTGTACAGCAAGAGCAGGGGAAGAGGATTCTCCCCTTTCGGTTCCAGGAGGCAGTACTGGAGTCATATGTGTCTGTTGGAGGCATGTGTGTCTGTGGAGGTGGGGAGAGTGCTGATAAAGCAAGCACTGTGCCTGATAGGAAAGGAAAGATCCCGCACAGGTACAGAAAAGGAAAATAGAGCAAAAGATGCCTGATACCACCTCCCCAAAAAAACTGAAGCAAAGAAAAATAGCAAACTCCTGGCTCATTCCAAATCAAGTTAGATGATGGTGGAAATGAGAGTACAATAAGTGTCTCACACACTGCTCTAACATGAGTAGATTTGGGTTCTCTGCAAGAGGACATTCAACTCACCCTTGATGAGGTGAAAACTGCTCCCCCTGCCTTCAGCTTTGGTCTCTCCCTAGAAATGTGCCTAATTCTCCCAGATGGTTCCCCTTTGCCAACGCTCCACTGTTTGTGATCTGGCTCCCTTTACCATGTTCAGAAACTAAATGTAATTTATATACAACTGCATCAAGCTAGCACCCTCCAGATGTGCTGGACTCCCATCATTCCAAATCAGTCTGGAGGGCAACAGGTTGGGAAACTCAGATCTCATGGATGGGGTCTCAACAGAATGCAATCCTCGAATTATCAACTCTGCTTGTCCAATAAAATTGGGCATAGCTCTTCAATTGGACAGTCCATCAGTGAGGCAGCACACTCAATAATCTGTGGAACTGAGGATTCCGTGGGGGACTGTCATGAACTGCCTGGAAGACTTCAGCTATAGGATGGTATAGAAATGAGTTCTTCTAAGAATGGAACATAGAAAAGAGATAAGGAGTACAAAGGAGATCAGGCAGGGGTGAAGTTTTACTGCAACTGTACCCCATCTAACTCCTTCAAACCCCTGATTTCCTCCCACTGCACACCAGCACAGAAAGTGATAAATATAGCAAAAACCCCAGTGCAGTAAAAGTACTACAGAACTAGCCTAACACAGAACCTTTTCACAAGTCAGGCTAATTTAAAAAATCCCTTTAAGACTGGTGTCCCCTGCAAATGCTACTGAAGGAAAGAAGCGATTCAGAATTAAATCTTCATTAGAGCTGATTTTACATCAGAAATAAATTGCAATCATAGTACAGTATGTGCATGCACATACTGCCATCTGGAAGTAAGTTCAACTTACTTGATGGCACTTACCTCTGCATGGCCATGACCAGGAGTGCACAGCTAGTTGGTCCTTAAAGTTTGTTTTGATTATACCTCAGATATTTTCCTACTGTGGGCTTTCTGCTGATGGGCCTGGGCCATGCTTTAATTTCTAAACTAAGAGTCATTTTGCCTTAAGAAATCCATTTCTCGAACCTCAGAGGGAAGATGATATCACCATTTCCTTTACCTAGCACTTATCCACAATGTTCCTTGATTTGCACTGTGTTTTGCTCTGTAAAAGCAGGTGGCATGTTTAAATATTATATCACTTACAACCTTTAACATAATCCCAATAGCACTGCTACAAAATGAAGATACACACAATGATTTCTATTAAACTCTCCATTACGCACTCTGATTCATGTTGCAGCATTGATACTCTTCTGCAGCAAGAGAGTATGAAGGGCCAACCTCTCAGGAAAAACAGGACAGGGAAATGACTTACCTAACACTGACATGTATGTATACATGTATCCATGTATTGAGAAATAATTTAGAAATTATAATAATTTCAAAAGAAGCACTGCACATCTCATCACAGTGTGGAAGACTTTGAGCAGGAGGCCAGTGCGGCTTGCTCACTCTGCTGTCCAGGTGCTCTTGATGGGCAACTTCAAGGACCAGCTTGTCTTTCTGATGGTTCATTATTTTTATACCAAACTTGAACTAGACAGCCCTTCAAAAGCAGAAAATTGTCCTCTGTAAAAGACATATGATCATCCTTCCCAGGGCAGCCCTGAATCTACTGAGAAGCTTTTTATATAAGTCATTTGAGATGAATCCTTTAGGGAAAGGGTAGTCTTTCTGTTGTGAATGCCTACCCTGATACATCTAAGGGATATTAACTGCTTTCTAGCATTACCCTTTCCCAACACTCTCCTCTAATTAAGAGGAATTAACTTGAGCACATTTATTTTCTGGCAATTTTGAGTGATGGTATAAAGTCAATTATGTATTTGTTTAAAAGATTGTGTTTCTTTGTTCCCTGACATAGACATGAAGGAAGGACAGGACACATAGTTTAAAACAGCTTGACCAACCGAAGAGTACACTGGCAGTGTCCAGCAGAAAAGACGGCAATGTCAGAAGAAAATGTAGGGTGCAGCCCAACAAAGAAAGTTCCACTTGAACCCAGTGAAGCATACTTCTGAATAGATCTGTATAGGGTCATGGCACCAGTGCAGTTCTAAATACAGTAGTACCTTGGCTCACGAACTTAATCCGTTCCAGGACTCTGGTCGTGACCCAAATTGGTCGTGAGTCATGTTAAATTTCCCCATAAGGTTCAATGTAAATAAGGCTAATCAATGGATTTGTAACCATTGTAGCCATTTGTAATCAGTAACCATTTTTTAAATCAGAAAAATGTGAAGCAAAGTGACAACAACAAAGATCGCGGCCATCTCCCCACCCCCCAAACCCAAGCACAAGCGTGGCCATCTCCCCGCCCCCCCAGCATGACCGAGATCGCACCTGTCATCCCTGTACGAGCCTGTCATCCCAGCAGGTGCCCGTCATCCTGGCGCGCTGGGGGGTGGGGGGGGAGAGACGGGTGTGATCATGGGTGCACTGCGGGAGGGAGAGATGGGTGCAAACGGTGCGCTGGGGGTGGGGAGATGGCCGTGATCGCAGTTCCATTCGTGCAGGGAAGGCGTGCCTGATCAGAGGCGTGCTCCTGCAGGAAAGACAGGCGGAATCTTGGCCATCTCCCCCGTGGATCTGCTTTGCTGCTCCTGTCTTTCCTGCAGCAGCGTGCCTCTGATCATGCATGCCTTCCCTGCACGAAAGCAACTGGGATCGTGGCCATCTCCCCACTCGGGGGGGTGGGGGCGAGATGGCTGCGATCTTGGTCTCTACCCAAAGCAGTGTTCGCAACCCAAGTCAAAATTTTTCCAAAATTTTTGTTGGTGACCCGATTTGTTCGTGAACCAAGGTATTTGTGAGCCAAGGTACCACAGTATATTTATTCCAAAGCCCTAAGATTGTAGGTTTCCAGGAAAAACCTATGAATGTTTCCTCAGAAATACGACCTTTGTGTTTTACTCCCTACTTGGTAGATATGATAAATAGCTTAATCAAGCAAATATTTAAACATAGGTCAACAAGGCAACCCTTGTCAGCCCTATAAAATGGAGACCTACAGATCTGTGTCTTCACATTTTATACAGTGAAATATGTTTGTTAATTCAAACTTGAAGGTATTGAATGCCTAAGTGTAGTAGCATCTTAAATGGAGCATAAGTTTCAATACCAATAAGAGGCCTTACAGATTACATTTATTGCAAGCTGAGGCTGCTCCTTGTTTTTAAATTACAATTTGCCTGGATATTGTACAGCTGATTTCAAGAGAAAATTGTAGAGAGGATTTCAAGCCCATTGTCACAAAATACACTTACACCTATGTGTGTTTAGGCAGAAAATATCTTACAATACACATATGCTGGCTGATGAATGCTGGGAGTTATAGAACCTTTTTCTGAATAAACATGAATGACTGCACTCTTGTAAAAACATATTTTTCCATGATTGGGTGATGTTGTCCTATTGAACATTGTTATTCAGATTATAGTTATATTAACATTTTACACTTTTAGAAATTCCAGTGCCCCACCACAAGAAAGACCATACCCAGTGGTAGAAAGCCCAGTAACTATTTTCTCTCTGCCAAAAAAAGATGGTGATTATTCAGCAACTGGTTAGGTATATCTTTAAGGCAGACTTTTCTTCGTATACAAAGAAAACACTTTATTTAATATTTCAATTTTTATGCCTCTACAATAGCCCATGCTTAAAACAATTAAAACAGCATAACATTATAAAATCAGTAATACTAAAACATCAACAACACATCCAAAACCGTAAGTCAACAAAATAAAAACCATTACATAAAAACTTTAAATAAACCATTTAAACTAATCTCAAACTATAAACTATAAAACAGAAATAGGGTCAAATTAGATTAACGGTATTATTATAATAAAACACATCACTGAGGTGCATTATTCTAATTAAAATAGTCATTTCATTTATAAACCATATTTACATTAAAAAACAACCCACATTAGAGATAAAAATGGTTTGGCACCACCAGTCACAGTCCAATCCCTTTTGATTGCTGACTGTACCACTGTGAGATTATATTAGATACGTATTCCTTGCCTAGCACGTAGCTAGGGAAGAGCACAGCCATGGGCTCAAGCCTGCACATTTGTCTAATCTTTTGCTTGCCAAAAGGGAGTATGCGTCATTTCCACATGATTACAATTTTTCTAACTTCAATTGCCATAAGAACACAGTTCACAGTTCATATGAGATCAGAATATCCTGCTCCTGTATTTCCCTCTAGAAACTGTTGCTGTGTAACCTTATTTCCTTGGGCTAACACATGCTCTGCTCAAAATTCCACTGGTGATCCCACTGCCTTTATGACCATGAAGACCAGGATTTTATCAGTGCTGATGGTCACACTGCGGAATATTCTCCCCAGAAAAGGTCAGCTTTCTTTTTTAGCATTTAAAAGCCAATGAAAGGATTTTATATGGTTTCAGGGTAGATTGGCTTGTTTCCTTTCCTGTTCTATAATTACACTGCATTTTAAAACTGCTTTTATTTCTGTTTCTTAGTAGTTTGCTTTTATGTGGAGGGTCTAATTCTTTGAAACTATGTTGAGGCCCCAATTTGGGACCAAACTAGGCATGCCAAGGCAACCCCATTTCTGCACTCATATTTTGGCTCTATTCATGTTCACAATAAGCACTGCATGCTTGGAAAGCTGTCCTGTCTTACAATTCAGTTTCTGCCCTTTTCCTCTAAGCTCACTTTCCAAGATCAGAGCTGGAATGAGCACGGAAGGCAGGCTGGCCAGCCAGCAGGCCGGTCCGTTGTAACAGAATATGAGACGGTAAGGGCAGCAAGTGGATTCAACAACGCTCCTCTCATACACACACTGCATTATTAATTTTTTTTGAGGGGGGAGATTTAGGTGTGAATGAGGTCATCATGTGATGAACAATATTCTTGCTCCATCACATTCAGTTTTGCCTTTAGACTGAAATGCTAAAAATGTAATTCACAAAAATGTATAATGGAAAGTATCCATAGTGACAGATGGAAATATCCCAAGCAACTCCTCTAGACTCTTCTTTGAACCTTTTTCTTTTCTAAACAAGAAACGTCCAGTTACTCATCCCCCATGTTTAAGCTTGCCAGTATATTACTTGGAGGGGTAGGATTATTTCAAATGTTTACCTTAGTAGTCAGACAAACTCTCCTAATAAAAAATCCTACGGCTGCATAAGCCAATGAAAAAGCTACAGAATTGCCACATCTCATTAACTAGTTGAGAGGTGCAGTTCTTATTTTTAAAGCAGCCTTCTATGCATAACCAGGGAATGCTAATTGGCTGGTTTACATTCCATTTAAGACCTATCCAGCTGGGCACAATTATTTGTCTTAAATATTTGTACTCTGAATGTTCGTGTATTTTTTGTATTCCCCACCCACCCATAATCACAGCTTCTTGCTAAAAAAAATACAAAACAAAGAAAAAATTAACCATCACGGAACACGTTTTCCATAGTTCCAAATTTAACTCTATTAATATTCAGAAAGATTGGGAAAGCAGAGTTTGAACAGGAACTTCATCATTTTATAAAAAGCCTCTTGAATATAGAAAAACAGGTACAGGAATGAATCTCTTTATAAAAGCAGGGTATAAATCAGTTAAGCTCCCAGGGTTTGTTTGTTTTTTTACTCCAAAAGGTAGTAATGGTGAGACATGATATGACCTAGCCCCACCTTGTTAGACTCATCAGATCTTGCCTTGTAAGGCTGTGTGTCTTGCTGTGGCTGGATCAGGCTTATCCCTGGGGCAAATGCATTTAGCAAAGTCAGGAGACAAACAAAAGGTCAAACACACCAGTTACCAGTCTGGAAAAAAGGGGAACACCAAAGTAAGGTCTTATGAGAAATCAGCAACACAAGAGATTGATCCTAGGAAAAGTTAAGTTTTAAGATACTCAGCGCTAAAATGAGGTGTTTTTCCAACAAGATTCTAGAGCTTCACCAAGGACTCATCTGTAGAACTTCAGAGGTGTTGTGAGCACCTCTGATCCTCTACACCAGACTCAGATGTGACTTTAAAAGCAGTTTTTTCATTAAAGCTTGACTTTATGAAATAGTGTACATCAAAATAATATTCTGTTTGAGATGCGGGAGAAGTGTCCAGCCATGGAAAAGGTGAATCAGAAAGGAAAATTCTCCTTCCTTTGCCTTCGGAAAAGTTTTGGACAGACCCTCAGAAATACCAGGCATTTCTTAATTGGTCACTTACTTCACTTGTCACCTCCTGAAGAGTCAAGGAAACATTTATACCTAAACCCTGCCTGAATCTGCATTAGGGTTCCTAGCAACCATCCTTCTACATTCCTAGCAACCATGTAGAATTATTCTTCTACATTCAGGACAAGGAGAAGGTTTTTGTCCTGTTAAGATCAAGTATCCTGTTAAGATCAAGTGAGGAGGTCCTTCTTAGGGAGCCACACACAAGAGAGGTGAGGGGGGATAGCAGCTAGAAGAAGGGTCTTCTCAGTGGTTGTGCCCCAATTCTGGAATAGGTTCCACAGAGATGTTTTCCTGGTGCCACTCATTTTAGCCCCAGGCCAAGACATTTCGCAGGCTATTTTAATGGCTGATTTTAATGAATTTTGATTGTGACTTCCTCTGGGCTTATGGTTTTATTTTAGTTTATATTATTTATTTAACATTGTTCAATTGAATTTTTAATGCATTGTTCTTAATTTGTTTGGTTATGTTTTGTATTATTGATATTTTGGAATTGTTTTCAGTATTATTGATTTTAGAATTTATGTTCTTTCAATCATTGTAAGCTGTTCAGGAAGCTCAACTATGAGCTATTTTGGCAGCATACAAATGGATGGCTAGATAGATAGATAGATAAAGAGTATTTAGACATTGCAGCTCCTAAGCCACAGTTCTATCTGTTCTTTTACCCATGCTGCTCCCCTCATTCCTGAGAAACCTGAACTTTATATTTCACCCCACAACAAAGGGGAAAATAATGGGCATACGTAGGAACTGAGCAAAGAGCTTACAGGCTGCTTTTGCACAATGCAAGAAGCCATGGTGAAATCTTACAGTTGTGGATCTGTTGTACTGCCTGGACACAGTTCCAAAGATCCTGCATGGTAGGATTTGTTTTATGAAACCAAAGAGAAAATCAGTGGTCTGTTCTAAAGTTTCCATGCTTCACCATGGCTTCTCTGACCCAAGATTGCCATTTTACCACTGCTGGTATGGAAACACCATTCCCATGGCAAAAGCAGCCATGGAAGTGGCCATTTCCAACCTTCAGTCTCTACTGACCTCAGCACCCTAGCAACAGACATGTCATTGCTTGCATTACTCCTACTGGCTGAGCAATGTGTCTATCTTCTTGTTTACTTTTGGAAATAGAGAGACAGAGTGAAAAAAATGGAGATAGGATGCAATCACAGCAAAACTGTTTATTTTCATTTGATAAGCATCACTACCGGTGGGGGCGGGGGCAGAGTTTCTAGGAAGCACCACAGATATTCAGGTACACTAGGAGAGAGAAGAGGGGAACTCACCTTAGGACCACAATGCACCAATCATGAGGAAACTGCTACAGGCGGTAGGCAAGAATACGGGAAAGTCAGGGATTTTGCATGTGAGGGCTGCTGGGAAACCAGGGGGATGGAGCAAAGAATGTAAAAACCACACTGCCTAGGTAACCTATGATTATCTGACCAGTAATAATGGATCACTCTCCTTCATGGATCACTGCCTTGTTGTGGCGAAGGGGCTTGCATAGCTCAATGAAGCTATGAGCTATGCCGTGCAGGGCCACCCAAGATGGACAGGTCATAGCAGAGAGCTCTGACAAAACGTGATCCACTGGAGAAGGAAATGGCAACCCATTCCAGTATCTTTGCCATGAAAACTCCATGGACAGTACCAAAAGGCAAAAAGATACGACGCCGGAAGATGTGCCCCTCAGGTCAGAAGGTGTCCAATATGCTTCTGGGGAAGAGTGGAGGGCTAGTACTAGTAGCGTCAGAAAGAATGAAGCGACTGGGTCAAAGCCAAAAGGATATATCTGGTAGTGAAAGGAAAGTCCGATGCTGCAAAGATCTATACTCCATAGGAACCTGGAATGTAAGATCCATGAATCAAGGCAAGCTGGATGTGGCCAAACAAGAGATGGCAAGACTAAACATCGACGTCTTAGGAATCAGTGAACTAAAATGGACAGGAATGGGTGAATTTAATTCAGATGACCATCAGGTATACTTATGCAGGAAAGAATCCCTCAGAAGAAATGGAGTGGCCTTCATAGTCAATAAAAGAGCAGGAAAAGCAGTACTGGGATACAGTCTCCAAAATGACAGAATGATCTCAGTTCGAATCCAAGGCAAACCATTCAACATCACAGTAGTCCAAGCCTATGCCCCAACCACTGGTGCTGAAGAGGCTGAAGTTGACCAGTTCTATGAAGGCCTACAACACCTTCCAGAATTAACACCAAAAAATGATGTCCTTATCATCATGGGAGATTGGAATGCTAAAGTAGGAAGCCAAAAGATAACCGGAATAACAGGCCAAACTTGCCTGTTATTCCGGTTATCTTTTGGCTTCCTACTT
>NW_025335409.1:8166536-8197875 GCF_004798865.1 Varanus komodoensis
CATCATGGGAGATTGGAATGCTAAAGTAGGAAGCCAAAAGATAACCGGAATAACAGGCAAGTTTGGCCTTGGAGTACAAAATGAAGCAGGGCACAGGCTGGTAGAATTCTGTCAAGAGAATACGATGGTCATAGCAAACACTCTTTTCCAACAAGCCCAGAGATGACTCTTCACATGGACATCACCAGATGGTCAACACAGAAGTCAGATTGACTATGTACTCTGCAGCCAAAGTTGGAGAAGCTCTATACAGTCACTAAAAAGTAGACCAGGAGCTGACTGTGGCTCAGATCATGAGCGTCTTGTCACAAAATTTAGGGTTACATTGAGGAAAGTAGGGAAAAGCACTAGGTCACTCAGGTATGACCGAAATCATATCCCTGATGAATATACAGTAGAGGTGACATATAGATTTAAGGAATTAGATCTAATAGATAGAGTGCCTGAAGAACTATGGACAGAGGTTCATAACATTGTACAAGAGTTAGCAACTAAAACCATCCCAAAGAAAAAGAAATGCAAGAAAGCAAAATGGCTGTCTGAGGAAGCTTTACAAATAGCTGAGGAAAGAAGGGAAGCGAAAGGCAAGGGAGAAAGAGAAAGATACAAAAAATTGAATGCAGAATTCCAGACATTAGCTAGAAGAGATAAGAATGCCTTCTTAAATGAACAGTGCAAAGAAATAGAAGAAAACAATAGAACAGGAAGGACCAGAGATCTCTTCAAGAAAATTGGAGATATGAAGGGAATGTTTCATGCCAAGATGGACATGATAAAGGACCAAAATGGCAGGGACCTAACAGAGGCAGAAGAGATTAAGAAGAGGTGGCAAGATTACACAGAGGAACTATACAAGGAAGTCTGAGCAACAACAAAGCTAGTGGAGCTGAGCTATTCAAAATCTTAAAAGACAATGCAGTAAAACTGCTACACTCAATATGCCAGCAAACTTGCAAAACTCAACAGTGGCCACAGGATTGGAAAAGGTCAGTTTACATTCCGATCCCAAAGAAGGGCAATGCCAAAGAATGTTCAAACTACCGCACCATTGCACTCATTTCACATGCAAGCAAAGTTATGCTCAAAATCTTACAAACTTGGCTCCAGCAGTATGTGGACCGAGAACTACCAGAAGTACAGGCAGGATTCAAAGAGGCAGAGGAACTAGAGATCAAATTGCCAACATACGCTGGATCATGGAGAAAGCTAGGGAGTTCCAGAAAAACATCTACTTCTGCTTCATTGACGATGCTAAAGCCTTTGATTGTGTGGATCACAACAAATTGTGGCAAGTTCTTAAAGAGATGGGAGTACCAGACCATCTTATTTGTCTCTTAAGAAACCTATATGCGGGTCAAGAAGCAACAGTAAGAACAGAACACGGAACCATTGATTGGCTCAAAATTGAGAAAGGAGTTCGGCAAGGCTGTATACTGTTGCCCTGCCTATTTAACTTATATGCAGAGCACATCATGAGAAAGACGGGCCTAGATGAATCATCAGCTGGAATTAAGATTGCTGGGAGAAATATCAACAACCTCAGATATGCAGATGATACCACTCTAATGGCAGAAAGTGAGGAGGAACTGAAGAGCTTCTTGATGCAGGTGAAGGAGGAGAGGGCAAAAGTTGGCTTGAAACTCAACATCAAGAAAATTAAGAACATGGCATCCCCCAGTCCTCTCACTTCCTGGCAAATAGATGGGGAAGAAATAGAGGTAGTGACAGATTTTATTTTCCTGGGCTCCAAGATCACCGCAGACAGGGACTACAGCCAAGAAATTAAAAGATGCTTGCTCCTGGGAAGGAAAGCTATGGCAAATCTAGACAGCATACTAAAAAGCAGAGACATCACCCTGCCAAAAAAGTGCATATAGTCAAGGCTATGGTTTTCCCAGTTGCAATCTATGGCTATGAAAGTTGGACCATAAGGAAGGCTGAGTGCCGAAGGACTGAGGCCTTTGAATTGTGGTGCTGGAGGAGACTCCTGCGAGTCCCTTGCACCTAAAGGCAATCAAACCAGTCAGTCGTAGAGGAGATCAACCCTGACTGCTCTTTAGAAGGCCAGATACTGAAGATCAAATACTTTGGCCACCTAATGAGAAGGAAGGACTCCCTGGAGAAGAGCCTAATGCTGGGAACAATAGATGGCAAAAGAAGAAGGGGATGGCAGAGTATGAGGTGGCTAGATGGAATCACTGAAGCAGTCTGCATGAGCTTAAGTGGACTCCGGGGGATGGTGGAGGACAGGAAGGCCTGGAGGAATATTGTCCATGGGGTCGTGATGGATCGGACATGACTTTGCGACTAACAACAACAAGAACAGGCAAAAATCCACATGCTGTGGAAACAGCACAGGGTTGTTTGCTGCATTGCATGAACCCAGACACAATGTCTGAATGTGTTTCCATTGTCTTAGGATGCTATACAAAGGCAGGCAAAAAAAGTCTTTGGGTTGACAACTGGAACTTACAACCAAGAAAGAATATTTTTCAACCATTTCTCTGAAGTAGCAGCACAGGCATTGCACACAATTCTTTTTATAAACCAAACTCAAGTAACCTGAGATCAAAAAGTTAGCAGCCTTGAATACATAGCAAATGAAACACAAAATGGCTACCATGTCAGAGAGTTTTAGCTCTCTCTTTCAAGCTTGGCTTCTGTGACAGACTCTGTGGAAGGTCCAACTCAGGTGGTCAGTTACAGAGCAGTCAGCAAATTCCACCTAAATCAATGTCTAGGTATAAGGTTGACATGGTAGAAGCCACTACAAGGAAGAAAGAATTTAGGAAAGCTCTCTTCAGATTTTGTATGTTATTCTTAGGTGACCAGATCCACTAGTAATGACATGACTCTTCTCTTTTTATAATGCATAGAAGAGAAATTTCTAGCAGCTGAAGCCTTATCTTGCAGGAGTTAGAAAAACTGCAGCTGTCAAAATTCTCTTATCTGAACAGAACTATGAAAGATATAGACACCCTTTCCTCTCACTTGTGTATGAACCCCATGTTTGCACCACAGCTGTCTGCACAGTCTGAGCAAGAAAGCCATTAGCTAGGCTGCTCCAAGGAATTTTCCCACTGGAGGAGGAAAAAAAGAAACAGTGAAAGAAACTATGATAGTAACTATGATTTAATTTTATTTAACATGCAATGTCAGCATATTCTCAAAACAAGAATATGGGTTTCCTAGGAGATAATTACAATACATACAGAAACTATTTTGAGAAAGGGAACCTTCTAAGAATGATTGTCATGTTCTTATTTTCTGTATACTGAAAATGCAAAACAGCAGTAGCAGTGCTTGTTGTGTTCTCCCTCATTTCCAAATTGGAATGTAAGCAGAATTCCAAAATGGAACAGAGCTTTGAGTCAGTGTGATGAAAGTAGTTAAGGAGTTACCTGTGAATGGGGTTGCCAGCTGTCAACTTCCCAATGATGGCTATGGAGGATGGGAGTTTTAATACAACACGTCTGGAGAGCGCTATGTTTGAGAAGCCTACCTAGCCCATTGGTTTGCCCCTTATTACTGCTCTCTCTTTTCCAGCCAAATTCAGTTGTGCAGTAGCTGCTCCTATAAACTTTCTCACTGCAGATTAATGTGCTTTTGCATGCATCTTCCACAATAGGTCATTTTATAGAGAATTTTCTCAGCATCGCCTAGCAAGCTCATTGAGAGAGGCCTCTGTTTTCACTTGCCCCTTCATGAAACGAAGCCTTCCTAATGTGATATGCTCCAGATCTGTTGGACTGCAACTCCAATCTACTAGAAGGCATGCTTGTTGGGATGATGGGGCTTACAGTCCATCTGGAGGGCACCAGCTTGGAAAAGGCTGGTATATAACAATGGGTAGGCTCTTATGTCATGACAGGCAACCCTGACTGGTTACCACAGTCGTATTGATTTTACCACAGTCTACCCAACATTCAAGTGGCTCCTTGTGGTTTCTATCCTGCCAGCTCAAACCTCTTGCCGTTGATGCATGTCTCATTAGCCACCACATCTGCAATTCCATTCCAAGATGCATCACTCCCTGTCTATGTCACCTGTCTCTTTCTGCTTGATCCACATAGTTCTCCAGGCAGCTTGCTCTCTTTCCTTTCTTCAGCCAAAGCTTCCTTGTAATGACCGAGTCTTTCCACAGAAATCACCTTTTTCTGCTGTGATGCTTCTGCAGTAATCATAATCATAATCATAAGCATAATACACCATATTTCTTCTGTCATGTGGATTCAGTCATTAAAGAAACAAGTGAGAAAATGTTGGAACCAGCACAAAACCTGGAAAGTAAGTATTTTCTGGACAAATAAGGATGTTTAAGCCTCAGTCATTACCATTAAAGTTCTTTTAACAAGCTCCATATTAATCTCAGAACAGAGATGAGGGGAAAACAGCAATATTTCATTGCATCCTCAAGGGTTTAATAAACTGCTTCAGTATGGTTCACATTAGATGCATTCAGGGAAAAGACTTTTTTCGCTTAAGAGGAAAATGAAAGCAATAGTGCATAATAAGATGAAAGATGAAATGTCTTTGCTTAGATTATTTTGAATTACAAGGTTAAGCAGAATTGAAAGAGCTGCTGATCCTCCAGCATGGCTTTCCCTGGCATTAATAAGTTGTGTCAGCTTGTACAAAAGCAGTCTCATTCAAAACAAAACAATCATGCAATATAATTTAGTGGAATCAATTAGAAAAAAAGAGGAATACAGTTTTGCAGGTACAGTTCACAGTCTTATCCCTCTTCCTTAATCACAATAGTTTGGTACCATTCCTACTATCTAAGGCTGTGCCACTTAAGAACCAGAAATTATGTAACATTATATAATCAAGAAAAAGTAACATTATATAATCAAGAAAAAGTGCTTCTGAGCATGTAAAGAGAACACTCGCTCCCTCCTCCTTACAACAAGAGTCTGCAACTACACACAACTGGTAAAAAGGGCTTCTTCCCAGGGCAAATGATGGAGCTCCAGTTCATGTCTAAGCCAGTGTCTCTCTTTCTAGCAATTATTCCCAACGTTTGCATGTAATTTTCCTGGCAATTATACTACACAAGGATTTTGCATCCTTTTCAGTTGTTTTATATCCCTGTAATTTGCAGAAATCAGTTCTGCTCATTTAACCTTGCTAAATGCCAAGTGCTTCAGTGGTGCATACAGGAAAATTACAACTCTTAAATTTCTTTGCTTGCCCTCCTGCTCAGAAACTTAGCTTGAATGTGCAAAACATGACCACACCGCCAAAGATTACCAGCATGTTGTAGTGCCTAAAACATTAAATTTGAACATGGGAGATCAGAGTTTTAAACTCCTGCTCAGCCACAGCACCAGTTAGTATCCTGTCTTAGCATTCAAGTAAAAATGGAATGGCTGTGTATATTAGATTCCTCGTAAGAAGCATGGGATAAAAATGCAACAAAGAGGAAAATAACCATCATGCACGAGTTTTTAAACGCTGTGCTTCCACTTGTCATTTTTGGATATAAGGCAGAAATGCTGCCATAGTTGCATGACAGTCCAGTGGGTCACAGTGCATCTCCGTTAACAGCACTTGGTTCTACGCAAATCAACTATTATCCGGCTTCTGCTACTCAAGTTCAGATGCTTTGCCTCATTTCAAACACTGCAGGAAAACGCCATGCAGAAGCCCTTCATTTGAAAAGTTACTAGTTCAAAACTCTAGATAGTGTTAATTATAGTTTTATGCTACTCCTAGCTATAATTTCATAGGGAAAGGAAAAGAGAAATTATAGCTGCATTTGCCATATCAAGGGCTGCAAAGTTTTTGATCACTGTGTGTTTGCATGTGTATGCATAGGCACATTCATGTATATCTGACCTATATGCTCCTCTAGGGTTTAACTGAATGCTCTACCTACACAAACGGGAGGTGTGCTCACCCATTAAGCACAATGAGAACCACAATTATCACTTGCAAACTTTGCAGTTTTAAGACATGATAAATCAGTGTGCCCTTGACAACATCAAACAATTCACTGACAATGAGAGTCAAGCTGCAGGGTGATAATGCATTGATTATCACCTATTGAACGTGATCCATTTGATTAAAGTAAGCACTGTCTAATAATTCCAATGATTCTGGGGGCTCCTTGTTCAATCTGAACTTCAAGATGCAATAAAATGGCATGTAAAAACTAAATATTTTCCAGGGGAAAGGTTTTCTTTAACATAAGCTATATGCATGTCATTATGACAGCAGCAGTCAAGCCTTCACATCCTTGGGATTGAGAAAAACTTCTCTTCTCCATCATAAGTGGCAAGAGAGGACTTCTATATTTCTACTACTTTTTCTAAGGTTATGGCTTTGGTTTACAATATAATATACAGATTTGGTTCACCAGTATACGAACTTTGTCCTCCTTCATCTTGAAAGCTCCTGGCCATGTGTATTCTTTCCCAAACTCATTTCTCTCCCCTTTCAGGCTCCCTCCTATGGCCCTCTCCTCTTTCTCTTGGGCCACTCCATTTTCTAAGCCCCCATTAGGCCTTTAGCTCTCTGTTTATATAGGTCTTGAGCCCTTTCCCCTCCCATAGTCCATCTGTCTCATTTATATGAGACCAATATCTTAGAGGTAAAGTGGCCCACAGATGTGTGTATCTGTGTTTGCTGCTGTTAAGTGGCAAGGACATCTCTCATTGCAGTATGTTTGGTAAATTGCAGTTTGCACAAGCTGAACTTTTGTAATAACTGTAGCTTATTCCTAAAATAGAGCCCCGGGTGTGTTAACAATAACATCAATATAATATTGAAGGAGCCAGATTAGCTTAACTAATGTTATTTGCTTTTAGCTTAACTAACGCTATTTGCTTTTGTAAGCAGCCGCTTGCATAGGAGCTTGGTTAGCCTAACAAACGCCATTTGCTTTTTGTGTAACTGCTTGCTTTGGAGAGGAAAAAGGGAAGGCAAAAGAATGTTGATAAATACTCCCCATGCAAGGACTGGCTCGCGCCCCCTGTGAGGGGATTGGACATAGATAAGCACCTGCACGAGGCCAGGCATGCAGTGGACATGCAGACTCCGCAAGGGGATTGGGCAAAGGGTCAGGCAGACCCCGAGAGGGGATTGGGTGAGGGAACAATGGGGGCGAGATTAAGTGCAAAGAGAGAGGAAAAGGAGGAATGTGTGCGTGTGTCGCTGCCTGCCTGCGTGTAGGGAGCGGACACCCGGTGGCTTTGCTCAGCTGAATAAAGAAACTGAACAAATCTCGGCCTGACCGAACCTCATTGGCACTTGGTTTAGTGGGTCTGTAAGTCACCTGGCTAGCAGGGATCCCAACAAATAATACAATACAATACAATACAATACATTTCTCTAGTACACTATTGTGAAATACTGCCAGAACATATGCAGAAAAGAACATTAACAATAAAGAGGTAACTCAATCTGTTTTTCTGCCTTGGCAACCTCCAGAATGACTTCAGCCTAACGCCTCTGACTAGATTCAAAATGTTGAAGTGTGTGACAGGATACAGCTAGGAAAGAAAAACAGGAGTATTTGTTTTGTTCCTGCAGGAAACATTTTCTATAAAAGGCAGTATATTAATACTATCGTTCATGGAATATGCATCCAGTTATGACTTTGTAATACCCCCCTGAATAACTGTTTTCTTTAAAAAGGTTACACAGGACCAAGGCTTGTGGCCTTGACAAGCAGCTTTAAGGGCAGTGTCTAATGAGATATTTGGTATTCAGTATAAATAACAAAGTGCAGCACACCAGTAATGAAGGACACTTCCTTCAGACTGCATTTGAGTGGAGGTCAATCCTTTTCCTAGTTCCCATGCATATGTGCATTAAAAGCCCTAATGTTATGTATGTATGCATTTATTTATTAGATTATATCCCACCTTTTTCTTTTTTAAAGAACACAAAGCAGCTTACATCATTTTCCTCCTGCTGCTCTCATCCCCTCAACAATAACCCTTCAAGGTAAGTAGGATAGAGAGTCTGTGACTGGCCCAAAGTCACCCAGTTGGCTCCATGACTGAGCAGGGATTTAGAACGCAGGTCACCAGAATCCCAGCCCCACATTCGTAAGCACTCCATACTTGTGTCCTTCCTTACATATGCAATCCAGATATATTTCTCATTTGGGAATCACATCAGAATACAAAACATCTCAAAAGAGCAGCTGTAGCCTTTGGGGCTTTAGCCACTCCAAAATAAAATACAAACTAGAACTAATATATGCAGCCTTTGTACACCCAGTACCAGTCTCTCTTTTTCATTAAGTCCCATCATGTATATTAATTCATTCATTCAATATGCTGTGGCTAATCTTTCCTTCCTGGTTTGCAACATATCCATACTGTTAAATCTCTGTTTTTAAGACTAGCAAATATAGGGTTTCCATGCATATTTCTCAAGTTTCAATACTCCTTTATGGATACATTTTTTTAGGTCTCCCTTTACTGCATAGCATAATATATCCTTGCATTTTAAAAGCATTTAGTATATTGTCTTCTTCAGGAAAAGTTGTTTTGAAGGATATGATTTGACTGAATCTACCTGTGTGTGTGTGTGGGGGGGGGGGGATCCTTTTTCTGTTTGTTCCAGATAGTAGCCCTTGAACATTTGCTACAGGCTGATATGTTAGGACAGAATTTTTAGATAAAAACAGCAGGTTGTTTGAGTCAAGAGGATCCAAAAAGTAGCTGACATGCTGGGGTTTGACAATCATTTGTAAAGCTGCATATTATCAGAGGTATCAACATAAGACCCGGGGATTTAATGGGCCTTTAAAAGGTTCCTAATGAAAGAATGAAGCTAGGAAAGCAAAATATGTTGCTGGCTATGATAAAAGGTGCACTATGTTGTAGTTTTAGGGGAATCTCCAACTGTGTCTTTCTGGTCCACTAGTAGAAACTAGACTTTAAAGTATGTAAAAGAGAAGAACACATCTAAACTTGCACTAGCCCATTCACAGTTATGCATTATCCTTGTGCAAAGCACTGCACATAACTCTTGCAACTGGTCCTGTGATCCAGTCTGCAACCAGTTATGCAACAGGCTGCACAAAAGTTATGCATAACGGCTTGCGCAAGCACAGTACATGCTCAAGTAGAATTCCACTAGAACTACTTCAATTTGTAGAGTTACACCACTGGATACTACCCATAAAACAGAACAGAGGCGGTATTATGCAGATATAATCAAGTTATACTGTGCCTAGTTTTAAAAAAAGCCCATTTTGCAGCAAGATACATTATAAGGGTAATAGAAAAATAGCTTCTCTCTCTTTAAAAATATAAAATCAGCACATGCCTCATAAAGAAAGATGTACTTTACCTTATCAATTAATAAATGAAGCAGTATGTGGTATAACATACACTTTCTTGTGGAGGTTCCAACTTAATGCAACAATACAGAACTATTTTCTCCAACGGTCGCTTCCAACCGTTTTCTTAATGGAGAAAGCCCAAACTTTGGGGGAATGATGGAAGAGTAATGCAATCTCTGTTGTTTAGCAGTCAAGCACTATACACCATTAATAGCATAAAGATCCTTTAAATTAAAAAAATCCATTATACCAATACAGAATTAGAATGATGATTTTTTTAAAAATTCCAATTGCCACCATAAACTACCTTGCTAAAACCTCAGTCAATGGAAAGAATATTTTAATACATTTCATTAGTATATTTTATATTTAATATTACATTATAGGGATAGAGCACTGCAATACACTTTCATTTGGGTAACAATTCACTGTGACAGACAGGCATTACCTTCAAAATCAATTAAAAATAACTGGCTGATAAATTAGTGCAAAAGTGAATGAATAATGAGATGTGACAGATTCAGTTCCCTGGTTAAGTTACCATATACATCAGAACCATGCATCCTAAAAAAGTCAGAAGAATACTGCTCAGGACACTTCTATAAACAGAACTAAGCAGAATATACACACAGAGAAAGTATACAAACATTCCCCTATAGCGTGGAAAGTTTACTGAAAATCCACTTGCAGGTTACTTTTGAAGTGCAATGATTTATCAACTCTACGAGTCATTTGTCCAGAAATAAGCAATTTTTCATTTTGTTAATTTGTTTAGAGAGCTGAATACTTGTTTCTCATTCTTTGAACCACGTTTGTCTGTGTTTCAGATGCAAGCTAACAAGAGCAAGGACCTCTCTGCTAATTAGTGTTTAGACTGATGAAGCACAAATGTAGTAACATAAAGAAGAAAGCAAGCAAAGGGAAGCATACAACTATCAAAACGCTCATAAAAGTGAAAATACCCATTCAAGGACCCTGCTGTAATTGGGAAAATTCTTTCACTTTTGCCATGGCTAATTAAACAAATTCCTTGACAGGTGTTAGAAATGCTATGTACAGTTATGACAGACTAAAATTAAGGTTACTAATTGATTACTATGACTATTGGGAAAAACAAACAATTATACATAGGATTCTTTTAAAAAGGAAACAGAAAAGGAAAAGAAAACGGAAAAGCTTACTGGAATTGGAAAAGTTACTGATATTTACAAGTGCTAAACAAATCAAAATTGGAAAAAAATGCATATCCTGATTCAGGGATCCATGTGTAGAAAATTAGTATGCTCCAGGTTGTACACCCACAATTGAAATGAATGGATCAGCATGTATAAAATACAGTGGTACCTTGGCTCACGAACTTAATCTGTTCCAGGACTCTGGTCATGACCCAAACTGGTTGTGAACCAAGTTAAATTTCCCCATAAGGTTCAATGTAAATAAGGTTAATCCATTCTGTAACCACTTTTTAAATCAGAAAGATGTGAAGCAAAGTGACAACAACAAAGATCGCGGCCATCTCCCCCACCCCCGAAACCCAAGTACAAGCGTAGCCATCTCCCCGCCCCACTAGCACAACCAAGATCACGCCTGTCACCCCTGCACGCTGGGGGGTGGGAGAGACAGGCGTGATCGCGGGTACACTGCGGGAGGGAGATGGGCGCAAACGGTGAGCTGGGTGTGGGGAGATGGCCATAATCGCAGTTCCATTCATGCAGGGAAGGCGTGCCTGATCAGAGGCGCGCTCCTGCAGGAAAGACAGGCGGAATCTCAGCCATCTCCCTGCGGCTCTGCTTTGCTGCTCCCGTCTTTCCTACAGCAGCGCACCTCTGATCACGGTGCCCTCCCTGCATGAAAGCAATTGTGATCATGGCCATCTCCCCACTCGAGGGGTGGGGAGATGGCCGCGATCGCAGTTTTGTTGGTGCAGGGAAGGCGTGCGTGATTAGAGGTGCGCTTCTGCAGGAAAGACAGGCGGAATCTCGGCCATCTCCCCGCGGCTCTGCTTTGCTGCTTCCATCCATCCTGCAGCAGCCGCCTCTGATCACGCATGCCTTCCCTGCACGAACAGAACTGTGATCATGGCCATCTCCCCACCTGGGGGGGGGTGGGCGATGGCTGCGATCTTGGTCACCACCCAAAGCAGTGTCTGCGACCCAAGTCAAAATTTTTCAGAAATTTTTGTTCGTGACCCAATTTGTTCATGAACCAAGGCGTTCGTGAACCGAGGTACCACTGTATAACTGGACTGGGATGATTACACATAATTTGAGACTTAGGGTTGTCTAGATTGTAGTCATCAATTATTTCAGGGCTGATACCTATTTTGCATCCAATTATGTATTTGGGACCCTTCTCCTTTTTACTATGTATCTGTTTGATGGTAGTATTGCTGATACAACCCACTTCAGGTTGGGTGGTGACACAGTAGAGGACTCCCACCTCTGGAAAATAATGAGAAATATAATTCAATATATTTGTCTTTATACAAAACTGACTGGAGGCAGATCTTAGCTTTCCATGCCTCCTCTCTCTAACCCTTTGCAATTATCTCCTGAGCCAGAAGGTGTTTTTTTGAACATTTTTTTCCATAGTCTTCCAAACCAAGCTCTGTTTTCTGGGCTATAAAGTACTGTCTCAACAAGCAAATCTTATGAAATTGTTCTTTGGCTTACCCAGTACATGGCCTCCTCTATTAAGCCAAACTGAAGCACTTCTATTTTTATGTTCATCAAGCACACAAATCTAATGGTAATTTAATCAGAGATTCCATAATGAGTTTATATCTGCTCTGGGAGTACTTGTTGCTGAAAGTGAAGTCCATAAGTTTAACAAATAAACAAGTGAATTTGGAGTGCTCTGAATGGCAAAATATACCAGTAGATAAGAAGGTTGAGAATCCAAACCAAGCAGGAATTGATTTCACTTTGGGACTAGCTTTCACAAAGGCTTTAACTAAAACAACCAGAAGCTCATTCAAACATGCATCTTTGTCACTTGGATGTTCAAATCCAGCATCACAGGTCAAACATCATAGAGGGTAGGATTAGTAAGCAAAATACTGTATGATTTTCACCATGTGGAACTGATTTCCCCTCTGCATGTGCCAGAGCAAAGCACCTCACATTCTGCTGCCTGACAGGTTTGCATACTAGAATAACCCATCAGGATTATATTTTTATGTCATCTGAACCCAGACTGCTTTCCATAGGGAATTTGTTTTTTTCAAAAGGGCCACCCAGAGAACCCATGAGAAATGTTCAAAACATTGTTTTACTCACAGTGATTTCTCATGCAAAGAAAGAAAGAACAAAAGAAATACTTGTTACTCTTTGTGATCTTGCCCATGCTGTTGCCATTATTAGTCCCTCAAAGTGCACAAGTGCTTTGCCACTTCTAAAGATACTGTACTTCAAAAGTGCATGAAGTCCAACCCATTTTTGCTGACACTTGCTTCTGTCAGCTGTTACAAGTTCAAATTCTTCTGAAAGCAGGGATTTAGTTAGGGCAAACCTGCACAGTTTAGAAAGTAAGAAGAACAGATTTCATGTGCCCTACCTAAATTCCTGGTTTAAAAACAAAACCCAACATCTGCCAAACGAGAGGACATACTTTTCCACATTCCCAAGCATTTAAGAGTCTCAGGAAAAGTAGGAGGCAATGGGACCTATTGGAAAGGGTGAGAGCAGTGGAATGAGGAAGAAATCCTGATGATCTTAGTGAGAAGGGGGGAAATTCACCCACCCCTTTTTGATAGCAAAGATCACTCACAGCTTTGTATTTCCTTGATGGCCCAATTTTGGAAAGCTGTCCATGGAAAGCAAAGTAAAAAATATAGTTATTTGGAGCTTCACGGGGTCAATGTTCAGGGTTAGTACCTGCTGTGCTCTGACCCCTTGCTTGACAGCAGGTACCCCATTTTCAGAGCCATGAAAGTGGACATGCAAGTCCAACCAAAATATATAAAGATCCTTCCCACAAAAAAACTTGCACACATTTCTTCCCTGAAATATAGTCTGGGGGACAGAAGAGGCAGGCAAGCTACAGTGAGCACAATTATCCACTAGGTGCCCACAGGTTGTTCTGCAAGCAAATGACCTATCCTGGCTTATTGCCAGGGAAGATTAGCATGACAGGTGAACCTGGCCAAGGTATGGTATATGGAGTTGCCTTCAAAAATGCTTTGAAAACTGTAGTTGGTCTAGAATAAGGCTACCAATTTTACTAACTGGAACTAGGCATTTTTACCACATGACACCTGTATTTTGTCAGCTGTACTGTCTACCAGTCAATTTCCAGGCCCAATTTAATGTGCTGGCTTTAATCTTTAAAAGGGTTCAAGTTACTTGAAAGACTCCTTTCTCTCATCTGTCTACCTGAACCTAAAGAAGTACTTTGGACTGAGGCCTTGCTCTGAGTGTCCCCAGAAAATGAAATGAGCAGGTAAACAACAGGGAGGCATCAGTCATATTTCTGAATGCTTCCCTGTCGAGAAAACCTCCCTCCATATAGTAAATTAGCACAGCAGGTTGATGGATTTGGCATAACCCTCTCCCAAGTTTGCAAGTACACTACACGCAAACAGCTTTTTAACAGTTGGGGGCATTCAAAAGTATGACACTCGTGACATGCAGAGAGGTTAGGAGCCAACTCCACACTAGAAAATTGTGGCTCTGAAAGCTTCAAACTATGTCACTGTGCTTTTACAAAATGCTAACAGATGAATGGAATTGACAGCTGCTCTCATTCCATTTTTCAAGAAAATTTACTACAAAAAATAAAATCTAACCTAACAAGAGAAAGCCTTGGAGCTTGATGTACTCTGAATATGGTACACAGAGTCTTTCACAGAATTTAAAACAGGACTATATCCATCTGAATTGCCTGGCAAATAATCAGTGATTTGGATAAACGAGTGCATTTTCAAATGCCATGTGGCCTATATGTGGGTACAGAGCCAATGCAGATATAGTATGAACCAAATTAATCACAGTTTCATTAATCGAATTAACTTTCTGACAGATTTAAAATGCTTCTGTGAAGTAGAAGATGTGGCAGTAATTACTTTGCATCTTGACAGTCTAATGTATTATTTTTATGCAAAAGCATCATAACTAAATACTGGCACTAAAACTAAGTAGATCCACTGAACAAAGTCATTAATCAAGTGAATTTAAAAAGTTATATAAACTTTAGTGGTCAATACATATAGGGCAAAATTAGTAATATTAAGTAGGTTTGAAATGCTATTCCTCATAAAACAAAATCTGAGTTGTTTGTTGCTGTTTAAAGTATATACACATTATCCAGAAGGTTGCTAAGAATGGGGAGGGACTGATGTTCAGAGTCAGAGCACATAGTTTTGCAGAAAATAAACTCCAGGTTTAGTCTCCAGCTTCGTAAATGGGGAAGGGGAATTCTTAGCTAGGCTGGGAAAGGCCCCTTCCTGAGTTCCTGGAGAGCCACTGCACATGAGAGCAGACAGTACAGAGCTGGATGAAGCAGAAGTCCAGGCGTGCACTGCATTCAGCAGGAGATCCCAGGAGATCTCAGGTTCTATACCAGGCAATTCCAGGGGAAAAAAAGAAAGAAAAGGAAGGACCTTGAGTAGCAGGACTGGAAAAGACCTGAGGAAGTTCCAGTAGAGTTGATGCTGAGGATGATGGACCAATAGGCATCTGACCCAGAAAGCATAGCTTTTTATAATCATATCACTAATCAGAACACCAAGCTTACATATAGCACCTCTTGAAGGGGCTTAGTGGTTTCCCACAGGATCAGGGCCACTAGTGTAGAGGAGAAAGGCAGACTGCACTGCCTGGGGGTTCCTTCCAAGGAGGGTGCCAAATTGAGGTGGCTCATTAAGGGATGAGGCAAGGGCATCATCAGGAAGCCAACTGAGATCCAAATGAAAAGCAGCAGATTAAGGGAAAAAGCATCATTTCACCTCTTCAGATCATTCTCAAAGTCAATTTGAAACCAAGTGTTCCACCTCTAGGTGATGGGCAAAATCACAAATTTGATCTGGAACTGGACTTATACACCCCACCCCCAGCAAAAAATGAGCGAATACTTGCATTTTTTCTCAACTAATTCCAAAGTTTGGACCCTGTCACATTCCCTATAACATGTCTGGGAATGTTGTGGGATCTGATTTACTCTTCAACCTGCTCATCCCTCTTCTTTCTTCCATTCCTAGCAGTTGGGGCAGCAGGATTGAGGCATCCTGGGAATATTATATTTTCCAGGGCCTCTGTTGCCCAGGATGTTGCTATTTCAAACTATTAAAATGTTAGGGAAATATACACACTAATTGAAATGCAAAAACTATGAAGCATTCTTGGCAGGTGCTGAGGACCAGTACAAGCTCTTCATCATCACTACTGGTGGTAGCCCTTGACACCAAAAGCTAGGAATGCCTCTTTCCAATTCCACATACCATTGGTCAAAAGACTGAAGTTGGAGTATTCCATCTCTGTCATCACTTCATTTCAACTTAAAGCCCTAGCAAGATTGCCAGTCTAGAATATTTTCCTGCCTGAAAGGATTCACTGCATCACTCAAATAACAATTTTGGCCTTCATAGATTATCCCTGTCCATACATTCATCTAACCATCCAAGACCATAATCTTATCCATATATTTGCTGTGGTACCTCAGCTCATGAACGCCTCAGTTCACGACCCAATCGGGTCGCGAACATAAATTTCATAAAAATTTTGCCACAGGTCGTGAACTCTAAATCAGATGATGATCCTGAGTGCGCCCACCTTTCCTGTACGGGTGCGATTGCGGTCATGCTGGGGGAGGGGGGAGATGGCCCCATGTTCCCTGCCCAAGTGCGCCCACAATCGCGCCAGTCTCCCCCCCCCAGCACACCCACGCCTGTGCCCATCTCCCCCCTCCCCACCGAGCATGCCCGCAATCGTGCTGGTCTCCTCCAACCCCCACATGATCGCGGTTGGGGAGAGATGGCTGGGATCTTCATTGTTGTCACTTTGCTTCAAATTTTTGTAAGCCAAAAAAAAAAAAAAAAAGTTACAGAACAGATTAACCTTATTTACATTGATCCTTATGGGGAAATTTGACTTGGCTCATGTCCAGTTTGGGTCATGACCAGAGTCCTGGAACGGATTAAGTTTGTGAGCCAAGGTACCACTGTATTATATTTATATCCTGCCTTTTTTCTTTTTAAAGAACTCAAAGCCACTTACATCATTCTTCTCCTCCTATTCTTAATCTCATCCCTACAACACCCATGTGAGGTAGCTCGGGCTCACGGCCTGTGATGGGCCCAAAGTCACCCAGTTGGCTCCATGGCTGAGTGGGGACTAGAACCCAGATCGCCTGAGTTCTATTCCCATACCGTCAACTACTATACAAATCCCATTAAATTTGGTGGAAGTTACTTCTGAGTAGATCTGCATACTCTTGAATTGCATATACTGGGTGGGAGAAGTGTGTGTGAGGGGGGAGGGTCAGCACCAGCACTGCTCAGAGGACCAGGGGATGGGGTGGGAGGTGGGGGTGATCATAGTCTATAATGATGCACTCTCCTTCACTAGACTTCTGGTCAAGTTGGGGGCCAGGTTTGAGTGTTTATACTTGACGCTGGACTCTCAAGACAGATTAGGGATTTTGCTGGTGTACTGCCCATCTAGCTACCCAGCAACCTCCCTGCTTGAGCTGATGGAGGTAGTCTTGGACCTGATGTTGGGAACCCCCAAAATGTTGGTTTTGGGGGACCTGAAGATCCATGCCAAGGCTGCTGTTTAACATATACAGTACATAAAACTGCTGGGAGAGGCCATTCAGAGATGGGGGCTGAGGTGTGAGTACACTGATGACACCCAGCTTTATATCTTTTGTTCCATCTAACCCAGGGGAGGCAGCTTCCATGCTAAACTGTTGCCTGAGTTCAATAATGGACTGGAAGTGGGCCAACAAATTGAAGCTCAATTCAGATAAGACAGAGGTGCTGTTGGTGAATGGTCTGTCTGCCCAGAGGTCCTGGATGGAGCTGCACTTCCCTTGAAGGACAGGGTTTGCAGCTTGGGGGTGCTCCTGGAACCAAAACTATAATTTGAGTCTCAGGTAGACTCGGTGGCCAGAAGCACCTTTTTTCAGTTGCGTTTAATTTACTAACTGCAGCCCTATCTGGACAGGCAGAGTTTGTCACACACTCTGGTAACTTCTCAGCTTGACTATTGTATCACACTCTACATGGGACTGCCTTTGAAGATGGACTGGAAACTGGTACAGAACAAGACAACATGACTGTTGGTGCAAGCAGGACTGCACGCCTGTATCACACTAATGTTGTATCACTTGCACTAGCTACCAGTTGCGCTCCAGGCCCAATTTAAGGTGCTTGTGCTAACATATAAATCCCTAAACAGCTTGAGACCAGGGTACCTGAAGGACTGGCTTCTCCCATACATACCTACCTGGCCCGTAAGACCTGTTTCAGAGGCCCTTCTGAGAGAGTCTTCCTCCAAGGAGGTAAGGTAATAGAAGATGGGCCTTTCCAGTTGTGCCCCACCTGTGGGACAGCCTCCTGAAAACAGTTTGTCTGCTGCCCTCATTACAATCTTTTTGGCACCAGGCAAAAACAACCCTATTTTCTAGGCATTTTAATAATTGATTTTATCTTGGTAATTTTAAATTAATTGCCTTCAGCAGTGTACTGTGTTGTTTTTATTGTCTTTGCTTTTGTATTTTAATCTGTTTGTTTTTATTGTTATTGTTAGATGTTTTAACCGTACTCTGCTTAGAGGGATCAAGTTGGCAGAAAATCAATCAGTCAAATCAAGCAAGCAAGCCCCTTCCCTCTTGTGCTCCCTCTCTTATTTACACATGAACACTTTCTCTTTCTCACCCACAACCTGTCTCAGTCTCCTGCTGCCTTTCCATGGCTTGCTGTGACTTGGATGGAAGAGCTTCGAAGTGGGGAGTGGAATGGAGCAGCAATGGATCTGTTGGTTGCATTTCAACTGGATGCAGCCAGCTTCTTTCTTTTGAAAAACAAATAATACCATTCCTAGGAATGGCATTTCATAACACAGTGTTGGTCCCAATGCAGTGTTTTGTGGAAGAAGGATGGCACAGCACCAAGCTGCTGTTTGTAGATATGAATCAGCAGTAGAGCTTTTTTGATTAACAAAAACAAATGGAGGCCTCATCTCAAAAAGGTAAGTTGCTGCTCCCTGAAAATGTGCAGAGTTTGCCACTCACCTGAAAACAATCTTCATTGTTCAGGACATCCTTTTACTCCATGCTGTCCCCTGAAATTTCTACCCAAATCACAGAACAACCCATGCCTAGTTTTTCCCCAGCCACTTAGCTGTATCCAATACACTGTTAAAAGAAAAAAACTACTGAAAATCAAGAGAGAAAGATAAATTACTCTTATGAAAAAGAAACACCATACATTATACTGTCATCTGGTGATGTGCTTTTTTCACAATGCATGATAGGGCAGAAAAAGGGTTCACTTGCCATCAATACCACCTGCTGTCCTAACCTGATTATCACACAGCTGGGGGCACAGAAACCATCAGTCACAGAGAAGCAGCCCACAAACAATTGTAGTTCAAGTTAATCTCCTGTTATTACAAGTTCCTGTCTGCTGTCCTGGGGATGCAGACAGCAGCAGCAGCAGCAGGGGAATCTGCAGACATCCCAGAAACATCCAAACAGGATTACCTGGACTGCAAGCTTTCGGCAGAATACTTGACAGCTGCATGAGCATGTGGTGACATGCACACACAAAGGTTAAACTTTCCTCTTAGTGATAGCACAGACATTTAAGCTTGGGCAAGACAGAACAGTGTGAGTTCCAAAAGTAACCATCGAAACATTGCCGGCCAGGTGAAAAATGTGAATCCCAATGTACAATGCTTTTTAACAAATGGGATTTCGTCAGGAAAAATATATGGGAATGGCCGGAAGGGCATTATCATCGATCAGTCTTCTACATTACCATGTTTTGTGTGGGTACATTATAATATGCATAAGATGTCACTCTGTATGTTTTAACAAAGTGCTTCTTTCTTTCACTGATTTGTTAATTCAATTATATTACTACCTATCCCTGAAATAACTGTGGTGGTATATGTAGTGTCATTCTCCCCTTCATTTATCTTCTCAACAACCCTGCGAGGAAGGTTGACAAATTATTGCCATCTATGTTCCATGGCTGAGGAGGCATTTCAACCTAGGTCACTCCACTCCTCATCTGACAGTTAAACCACTATCTCTTGTGGTTTTCTCTTGAGATCACTTTTACTATCATTTGTTCCTGGCATTGTGAAAAGGGCTCCATGAAGACTTCCAGGAAGTCTGAAAGCCATGGCCCAAGAATATATTTGTACATCATCCTTTCGTTAAAGTGGCAACAAAGGCCTGTACATTATCATACAAGTCAACATTCCCAAATTGCTTTGATACAGAGGGTCGGAACACTAGGAACTAATATCATATCAATGAATTTCACTTTGCTGAGCAAGTCCTGCCCAAGAGATAACAAAGAAGTGAGAGGCTGCTGGGTGATGACAGGTTGAGGCCTGGGATTATGTTACACAACGCTTATCTCATTGCAATTAGTTTAGCAATGAAGCAACATTTCCTTACACTCCCAGTTTAACTTAAATTCATTTCAGATGTTATCAAAATATGCTGTACAATTAAATACCCCAATTAGTTGAGCAAAAAGGCAACATTTCCTTCTATTTTCATTTACAACCATCTCAGATGCTATCAAAATTACATACTACATGAAAGAAGATACCATACCATTAAACAGCCATTTTGTTGTTATGGTTTGCTTTGTTTTTTATTTTTTGTAAGCCATCCAGAGACTTTTTAGTTTTGAGATAGCATATAAAAACTCTAAATAAATGAATAATTTTTAAACAGGGGTTCTAGTCTGCTTTTCCCCCCACTTTAGAACTAGAAATACTTCTATCCCAAAGGACTTCACATAAGGCTAGTCATCAATCATGGCTGAAAGCTCAGACAGTGAAGAACACTTCCCAGTATACTTCCACAGCAAATAATGCTACAGCAGGGACAAATCTGTTGACAAGGTAGAAAATCAAAGCCTCCCTCGTCTATCTCTTTGGCTCTCTGTCTACATTTGATTTAGAAAAAAGAGTCGATTTCAAACTTCCTCCAGGTAACATCTTTTACACCTGGAAATTCCAAGAGGTTTATAAGAACTATTGAAGCCTGATACATTTGTTATAATCACTCTTTCCTTTCTGTCGGAAGAGAAAAATATTCCAAGCATGCAGAGAGTTCTTTTTAAAACTTTATAGCAATGAAGGGAACAGAAAGGAATGGTTTCCTTCCCATCTTCTGTTCACCAGAGCACATGTTCACACACCCCTTTTGAACCCTGCTCCTGGCTGCTTGTTCCCTCCTCCTTTCCCCTAATTGGCTAATAGGGTACTGAGAATTTACACTCTTTCCACCCGCCTACTCCACGCTGCCCCAACATCAGCCCTTCTTCCCAATCTAGACCTGCCCCTGGTGGGCTACAATGGGCTCATTTTGTTCTGTCCAGCTTGTCAATAAACCATCTGGAAGTATTTGGCCCTCCTGCTTACGTACCTGTTTCCCCATACCTTGTGCTATCTGATTTTAGCCCCTCCCCTCCTTTCGTCTAGGTAATTTTCTTTGTTACCCTTTTAAATCTCTTTACTCCCTTGTTTCAAATCATCCTTTCACACCTATCACATTTGAGGTTAAAGATTCAGGAGTAACTGAAACAGCATCCTGAAGAAACTGCCTGAGACTCTCTGCTGAAATAAGTCAGAAGACAAACCTGAAGGAACTTCATACTTCTAACTAGAAGGCATTTCTGCCTGTATTTGTATTTCTAGAAACAGTTGTCCTTGCCTCTGAATGAACTGGTTTATAGGTTAATTAACTAATAGCTCATAGTTGGTAAGGCCTACATACAAGCATGCTGCTTCACTCCTGGGGTGTTCATCATTCCATGCAAACCTGGTTCTCTGTGTTGTTGAAGGCAAAATATCCCAGAGCTTTAACCTAATGAAAAATATAGTCTAAATTCTGGTTGCTTCTCCCTCAACAACCCAGAGTGCCTGGTTTGAGTGTAGCAGAAACAACCAAGGAACAAGGTGTACCTGGTTATTTGCTAAACCAGATGCAAAGTGGGAGTGATAAGCTGGGTGCCAAGCAGTGCCCACAATAACCCATAGATTGTTAGGTGCAGACTGAGTTGATGAGTTGGAACAATGAGTTGTATTGCTTCTTGCGCACCTTTGTGACTGCTCTTCTCTTTCGTTCCCAGAGTTTAAACGAGGTCTGTTGCGCCCAGCTGTTGTTTTGGGAGACCTATGAATGCATCCTACAATATACATTATCTCAATATACATTGCAGGGAAAGGAATAATAAGGGTGAACAAGCCATGTTTTGGAATGGATCTCTGAGAAACTTTATATTTTTAAAAGTTTAGTACAGTACTGTATCGAATTTTCATCTGCTTAAAGATTAACTTTTCCTCCCTATCCTTTCCCACAATTTCTCCATGCCTCTTCAGAGAAACTGTTCCTCTGTTCTGCTGATACTTGAGAGGGAAAGGGAGGCATCCCTGTTGCCAAGGCAACTAGGCTTGCTGCTCCATCACATTGGAGTACACAACCAAATGTCCATTCAGGTGAAAGTAACACAATGCAGAGGAATGACATTTATATTTATTTATTATTTAAAAGATTTATAATATCTGCATCCAAGTGTGGATGATGTTCCTCTCCACTTTCACTTAAATGATCATTTGGAAATACATCCCAAAACAAAAAGACCTGCTTGCTTTGGCAACGAGGCACATTCTCTCTTTTGCTAGCAACAGCCCCTCTTTTTTTCTGAAGGTTGCAAAAAGTGTTTAAACAGAAGGGGATTATTTCATGAGAAAATGAAAATATTCACTAAATTCTCTCCCACACACTATGGAATTTTAGCTGCATATTGTACAGATGGTATACCTGTGCCCAATGAACACGGAGAAAAGCTGAGAAAAACTGTGACCAGTGCTGTAACTAATGCCAAAAGAGCACAGCACCAACATGAACTGGTGAATGTGGCAGGGATTGCCCAGCATAAAAAAACAGGTGTGCACCATATGTAAGGTGTACTACATTCTAAGACTAACATCTACTTAAAAACCACATCCAGTTCGTAAGAAAAAAGTGGGATATAAATCTGATAAACAAACAAACAAACCAGAGAAGGCAAGAAGGGATTTCTGAAAGACATTTGCTTACTATTTTGTTTCTGTCTAAACATATATTCATTTTATACCCCTAACCATTATGGTTTGTCCAAGAATCCTGAGATTGTAGCTGGTGAAATGCTGAAACTTCACTATTACAGGATGTCCCCAGCACTGCCTCTGAAATTCCCAACTATTTCCTCTGGAAGCCAGTGGGTGAATTTGCATGGCATGACACCCACCGTGTGAATCAGCTAGGCAGAGTGGGTAGTTTGTGAAGTACAACCCAGAACAGATTATTGGGCTCAGCATAAGTTGCCCACCCACTCCTTCTCCCTCAGTCTTCTAGCCAGTTTCTCAGGGACTTGGCATCTAAATGCTTGTTGTGGCAGTTCTTTGCATATAGCTGTAGAATACTGAGGTATATGTACCACATTTGTGATAAATCTGAGGTGCTCCAACCCAGGGCATTATAGATGAGTTAAACAGAACAAGTGAGTATGCTGCTTCCATCTTGCATCTGTATTAATGGAGGGAAAGAACAGACGGTTCCTGGATCAGGGTATAAACTTTACAGAAGAAAATAACAGAAGATAAAAAGGAGCAAAAACCTTATTTCAGTAGGACACTATCAAACCCTAGTGTTAACCCTTTTAACACTAGGGTTAAAAAGGTTTAGCAGCATGTTGAGAAAGGGCAGACCTTAGTCAAAGCCCCATGCTTACTCAGGATGTATCTACCCCCTAAACCAAGATAATGTTACACTAACAAAAAAGGTAGATTCAACAGAGAGCTCCAGAATCCCCTCTCCTCTTTTTCTGCCTCATCAGCCAGATCAGAGAGTAGGATTCCAACTAGCCAATCATGGCACAATAACATGTGTACATAACCCCTGAAAGGGAACATAGATCACAGAGTTTTCAACATTTCACACGCCACAATTCTTAGAATTCTTGAAGAACTCATAATGCTGGTTCTTAGGTTGTTCAATGTGATCCCTGAACCCACAACTTAAGAGTTCTTGGTGGACAAATAATCCAGGGTCTGAAACCATGATTTCATGTTGGGTTTCAATGCTGGGTTCTTTGACCTTCAGCAATCCAAAGTCAAGGGCCTGGATGCCATGTCAACACTTAGAAATGGGATATTCCTGGGTAGCTGATGAAAATGAATGCAAAGTAGAAGCAGTGAGTTAAACTATCCATGAACTGCAAGCCAGGTCTATATTTAAGCACAGTTTAGCACAATTTAAATTCATCTTGGGTTGATCATGCCCATGATTTGAAGTTTGGGAATCTGTATAACAATTTGAGACCACAGTAACCTCTGTTATCCACACAAAAAAATCACTTAACATTTACTTTCTAATATTCTTTGTTAAAGAATGATATCCCACGGAACTTAAGGCATCAGCTTTTTGCCCACCATGCACTCTGCCAACTCATTGATCAGGCAACACCAATTCAGTAGGACAGCTTGAAGCTAAGAAAGTGTGAATGATCAGCCCAGGATGAGAAGCATGTCCAACAACAAGGAGTTATTGTCTTATGTAATTTAAACTACATGTATCTTTAAAAATATAACAAGTAAATATATTATGATTTCTTTAATCATAATCAGCTCATATGTCATTTAAACTGATTTATTAAGAATAATATTTGTATGAGGAAGAAATGCACCTTGCCTTGCCTCATTCCACCCCCACCCCACAACCACTGCTAGTTTTCACATTGTAATGCCAAAAGCCCTACATAAAAGTGCCATGGCTTTGTAAGATTGGCAATATTAAAGGAGAGCAATAATAGGCATCAGGTCATTGCTGTAATATTATAATAAGTAGACAAGATGCCAAGACAAGAAGAAAAGCAGATGCAGTAATAAAATCTATTAGAGCTGTTCCTTAAATAGCGTTCCCTCCAAATTAGAGAAGAGCAAATGGAGTCATATGAGAAGAAATCTAGAGAAATAAGAGGGAGGGTTGCAGCTTTCAATAGAAATGTATACATTATATTAGTAAAATTAACTTTTTTGACTAAAAATGAACTATTTGACATGCCAAAGGGTTGCACTTCCCTAAAAACAAATTTTCTTGGATGTCCAAAGCCTCCACCAAGGGGCTACATAAGCAATGCTGCACTGCAATTTAAGATTTTAAATTATTGTAAGAATTTCTGTAAACACAGTCATATCCACATCACCTACTGAGTAATAGCTATTTTCTATCTGCAGTTTTCTTTGACGGCTTGCACAAAGGACGCCCTTTATGTTCACTGCCCTTTCATTAAATTCCCCATCACTGAGGTTTTGATTTGTGTCCTTGTGAGAGGGGCAGAGTAATGTGACCCCCTTCCACATGCCTTGGTGTGTGATCTGAGTTTGCTTGCAAGTATTGTTACTGGACATTGTGCTGTGATTGGCTAATCAGAATCCTGTCCTCTGATGCTGATGACAAGGTAAAGGAAAAGGCAATGGGATGCTAAGATTCTCTGTGGAATCTACTTGTTTTGTCCATGTGACTTCTTGAGGCAGGGTTAGAATAGTGAACAAATTCTGTTCCTCCTCAACATGCCACCAAACCAGGCCTCTTTAACTCTTCCATTACCAGGATAAAGGTTTTGTTCCTCCTCATCTTTGCCACTTTTGCCTTCAAAAGTTATACCTTGATCCTTAACTGTTATTTCCTAAGGATTGTAATAGGATTTTCTTCCAAATAATGTGTTTAGAATAGGGCTACTTTTCTGTACATTGATGCATTCACCCCCACCAAATTGATAATATTCAAGAATTTCACTGCTTCATTGCTCCAAAACTAGAAGTGAAATGGAACCTTTCCATTGCAATTTTTTTTTCAGAGAGCTGTACTTATTTCAAAGTATACTCTCCCAAAAAGGTGCATATTTGTTCAGGTTGTCTACTTATGGAATACTCTGACTAATATAATTGAATACTCTGAATCTGAAATATCCTTTACTGCTGGCTGAACAGATTTACAATCTAATAAATTGTTTTTTTCTATATTCCTCACATCACATTCATCTGTCACTGAGGAACCCAGCTGGAAAGGAAGCAGAATTTACTGACATAACTCTTATGAATTAGGGAGTTTAACAGTGAGCATCAAGTATATATTTATGAGGGAGTGCCCTGATATTGATTTAACTAGCTGTATTTGTGTCCAGCAGTCTAATTTACAAAGCAACAGTGCAGACATAAATGTTTCAAAGTCTACTTGAGTGTATTTATTTCCCTTTGTCCTAGATTATCTTCAAATGATTTAAACCTACCAGACCAGTTGAGGCAGCCTGCCCAAAATAACAAGTCATTTTTTTCTGATAATTGGTATATGCAAGCAATGCCTTTATGAACAAAGTGCACACATTAAGAAATGCGTAAGGCACCAAGACACCGAGTCTCTTGCAACAGCGCCCAAGCACCTACTCTCAATAGTACTGTGGTGGGCCTACCCCAGAGGAAACTGCGGACCTGTTCTCTGTTGCATTAGAGCACCACCATTTCAGATGGTCAGAGGATGGTACTGCACTAATCAATTCACCAGGGATAAGGGACCCAAAGGGCCTTTAACAGGGGAGAACAAATGGCAGCCCGAGAGCCTGAACTAACCTGCAGAAGTTGTCCATCTGGCCTGTAGAGGCTTGGAGTTTTCCATAAACCTCTACCCTCACCAAGCCCCACCCCCTGGCTTGGAATTATTTTATTATTACATTTCTATACCACCCATAGCCGAAGCTCTCTGGGCAGTTCACAACATTTAAGTCACCCATCCACAGTTCAAACAGACCTGACCCTGCTTAGATTCCAGGATTAGGCAGGGTCAGGTACTTCAGGGTGTATGGAATCTCCAATTGCTGATTAGAGATAACAAAGGGATTCCCCTATGCATGGCTCATTTTCCCAATAGAAGGCAAGTGATGCACAGGAGAATCAGACTGGGGGAGTGCTGATTTCACTTGAATGTTCTCAATGAACCTGTCCTTCTGGTTCCCTCCCCGGAGGGAGAAGGTACAGTGCAGGCAAAGCTGATTTCTACTGGTTGCTTATGAGTATGGCTCAGCCTTCACCATGATGTAGTTTGGACCTGATTCACATACACAAGTGGAAAGTGTATAGCACTAGAAAAGAGAAATAACCTTACAAGGATCTGTTTCTACTGATCTAGAACCATGCTGAGATCCTGCTACAAACAAACATAGAAGGTTGATCCTAGGTGCCTACTGAAAGAACAACACTATAGAGTTATGAAAGTTTGTTTGTTTGATAAACAAAGACTGCAATCCTTTGCACTTTCTTGGAAATAATCTTAATCTGTAAACATAGGTTTCCACAACACATAATGTTTTCAAAAAATATTGTCAGCAATAATAATGCAGACTGGAAAAGATGTGAGAAGGACACTGTTTTTGCTAGCAACAAAATGTTCTATAGAAATATGCATAAGCACTAACTTGGAGAAAGATGTCAGGATTTCCCAAAATTAAAAGTGCAGCTATAAATCTATTATGAAAAGCAGAAAAACAATTCAGTAACCTAGAGAGGCCTTTTTATTCAAACATCATTTTAATTGCTAATATTATTTGCTTATTTTATTCTTTGGCCAGGGTGACTTACTTTATATTGTTAATTCGTTTTATATTTTTAGTGTTTTATATTTTAATTGATGTTTTGTGAGCCTCCCTGAGGCTTCGGCGAATGGGGCGGCATAGAAATTTTCTAAATAAATGCATAAATAGATAAATATGGAATCAATAAATGGATATTGAACAAAGCTCAAATTGGTTAAATTTGATCCAATCTGAATCAAAACTATGGCAGACAGAGTTTAATCATGGAGGTTAACCATTTTCACCTGTGTTAAGCTCCCAATAAAAATCCCCTCAAAGTTGCTATCCACCCCAGGAAAGAAGCTGCCATCAACCCTATGTTTTTATGCCCCACTGTCTTAATCATGATTAAGGTTCTCCACTCTTTAAATTGCAAAAACAGAAAACAGACATAGGAAATCCACTTGCAGATTTTATGTACCAAAAATGTGTTCCTTATCATCCACAGAAAGGGTGAGACATACCCAGTAAGTACTGAAGGAGATCTTTTCCACAAGTAAAAGAGTTCAGTGTTTTTATAACAACTGATAAAAAGTATTGTGGCCATTGCCTGAAAACAAAGTGCAGTGAATAACTGCCTAACTATAGCTTGATGGGATGGAATGGGAAAACCCTGGGTGAGATCTGCTAATTCAGTAATGGATATACGACCAATTGAATTTGTGAAAAATTGTGACAAACCACAATTAATTTTCTAAATTTATTTTTGATCAAACAATATCACCACCTTCTTAAACTGCTACCTTACTTTTTCTAATATTAGTATGCTTGGTTCTATTACCAACTTTCTTTGACCATATTATAATATACAGTATTCTTATTTAAACACCATTTCAGTCAAGAGGGAAAGCCATGCTCCTTGTGTTTTCTCAAACAACAGTTTTTCTGGAAGGTCACAATTCACAGTCCATCTGCCCTGGAGCAGTTCCACTGGTTACTCTAGAGCAATAAATAAGCAGGTATTGCAATCTACTTAATTTACAGCTTACATAGCAAAGCGCTCTGGTATCTGTGAGCAGCACAAGAAAACCCACAGACACGAAGGAAATTAGGCAACATCACCAGAAGTTGCAATGGAGGGGAAACCTTGTCAAACGGTGCCAGAGTATCTTCCTTAGAGCTCTATCTTATGATTTCCTTCTATTGTATTCATACTCATCAAGGTTCACATCAAGGCTGCAATTAAAACTTCATCAAGGTCATGTAAAACAGTCATTTGTTTATTGTGCAGTTGTTTTTGTTAAGGTTTTATATTGCAGAGGCTATCTTGTAATCTTTATTTTTATTTAGATATCGATTCATTTAATTCAAGCTTTATGAAGTGTCTGTTGCTGTGTGATAAGATGATGACTCAGCTCCTCAGAATAAAATTAGCCTTGGTTTTATACAAGAGCCTGCAGGGGAAAAAAGTAGAAAAAGCTTTCCCATTGCCAACTGTTCTAATATGATGCTACCTGCAACAATATGTTGTTTGTGTATATTTTCTATTTCAGCCACTGCTGCTTCTCCTAACAGTTCAGATATCAGCTGTTTAACCCTCCAATGCTATTGGGGTGGATATCTGTACAACTTTCCTACTACTTCATACTTCGTATATTCTCTTACAAGAAAGGAGCTGATCACTCGGTGTTTCAACACACTGCCTTCTCAATGGATGAGCTGTTTCACATATAATGGCAATTCCTGGATCATTTAACCCAAGAATTCTTACAGCTGAGCAGGAGCAAGCAAGCACACTGCCTCCTGTGCCTTCACCATTTCTGTTTTTAGTTTTCAGCCCACGAATACTCCAATCTGCAGTTGCTTTTTAGGGATTAAACAACCCAGAATTAACATAACAAGAAACCATGGGCACTGGGTGGCTACCTGTGGGGTGCTTAATCATTAAACTAGGTAAGGATATCCTAGGATTGGTGACTGGGTTGGTGACTGAGAGCAGAAATGACAAGCTCACTCTCTCTAGGACATAGCAATTTCTGGTTTAACTACCATTATGTACAAACCAGGTCTTTGTGTGTTGGTACTTTTAAGTTAAAGATCTAATTAAAATAGTATTAGAACTAGTTGGTTGCATCCATGTCTCCAGTTTACTGGGGGTAAGCCCCTTTGAACTCAAGGTATAGGGGACCTGTATAAGATTACATTGCTAGACTGCACCCCATGGCATGGCAAAGACTCATTACACAATATAAAAAGTCCTTTTAATCTTGATGCAGCAGTGCAGTTGAGGCGACAACTACTCAGAATGTGTAGTTCACAGTAGTTTTACAAGCCAAGAAGTTTCTAAGTTTTAAAAACCCCATAAGAATTAACAATAGGTATCAACACAGATGCTTGACACAATCCCCTTCTAACATGAACAATAACCATATGCACAGTCACATTTTTATATTAAATTGTAGTGATTATCAATCACACATCATAATAAACTATGGTATGCTTAATACCAGTGTCTGTTTAGCAAAGTAATATTGACAAGCAAGTAAAACATCTCCAGCCCTTGTGACAGCAGCATATGCAAGTACATCATAGTTTTTGGTTCAGCAACAGCCAGGCCTTGTTTGCCACAAATGCAGTCAAGTTCTTTTATGAACAACTTGTTCCCAATATCCATTTTAGAAATGAGATGGAGGTCAGATAATGGAGGTCAGAAACCTACATCAAGTTTGTAGATGAGAACGGAGACTAAGTTCAGAGCTCAGGGTTGGTAAGCAGTACTTGAAATTTGCAGACATTCCAGCAAGAATGTTTAACAGTGGAAAAAAGACAAAATAAGTACATGAAGGTGCCTCCCCCCCCAATGGTTACTGATGGGTATGGACATCATGCCCACCCTTAACCAAGACAGGACATCTTCCTTTAGTTCTCTTAGGAGACATTTTTGTCCACAACTGAAATATTTGTTTAGGCTCAAGAGGTTTCATGTCATTCTATTCTTTCTACTGGTCCTTTGGCTTAGACTTCAAAAGGTGACTAAGCCTCTTGGTGGAATTTGTACATGTTCATGTTTAAGAGTGAGGCAAGTTACCATCCTGGCAATTGCAAAGTTAATTTAATGACCGGGTGAGTCCATCAGCATTCCATTAAAATTTTAATTGTAAGAATTCACTAAATGAAAATCACTGTGCAACCTGGAGGTTTGATATGCTATAGACATACCGTATTTTTTGCTCTCTAAGACGCACCTTTCCCCCCCTCAAAAGTAAGGGGAAATGTCTGTGCGTCTTATAGAGCGAATGTGTGTGTGCCCGACGCCCGGGACGCTGCCGGCCACCTGCACCACGTGGCACCACCTGGCTGGCACGCGTTCTGCACGTCCTGCTTCCCCCCCACTCCCCAGCGCAGGTGAGAGCTGTGCCATTCAGGGGGAGAGGTGCGGAGGAGGAGCAGCCGCGGGCTTTAATCCGCCGGCCGCACGGAGAGACGGACTGCTCACCCCCACCGCCTGGGAAGACCTGCCACCGCTCTGCCGCCCAGAAGACCACCTCCGACACGCTGCCGGCCCCACGTGGCACCATCTGGCCGGCACACGCTCGGCGCGCCCTGCTCCGCCCCCCTCCTCCAGCGCAGGTGAAAGCTGTTAATCACAGGTTGGTGTGTGTTTTCAAATGGGAACCCGTCTTTTAATGAAGCCCATGGGGAAGTGATGGGGAATGTGCCTGTGATTATCAGGAAGCTTTCCATGGATCAGTTATCTGTTAGTTGATCAGACACATTTTTTTTTAGGATCAGTGGATATTTGAACAGCATTACCTTCGTGTATGAAGTTTATTTTTCAAAGGCTACTTAGTCCGCTGTGTGTTTGATTTACCTTACAATATCTAATTTTTTGTCATAAGTTTTTTTCTATTATTTACTAGTAGGGCAGCGTGGACATTACTGGCTTTTTTAGTTTTGTTATTGAATTGTCTGCAGCAGCTCTTGTATAACCGGTGTAGATTGTGGATTCCTTCAATAATTCCACTACTGACTAAGAAAGTGATGTCAGTGATTGTGAGCAACAGAGCTTCATAAATTCTGACTCTAGTGATGATGAGTTCTATGGGTTCAACAAAAACTAGAAGAGTACTCGAACTTTAAAGTCTCTCTTTTGTTAATGACAGTGATACTGGTTCTCAATGCCACTGTTGACTGCTGTTCACTTTACAAGGTTGAAATACAGTAATACTGTATTTCAACCT
>NW_025335409.1:8197975-8291032 GCF_004798865.1 Varanus komodoensis
TTGAATTGTCTGCAGCAGCTCTTGTATAACCGGTGTAGATTGTGGATTCCTTCAATAATTCCACTACTGACTAAGAAAGTGATGTCAGTGATTGTGAGCAACAGAGCTTCATAAATTCTGACTCTAGTGATGATGAGTTCTATGGGTTCAACAAAAACTAGAAGAGTACTCGAACTTTAAAGTCTCTCTTTTGTTAATGACAGTGATACTGGTTCTCAATGCCACTGTTGACTGCTGTTCACTTTACAAGGTTGAAATACAGTATTACTGTATTCTGTTATAGTTTATTAAATAGTTTAGTAAAGCATTTGATTCAGAATATTTTTTCTTGTTTTCCTCCTCTAAAAACTAGGTGCGTCTTATGGTCAGGTGCGTCTTATAGAGTGAAAAATACGGTAGTTCTAACTGAAAGCTTGGTAAACCTCTGAGGCAAAACATTTCTCCGTTCAATTTAATGCAGGGGGCAATTATCTGCAAGCAGACCTTTGCAAGCAGAAGCTGTCTTCTTCTAGGTAAGAAGTGATTTTTGCTTGCAGAAGTTTAAAAAATACATCAAAATTAAAGGGTTGAACTAAAGCAAGGTATCTTATTGTTCTATTCCATACTTAATATTTTCTCTCCTTGAAACCACATTTCATATGCTTACATGACTTTTACTGCACTAATATTTTTCTTCCCCTGCCACCTCCAGTTCTTATAAATCTCTCCTCATACAGACAGTCAGTGGCCAGTGTTTGAAAGGGAAATTAAGTGGGGTTAAATCGGGACTTATAATTTCAAAGAAATGCAATGGACGTTGATGTTGTTCAATAAAATTAAGTGTGTCTTTGGTTATGGCATAAACACTAAAGTATACACACGTCTATGCTTCCCTTTGCCCCCTCCAACATAATCGGTTTTGTATGCTGTAAAATACAGCACTTTTGCTACAACAAACACATTGAAAAGAACAAAGAGTTTTGAAATGGACAGATCTGGTCACAAGCTAAGACAATCATCTACAGCAATAAAATGGATTTCCTAACATACAACTGCATGGGGAACTAATCAAGGATTCCCACTTTCCCTTTTTATTTTTACCATTGCTGTAGAATCCCTTGCAGTTTGTCATCACCCTAACATTAAAATATTAAAAGGGTCATGATAGGGCTCACTGCACACTTGATTAATCTTTTTGCAGAAGATATCCTTCTCTGTCTTTCTAATTGCAAAACTGTTAGTGTCATTCACTGGAGAAGATGTAATGACATTGGCACATATGTATTGAGGAACCAATTACTTTCACTAGTTGTAAACACTTGGAACAATGTTCTTTCTATGATAGTGAACCTTTGTTGTTATGTGCCATCAAGCCGTCTTTCTATTATGGAGACCCTATGAATGAAAACCCTCCAAAATGTTCTGTCTATGACAGTTCCTCTTTCGAGTTCAAGGCTGCAGCTTCCTTTATGGAGTCAATCCATCTCATATTTGGTTTTCTTTTTCATCTTCTGCCTTCAACTTTCCTTAACATGATTGTCTTCTCCAGTGAGTCTTGTCTTCTCATGAGGTGACCAAGGTATGACAGACTCCATTTTGTGATTTTTTTGCTTCTAGGGAAAGCTTCACTGAATAGCAATTAGAAATTGTGGATCCATGTTCCTACTTTCTAATTTCTAGTTTCAAAATGAAAGGATTGCTCTTATACATAAAGGATTGCTCTCACACTTGTAGCTGCCAGCCTGAAATTGCATTAAATTGGAAACCTTCCAATGGGCTATTGAATGCATACAAAAAATGGATAAACAGAATATGGAAAACTGCTTTTTCTGAAAAGATGCTACACAAACTGAGACTTATAAAAGGTCTAGAAAACTGACACCTATTCATAGAATTTGGTATACATTTATTGTATGTTAATGAACATTCAGCAACCATTGCTTCTCCATCTGCATTGTTCAATTTCTGGAGCGATGCACTATAACTGTGCTAGCCTCATAAGCTGTACATGTTTGGTTTTGCATTATTCAAACTCAATTAAAAAGAGGAAGACTAAAGCCACTTAACTATTTGTTCTGCAATTAGTAAGATTTTATCTCATAATGAACAACACAGTTTTAGCAATATGCTAGTCCTTATCTGTGTTTGTTCATTTGTTTGCTTGGATTCTTGATATTTTTGGTTTTGTTTTTTAATACAGCAATGTTCCCTGCTGGTATTTTTAATGGGCTAATATCCAAAAACCCACAAAGCTGGTTTGGTATGCTCAAACGTAGCAATGCCATGTAGGAAGCTGCTCTTGAAATTAAGAAGACATCCAAAAGTAGACAATGAGCTACAGGCCCAGTTAACACAAAATGGCAGCAATCTGTGGCTATATTAACCAACATTTTTTGAGTATACACAGCCCAATAAGGCTTATGAGTCATTGTCATGTGCCATCTGAGCCTAGAACTATAGGTTAATGGGGACTTACATAATCCTCTGTTAACATACAATTAATAGTTACATTAGCTGCTGTTATTTAACCCACCATTACGCTGCAATGTTCAGGTTTGGATATTGCATAGCAAACTCCAATCAGCCTGAGGGATGAATATTCTAAAAGACGACAGAATGGACCCTGCATGTGTTATTGCAAATCATGGATTAACTAATTAACCAACCAACCAACCAACCCACAATTTGCTGCTGTTATTCCTAAAAAACCCCATTGTCATGGGGAACCATTAGTTTAACACAAAGAAGTCAAAATTCTCACTGGGTTTTATCAGTTTATCAGAACATCTTAATTGTAGCAAGGAGGTAAATATCTGCACAGGATTTTGCTACTCACAAAACAATCCAAGAAGCAGGGGATACATTCTGACACTACACAAGTGACATGTCACCCCCTTAAAACAGTCACACATTATTTCTAATAACAAATTAACTTCCCAGAATAGGCAGCACAGGGAAATGTCCATGCCTGAAGATTTGACCACACTGCCTCTGTAATAGAAAGCCTTCACTGTTTGTTGGATCATTTGTTTCTGCACAGGATTCAAGGTGCTTTAACCCATTACGCCCTGCACATTTGAGGGAGTGCCTGCCTCCAGAGCCCCACAAGTCACAACTGGTGGGAGCAGGAAGGTCAGAGATTTTCTTCACATTCTCTCTTCCTCTCAGGAAAAGAGGATGGCCAGTTCTATCAGGGGCAGGGGATACACTGATGCATCCCCAAAGAAAGAGGCCAAAAGGCACAGGCACACAGATTTGCATAAGAATTGCATGTGCTAATGTTGTACAGAGATATAAACTTAGAAATTACTACAAGTACACAGAAATAGACGATGGGTGACATGGTGCCTGCCCAATTCACTTGCTTTGCAGATAGTACCTTTTGGTTGTCACCTACAAAGCTTCTTCACAGTGCTCTGTCTTCTAATTTTTGTTTAATCTTTAACTTGGACTAGCTAGCCCTTCAAACAAGGGATGCCTTCAGACAGAGGACTGCCCTATGTAAAGTATGGCACACAACCACTTTAGTGCAACCCTTGGCAGTTTTAACAAGCTGGTGTACACTTTTAAAAATTGATTTCAATTGTAATTTCAGCATGATTCCCCATTTTTATTTTATGGTGCTTCTGAATTTATTGTTTGCTGTTATTTCACTGATTTTTTTTGTAACTTAATGGCCAACATTAAAGTGCAACAAACAAACAGTACTTTCCTATGTACTGCCACAGAACAGAAATTGCCTATTCAACTTGATTCAGTAAAGTAATAGGCTCGCACCAAGTAATAAACTCACTCCGTGTATCATTAAGTAATAATAGTGCATAGCTTTAATGAAGTGCTACAAATTTTCTCTCTGCAGTTTACATTTTCTTGATCTATTTCTGGGAGCTAGCTAATTCTTGACCTCTTTTATAAGATTATAGTACAAGGATTCATAAGCAAAACTCCTTGTGCACCTGTAAATTCTAAATACAATTCAGTCCACTGTTCTGTAGCCTCTACCCATTCCTTTGATGTATATTTCTCATTACTCCTTAAGTAATCCAAGAATTAAACTGAGTCCAGAGTGACAGAACAATTACTTTTTTCCTGAATCTATCTCCCTCCCTCCCACCTTGTAGTCCTATACACACCCTTTTGGTCTGTCTGAAGTATGAATTAAAAGCATGAAATATAAATACATCAACGTGCTCAATGTGCTCATCAAAGTGTTTTTCACTAATGCAAATGTGTTAGTGAAAAGAAACATATATTTATCAGTTATTGCAGATTATACACTTTAGCATGAATTTAAGTTTAGGTGCACATTTTTCTGCCTGGAAAAATAATTTGCTCGAGTTAATAACAGAATAGCCATTCTCTAATTAATTTTTCAGTTAGCTTGGGCTTCTGTTCAATTACATGGTAGGTGTAAGTCACAAAATGAGGGCAGCTTTAAAATCAAGGGCCACTGTTGATGAAATAGTTTGTGCTCACATTGGAACAGATCTCTTGGCTATCTGTACACCTGAAACGGCCTTTTATAAGATTGGGTCATCCATGAAATTTTGATGAAAGGCAACCCCATGCTAGATTCTGGAATCAATCCTGCCTATGAGATTGCTTTAAGAAGGGCCTTGAATGACTCATTTTGATGAAAACATTTTCACATACCATATTTTTCCATGTATAAGACGATATCTTTTCTTAAAAATATTTACCTAAAAATGGAGGGGTGTCTTATACACAGGGGGCTGAGAGGAGAACCGTGGGCACGCTGGGGGGGGGAGGTGAACGAGCTCAAGGGGGAGGCAGGCACGGGCGCGATGGGCGGGAAACTGGTGCAGGCACGGCATGCTTGGGGGGGCGCACGTGTGCATGCAGCAGCAGCTTACCCACTTGGAGATCAAAACGAAAAGTGGGGGGGGGAGTCCTATACATGGGGTTATCTTATAGTAGGAAAAATATGGTATATGTGTGTATGTAAGTAACTCCAGAAAGCCTTTCTGAACTTGAATAAATATTTTACATTCTAAAATCCAGCAACAGGAATATGAAGACAGGAAAATGCAACAGTGGCGGCAGCAGCACCCTGGTTGCTTCAGACTTCTTCAAAGAATCTACACAGATCTCAGCTCATGGACCTTACAATTTAAACTCTGATGCAAGTGGATACAAAGAGAAGAGATGAAAGGAGGGAGGACAATGGTCTTTTTTTGAAAATAAGAGTTACAAAGGACATAAAGTAGTAAGGACCAAAAGACGCAAGGCTAAAAGAATTATTTATGTCACCAGTTAACTCTGCATCCAAATCCTTTGGTATAACACCCAAAAGGCAGAAACAGTATTGCTCCACGCTTTTTAAAAAAAATATTGAAGAGCTCTACATAACCTGAATGTTTACAGAAGGAACACTGAATTGTTGAGCATAATCAAAGATATTATTTTACTGACCCTATGAGTGTTACCTTGTTTCTGTCTTACCCACAAACTATAATGGTGCTCTGAGGTGCATTTATACTCCTTAACTTCTAAAAACCCTATACAACACCATACATTCTATGGTCAGAGTTGGCTGAAGATGTCTTGGTACTTAAGGTAAAAAGCAAATGTTAGTCCCTTTCATCAGCTCTTTACACATACATATACTGAAGGCAAACCAAAGTTACTGTGCATGTATAGCTTAACAGATATGACTATAAATGTGTGTCTAGTAGCTCTGTATTCTTTTCATTTTTACTCTGAAACAAGTGCAGAGCCCCAAACCAGATCTTGAAATCCCAGTTTGGATTGAGCCCTCTACATCTACAGTAAAAATGACCACAAACACAAAACAAACAGAAGACACTTACTGAAAGCTCTCTCTCTCCCCCTCCCCCCCCCTCGTAACAATTTGCTGCCCTTTCATGACACCCAAGATCATCTGTGTGAGCCACCCACTTCAGCCTAATAGTCAGGCCAGCCCAAAAGACTATGGATTATGGAAGGGTGAAATCAGTGACTACCCAAATTGCCAAGGTGATCTGCTGCTTTGATACCACATTAAAGATATCAAAACAACACATTAAGGATATCAAAACACTTCTGTTAGTGACAAAACCATCAATCTACTCATTATCTGCTTGCTAAATGATGATGGACCAGCCATGATGCCCAAGCAATTTAGCACTAAAGTGCTAAAGAAAGCTCTATCTGAAACTCAAAAGGTCAAAGCTTACAGCTGCAAAACTAGTGATGGAAAGCTGGCAAGATAACAGTTGCATTCAATAAAAAAGATACAGAAGTTATGTTGAGAATATTGGCATATGACAATTTATCTGTATTTTAGAGCCACAATTCAAATAGCAGAAATTCTATTGAATTTAGGTATGATGCATTATGTCTACAAAATTCAAAAAAAAGATTATAAAAATTCTGGCCACAGTTTAACCCACTTGATACCTGCTATATTTCTATTATGACTGTTGCTTCCAATATAACATTTGTTCATAAATACCAACCCAATTAATTATACCATGGAGAAGAGGTATTGGAGACTGTTCTTGAATAGAAGTAAATCCTTTGTTTTAATAACTGCTGCAAAATTAGACACAGTGGCTGGTTCACAAATAACATAAACCCATACTATGGGTTGCTGAATTCTGCAGTGTCATGATGTTCACGGCTAGCCACACTAACAAACCATGAATTCTTAACCACAAACAAATCCATGGTTCATTGTTGGGCTTTGAACTGTGAGTTGTTTCATGTCAACCCAGAACCATGTTTTGTTTTCCACCAGGCTACAGAGGTAGTAGTCAAGGGTGGTAAAGCACTCAACCATTCCACATGCCTGCACTGCAACCATGAAAAAGTATTTGCAATACAGAGAGGGAGTGGACAAAGCAGGAAGGAAACAAACATCCCTGAGTTTGAGATAACAAACTATGGTTTGTTTGCTGGACAAATCCTGAACAGGGCAATAAACCATGAATTGACCATGGGTTAAAGAAGTCATGAGTTACCACTATGTGTGACTTAGGTCAGTGGGATTGTCTGCGTGCCACAACATACTGCCAGATTAGGATAAGCCAAAACACTGATGGCAACCAAGTTGCATATGAGATCACAGGTTATATGACTACTGTTTAACCCTGTGATAACCCACATTCGTGGGGTTCACATGACACAACAACCCCCAAGTGGGGATTGCATACTCAAAAAGGCAGCTGATCAAGTTTCTATCCCTTCGCTAGGGTTCTGCCACTACTTTCGCTTCTCCTCTAACTGGCCAGAAAAGAAAGTCCCAAGCACCAAGCTAATTAACTGCCCAAAAGAGGTAGTAACTGCACAGAACCATCCCACCATCATAGCCAAGTCAGCTTGTTCTCTTATTTCTCCTTATGCACTGATAGGCAGGCACAAGGAGGTGAATCTGAGTTATTAAGCAGGTGAGAAGGAAAGCATTTCTTCTGCTTATCAGCAACACAGGGACTCAAATTCAAAATCATATATGTTTCTTAAAAGAATATAATAAGGGGCAAAAAATGAATGTAGATGGCTTCTTGAAAATAAAAAACATATTTAAAAGTATGCTAACCTGTGCTAAACCATTCAGGAAAAATAAATCTCAGCTGGAGAATTTCAGTATACAAAGCATCTTTTTATATTCATAGAAGGTGAGGTGACAAAAGAATAAGGAATGATATTTCACATTTACTGTGCTTAACTAGGAAGGTCAGGGGAGACTACACAGTGTGTTTCACTAATAGTATGAATACATATGACCCTCTTCTCCCAGAAGATGGGCTAGAAAAGAGTTAACTCTAAGGACAATGGCTAGCTCTGGCAGATTGATGCATTAAAAGGTTTCCTATTCTCAAGTCCAGCTGCATTATTTTAGTACCCAAGACACAAAATCCAACATGTAATTCTCCCCTCACTGGTAGTAAAGCTAAAATAAACGTAAACTGCATTACTGACAATTTGCTGCACTTTCAAAGCACTCAAAAAAATCACCTGCCTGAGATGGCACTGGCCTCTTCACCTAATGTGAGGTCTGGCTTTAAATGGAATTCCCATTGGTATATGGAACCCATCTGTCGAGGATGCTTGTTGTTTAGAGAAACAGATGCTGAAAAAGCAGCAACTCATTTTCTACCTGCCACTTCTTTTGTGCTAATTAAGTACATGCCTGACCCCATCACAGTGCAGGATGGTACAGGAGGGAGAGGTAACAAGGTTGAAATATGGAAAAGAGAAGCTACAAGCAGCAAAAGGGTAAACCAACTTCTTACCACAACCATCACAGTTTTTCTACTTTAAAGGACTCCTTCCAACACAACTCCTCTTTAAAAGAGAGATGCTGGGGGGGGGGGGGGGGGGAGATAAAGTATACCAAATTAAACAAATTCAGTATACATATTTGTGCATGATGCTTAGTTAAATCACCACATTAAATGTCCCCCCATTTAGGGACAATAAATTCCTAACAAAGAGATGGATTCTGAGGCAGACATGAATTCTTGTCCTTCAATAGTTGATCATGCAACAGTAGGAAAAGCTGACATGGACCACAAATAGGCAGACTTATTCAGCCTTTTCCTAGAGAGCCGCACCCAGAATAAAGGCAATTACATAGCTTACACAGCAAGAAACTTTGGTTTGCCACAGAATGGGCTCTCAACAGGGAGCCACAGCTTGTCATGGCTCTGTGGGGAGTTTCCCTGTATGGTGGATCTGTTCTGAAACACATTTTCAATGGAAGTCTGCAAACAAAATCTTTGGAACATAACTACAAATGTGCAGATAAAGCCTGAAGAGACCATGGTAAGTGGCTTGACTTGTAGTCATTAGCTGCCCCTCCTGCACTGTGGTAAATTCCTTTAAAATGGCTAAAACTTTATGAAAAATTTCCATCTAGCAGGCAGAACTGACTGATCTAGCCACAGCATCAACTGGCACAGTCGGAATTAAGCATCTCAGGGTTTCCATTCATAATCCTAGTATCATGGGGCTATGTAACAGATGTACAGCTTGGCTTCAGGCTGAAACTTGGCATTTTAACGTCTGGGCCTGAATGTGAGAGATCATTCTGTAATATTTTCCATTCAAATCCATTTGCTGCTTTTGCCACTGGGGATATTTATACTAAAAATGTTTTGTTGCAATAATTACAGTAAGAAACAGGGTCTGGGTAGGAGGGACCATACACAGAGACAAAACAAGAAAATCTGAGACCGAGAGAGGAGGGGGAGGAAAATTATACAAGCCAGAGAGCTTCACAGCAATCCCATCAGAGTGCAAAGTCTTAGTGTTTAAGTCTTCTCTGATGACAAAGGTCATCACCCTGAAGCGCGACATTGAGGGAACAACCCTCCCCTGAAGCAGCAGTGGAAAAAACAACCTAGTAGGGCTTTTCCATTTATGATTTCCAAGATTTTTGTGCTTTGACAAGCTGTCCCACACAGTGCTTGACTAAGGGAAATTCAGCATGTGCATTTTCCCCATGGACATCAGTTCAGTGCAACAAACAAGAGAGTGACCTCTGGTAAATGAGGTTACTTCACACATACTTACCTCATCCATGTTGGACCCTGTTGCTAACTGACGCTTCAAACCATGATGCAGTGGTCAAACTAGATGTCTGTGTGCATGTAAGGGAGAGAAATAGAGACTAGGGAGAGGGGTTACTCACAGAAGAGAGCCCTGTCTAGGAAGTGCAATGTGTATGAAGGGAGCCAAAAAGTGGTGTGGTGAAGCAGCTATTTAAACCTGCATGGTCAAACACAGAGTGGTTGCATGAGAAATTTTCAGATGTTCTGCTTTGAACATACACTGTTTGCTCACAGCAAATATCCTCTCCAAACACTGGCAGTTCTAGTGAGGATCTCATGCATTAGATCAGCAGTTGGAAAAAATACAATTTATAGGGTGCAGACAGTCGTCACATGATCTTGGGAAACTTATGAACACCTGTTTACTCCCACCTCAACTTATGATAAGAATTTCAAACCAATGCAGCTGCATAGTATTATACTTTTGTTTAGTGCTATAAGGATATCTTCCATGACCAATTTTCAGTATTTTTAAAAGTTCTGAATTGGTTCAGGAAATGAGGCAAGGATTGCCTTAATGTGAGCTACATCTCATTCCCAGAATCCATGGGTATTCTATTGGACCTGTTTTTCAGTGCTGTGACATCATATTAAATAGAAAGTTTATCATGGGCTGTTGAAGCTCTAATTTCTCATACCCCAGTAGAGGACTGAAAGTAACTGTCTTGTAGAAGATGAATCACTGATGACATGGATACCCCTTTGACGAAATTAATCAATACATCTTCTGTCAAGGTGGTGCAATCTCGAAGTGACTGCTGACCAGTTAATGACCGAAATTTGCAACTTATAGTGTCAGTTGCTATGGAGACTTTTTCAATACAGTTTTAGGGCTGGTGATCTGCTGTTATGTGCATTGTGTACATATGGCTTGCATATAAAAAGCACACTGTGCTACATACGTAACTTGTGATTGTAAAGATCTCTGACTGATGAACCACTTAAAATGAATCTATTCCTCCATGTTAAATTGGGGTGTTCCTCTCCACTCTGAAAACTAGGATTGTTTTCCAGCTCCCCAGTTGGCTTTTAAAATAATTGACATTATGTGAATATGGCTACAATCTTATATCCACCTAGTGGAGAGTAAGACCTGTTGTACTCAGTGGGGCTTATGTTTGAGTAGGCATGCACAGAAATGTACTGTAGAGGTGTGAAACTATGTCTACTTTTTGAGGACTAAGTTCCACTGAACTCTGTGTTCAGAGAAAGTGTGCCTAGGATTGTGCTACAAGTCAATCATGATGTCATTGTTCTTAGAATAAGCTCCTCTCTATCCTGTTTATTTTGCCCAATGATACAGTCCTGGATGCAGACTTAATCACAAAATAAGCTGACTGAAATCAAGTGGGTCTATTCTAAGTGGCATGACCTGATTTTAATTGGTCTCGAAGGGCCACAAAATCTAGTTCCAACTCCATGTCAGCAGGCTGCTTGTCAATAAATTTACCAGGTTAAAGGTGGCAACTAGCCAAGTGTGAGAAATCTGGTTTGGGGATGGAAAACTGTTGGATTTCCTAAGCTTAGCTCCCTGGACTCTGGCACACTTGCTCTCTGGTCCAAGTCTGCCTCTCTCTGTTCAAGTGGGCATCCAGCAGGACATGAATCCAAGTTGGTCTGCAAAGTATGCAGTGCACACACTTCCCACCATCCGTTGTGCAAGTGGAGTCCTGCTTCCACACATGTCACTTGTGGGTTTTGCATACTTTGCACAAAGAAGGGGTCTACTAGCACTCCCAAGCATCTGCAGACTTGCTGTCATCTCAGCTTGTTTCCTGACCTATGCCTTCCAGTCTATGCTTTATAGACTTCAGCAAAGCTGTTATACTGTGTGGATTACCAGAAGCTACAGATGCATCTGAAATAAATGGGTGTAAAAGGGTGTAACAAAAGAGGCAGTTGCTCTTGATATGTTTTTCAGGGTCAGGGTGACATGGACTCCTCAGAAGGGGAAGAGGAGGTTTGGGAAATGCGTCCTACAGACGTAGACATGGTGGCAGTGGAAAAGCTCATCTCAAGGCCACTATCTCCAGGCTAATCCCGAGAACTGTCCGAGTCTGCCAGTGTCAGAAGGGGCCATGGGAAAGGAGCCAGAGGAGCCTGATACAATCCTTCATCTCATAATGCAGCAACAGGAGAGAAGGGCTAGCCAAGCAGAAGGGCTGTGTACAGCCAGGAGGCTGGCCTGCCCCCAGAAAGGGACTCCCAGAGGCATGGGTTCCAGGATTACTCAAAAGGAGGACTCCTGGCAATAAGTTTCTAGTTTCTTGGGGCAGTAAGTTTCTGTGCATGCCCCAAGACTCTCTTCACTTGCTATAAATTGCTGGGTGTACAATGGAAATAAACAACTTTTGCCAAAGAACTGTGTTGTTTTGAAAGAGAAAAGTGGAAGGGGGACGACAACACACCAGCTCCTGACAGCAACTCAGCACTTGATTGTTCTGATGTATAAACTATATCAGTAGGCAAGAAGCTACTGCAAGGACAAAATATGGAGAAACAGAATGGCTTCCTATAGGCATCAGATAAGGGTACATTTTAGGTCCCATTCAGCCCAGCCTGTATGCAGAATATGTCATAAGAAAAGCTGAGTTAAGATCAGAGGAAGGAGTGAAAACTGCAGAAGAACCATGAATAATTTATGGTGCAGATGACACCACATTACTGGCAGACAGAGCAATAAATTGAAATGACTCCTGATGAAAGTGAAAGAAGAAAATGCAAAAGGAGGACTGCTTGATGGCACACAACGAGAACATACTTGGTGCTGAGCACTTTCTCTCTAAATTCGATTCACCACCAGGAAGACACATAGATAAGTTTCCATAAAGTTGAAAAGATATGTAATAGCCAAGGAGTCCCGCTGACAAAGGAATCATGAACTTCCCCACACTATGAAATAATAAGATTGTAAAGAATTTTTTAGGGATGCTGGTGGCGCAGTGGTTTAAACTGCTGAGCTGCTGGGCTGGTTGATAAAAAGGTCAACAGTTCGAATCTACACAACTGGGTGAGCTCCTGTTGCTTTGTCACAGCTCCTGACAACCTTGCAGTTTGAAAGCATACAAATGCAAGTAGATACTTTTTCGATAGGGGGCCAGTTGAAAGGCGGTGGCTACACGCGCAGGCCGGTGAGGAGGGGGGGCCTGGGGGCACAGGCCAGTGAGGTGTTGTCAGGTGCGCACAAGGTGGCATTGGGTGTGCGTGGCAGCAGCTCGCTCGCTCGCTTGGAGATCTCCCAGCGAGTTCAAAACCATCTTTGAGCAAGCAAGCCACCACCTCCCACCTGTGCAGCGAGTCTGCGTGCAGGCGGAGGGGGGGGGCAGCAGCGCAGGCCGGATGAATGGGCATGGCAGGCTGGATTCGTCCCGCGGGCCATAGTTTGAGGACCCATGAGATAAATGGGTACCACTTCAGTGGGAAGGTAACAGCATTTTGTGCACTTCAGTGTTTAGTCATGCTGGCCACATGACCTTGGAAACTGTCAGTGGACAAATGCTGGCTCCCTCGGCTAGGAAACAGCGATGAGCACCACCCCCTAGAGTCAGACATGACTGGACTTTAATGTCATGGGGAAACCTTTACCTTTAAAGCATTTTTAAAGTAATTGGAGGCACATGCCTAACTGGATCTTCCATTACAACTCATTAACTAATCCCCCTTTGTTACAACAAATGACTTATTATTACTATAAAAAGAGATACAAACCCATCAAGAGGCCCCGTAAGGTTTGCTTAACTACCCTCCCACTGTAATTTCAAAGGATAACAAGAAACAGTACAAATAAGGCAGATCAAACAGCCTCAGACGTGAAAAACAGTAAATTATTTTTTCCTTTGTAAAAATAGATGATTATACTTGGGGAAAGCATGTTTAATATTTGCACATCAAAGGGTTTTTAAAAGGAGAAAAATAATTATTTTGTTGACACCAAAGCCCCACTAAAACATAATGGAAATTTATGGTAAAAAAATCAGCACTGTGCCAGAGTTTGCACATGCTGACTGTCCCTATTTGCTAGGGTAAACGACATCACTATTATGTCTTTAGTTTGGCCTTTAGGGGAAGGCTGGTTTGAATTCTTACTGGGATTCTTTTATACGTATTGTCATTCTTCAACAGTCAACTCCTTCTCTGGAACTGCAAGAAGATAAATCTTAGCAAAGGAACTGACAACCTCCAGCGTCAACTGAAACACTGATACCATGTATTGTGCTTTTCACACAGTGGAGCTGTTGAGGTGTATTTTGAACTGTTGTTTACCTGACACAGGACAATTATGTTCTCCTAGAGCATCCTTAACCAGAAGACCAATCGCCCTCCTAGTCTTAATCATACCTTCTAAGGTTCCCCACATGGCCATGCCACCTTCCCTTGCCCCAGGTCCTTCCTCCCAACCACCAACAGTTTGTGCAGGTCCCTCCCATTCTAAAAAGGTGAAATGCCTCTCCTGTGACTTAGCTAATATGCTGCTATTTTGGACCAGCCTGCCACTGGAATACTGCTCCCAAGAACTACTCCAAAGTTCAGTAGTGATTCCTGCCACTGTGCATGCACAGCCTCTTAAGGCGGACACACAACTGTCAGGAGCTGTAGTAACTTCGGAAAGCATAGCCAGTAAGCATGATCCCCACTGGGGAACTCACTGATTCACTGATCACGTACTGGAGTGTTCTCCAGCCTGTAAAGAAAACATTCCCTGTACTTGTGTGTCACACAGGAGACCGAGTCCAGGAAAGGTATTATTATTAGTGGTGGAGGGATTGCTGCTGGCCTGGAACTTTGCCTGGTAAAAGAATTGCTGCTGTTTTATGTTAGGGTGAAGAGCAGAAGCCTACATCCTGTCTGCTTGCAGTTACATTTTTAACAAGTCTTAAGGCCATCCCCAGACCTCTAAAGATATTCCTGTAAAGTATTTAAATGTTTATTACTCAAGAAATTTGGTTTAGGTTCTAAAATATGGCTTGTATAAACCATGCTTTAGATAGTATCTAAATTAAGCCAAGTGCAGATACTTTTCAAGATGATCTCTGGAAGTTTTAATAATATTACTCTTTTGATCAGAGAAGTTTTTAAAAGTCAGACAGAGAAGAGAAGACAAGACAGTCTGTGTCTGCTATATTATTAGTGTGGCAGGAACTGAAACACAGCTGGGGCAAAGGAGATGCAATATTTTTTCCCCACAGAAAATCAAAGGGGACCTTCAGGAGCCATCACTTTCAGAAATACTGTTCTGGTTTCATTTATGTGAAACATACTTCCTATGGGACATTTTCTCTGACAGTGACAGAACTTGCAGTTGATATTTGCCAAATGTACATTTGTGATACTGCACAGAAAATCTTACTGAAAACAAATCCTGGGCAAACACTACCTTGAGATCTTACTTTATATAACTCTGAGCAAACAGTTCTGAACAGCTTCAAGGTTCAAAGCACAGTTCTGCAACAGAGCAAACATAGCCATTTATTTTGAAGATAAAGTGATCTCCTCAGAGATGCCACAGAATATCCGTGTATTAAATCCACCCAGCCAAATCCACCTGGCCAAAAATAATAACCTATCACATGCAAGACTGGATGTTAAAAACCACCTTGCTCATGCCCTACCCAAGGGTCCTGATCTGGATGCATTCCCTGTGCCTACTCAAGAGTAAAAAGGAAAAAAGGAACTGCCCTAGACAAATCTAGAGTAATACCTGTTTGATCTTTACATGGAGCTCCCAGTGGATTTCACAACCAAGCCCTGATCAGATTCAATCTTCCTGAGTTTCATCAGGGCCATGGGATTAGATGCAGGGCTGACACCACACTGGGGACAAACTGGGTGACTGCCTGGGATGCCAAAATTCCAGGGGCCCTTGTTCCAGCTGTGCCCAGTGACAAAGACCTACACATCTGGAGGAGCAGTACAGTGCTCAACCAACCTCATCAATGCTCACTGCTGAAGTGTGGATTCAAACTCCTCTCAGTAATGGTGTCCAGAAATCTAGAAATAGAATTTAGTCAAAATTAACTCATTAATTTATAAAAGGCATACCAACTGAACAATAGCATCCTGGTCAACTCTTGATTATTTTGAGCATGCTTTTTATGCTGTTGTGCATATATACTCTGTTCTGCCTTTAACATTATTTAAGTATTTGAACTGAAATGTGATCATCTCTTCTTTAAATAGATTGCTATGTTGAACAGAAGGCTTCATGTATTTCAGAGGCAACTGAATCTGAGTAGCATATGAAAACTGTCTACATAAAGATGGGATGACATAAAAGGGATCCATGAATAATTACTATTTACTTCAACTAAAGTGTGTAGTTTAAAGAAATGTTCTTGTATGTTTACCTTATCAATTTTTTAAATACTGCCTCTCTAAGAATTTCAAGGCACTTTACAAAAACTAAAACCTATCATCTAAAAGTAAGCAAATAGCAGCAGGGCAAGAAAAGCACAAACACACCCCACCATTTAAAATAGATGAATGGGATGGCTGTGCTTGCAGAAAATGATAAAACAAAATATTAACTGATTATTTTATTTATTTATTTATTTGTCTGTTTGTTAGATTTTTATCCTCACCCCATTAGCCTTAAGGACCAATATAAGCATTGTAGATTAGGAAACTCTCTTAAAACTTAGAATGTTGTGTTCCTGGAAATTGAAGAAAAAGTGAGCTAAGCAATTTCTTTGGTTGGGCTGTTGGGTAGAACATTATTAGAACACTTTTTAAAGATAGCACGTCACATCCTCCTATCACCCACCTTTTCTTTGAAACAGAAATATTCTTCACAAGGGCTTTACACTCCTAGCAAGAGACTACAGGGTGTCATGAGGTATCCAAAGACTGCTAAACACGTCCTCAACCAGTTTTGTAGCCGTGTGTCTTAAAATACCACAGTTGGCAATGAATTATTTCACGCCAGGTCCTTCTGCTATTTCTGTCACAGGAAAAGGAGCATTTCCCCAAAAAGCGTAATTTACCTGTGATGCTGAGACTGACCCATATACACCATGTTATGAATTAATGGAACATCTTTCGCTCTACATTTTATATACACCCTTTATCCATAATAGACAGTATTTGGATCTAACTGTCTGAAAAGACTGTTAGTGAGAGCAAAGTCGCTTACTTAATGTTGGTGCTTTACCTCTTGAATGAATCCACTTAGTTGGTACATTTAAAAAAAAGTCTTGGCTTTTGGCTCCCCGTTCAAAGGAGCTTTCAGTAAGAACCAGGGGATCCTAGAAAGATCACACAAGTTAAGGAGCACACAGTTGCTGGTGGGAAATGTAAATTAGCAGATGGATACAGAGAATGGTTCAGTGGAGCCAAACAGCCCAAACACATCATATCACGGAAGTCTGCCAATAATGCAAGTACTGATGAATGGATCTATGAACTCTAAACTAGATCAAGCATACAAGTTTTACATAATATGGCAAACATTTCTGGAGATGTGTGTGGAATTAACTGATCTGAACTGAAATGAAATGAAAATTAAACAGTGGCACAGTGATCAAGGGTGTTGGACTGGGGCTCAGAAGATCCAGGTTCTGAGTGCCCATTTGGCATGAAGTCCATTGCGTGACTTTCAGGCAGTCATGGACACTCAGCCTATCCAACCTTACAGGGTTGTTGTTGTGAGGATAGAATACAGATGAGAAGAACCTTGTAAGCCACCTTGGGTTCCTTGCTAAAGGAAGAAAGTTGGGATATAAATGCAATGTAATAATAATAATTAACACCACAGCTGGCAAATCCTACTACATAAAATCAGACAAGCCACTCTACTGTGGTTCCCTTGTTTGCATAAAATGGCAGAGAATATTATCCATCTAAGAATTGATACCAGCCTGGTAATTAAGTCTACAAAATAAATACCCCACAAAAATTTTACTAGCCCACTTTTTCAACCAATACCTGTGCTTTTCATCTGCACTGGCACACTGATGGCATGAAAAGAAAAAAGGACCAACTGTCTCCTAGCTTACAGATTTTTTTTGATTGGTCACTTGGAAGAAATTTTTGCTTGTCTCAGACAACTAATGAAGTGATTATTTACAAACTTGCTCCACCGTATGTACAGTAAATGTATTTTGAACTGAGGCTAATTTAGTCTCAAAGACTCCTAACAGCTTGGAAGACAGGGAGATGACACTCTAATCATCTGATCTACAGGGCAGAAGGGTGACAGGGCTGAAAGGGTGTTCTATTTGCATATGTCATGATCCAAAGGACTAGATTCTAGTTAACATCTGTTTGTCATTTGAGATACACAGCACCTAGCATCGCAGGCCTTCCCGCAGAAGTATCCACTATTGTCTGTTTGTGTTTGTTAATGCCTTAAAACCATTCCTTGTCTCATTAAAAGCATACATTTCTCTGGCAGGACAGCAAAGAAAAAAACTCAGCCAAGGATCAACTGTGAGCTTACCTGTCAGATACAGCACTTAGTATTACACTAGTTACAGAGAATGTTAAGACAACATGCCTTCTTTCCTCTTACATACTGTGACTAAAACAGTGAAAGCAAAGTAGACTACTGAGAATTAACGTCAAAGCATTTACTTATTTAACAACGTGGCTTCCCAGGAGTTGCAGTCTTGGCTAGACATCATATGCAAGCTACTGATCCAAGATCGACGTAATTCAAAAGAGGTTATTGAAGGGAAGTTGGACAACTTACTAGGTGCAATTCCAAGAATGTTTAACCAAAGGGAGTCTAGAGGTGAGGATGGTGGTCACTGGAACCAATTGTGTTTGGCTGACCCAGAGGAGGAGAGGGCAGGGAGAGATAAAGCCATGTCATTCTGCCCACAGACATGCATAGGTGAATCAATGCTTTCACTTATATAATTCTCCTTTACCTCCATATTTAAAGTATAAGTGTGATATGAAAACAGGATCGTATTCCCACCACTATCATAAACACAAAGTAGAGCCTCCTAAATCTACCTCATCATTGCTACAGAAAAATAGGAAAGAGTTAATCATTATGTCACCTGGAAAAGGGCTCAGGAGCATCATGTCTCAAGAGCCTAGTCTGTCCGGACAGCAATCTCTTTGCTAATTCCCCTCCCCACACTTTTCTTAAAGTGAACTACATATACAGTATATGCTCTGGCCTTTCCTTCCATTGCTATGCTTTGCTAGATACTTCCAATGCTGAAAGGAATCTGTCCCACTGTCTCGTGAAGATAACTTTTGGCTTTCTGCAAGTGAGTAACACTTGTCCCACACACATTTTCGGTTTCCGTGGTTCTCCAGCACCTTCTGATAACACTAGCAGTGTATCCCAATTTCATATTATATATAGGTGAGAAAATCAGACTTAGGGAAACAGAGATAGTGCTGTTAGACTCTCCCCTTTAAAAAATGTCTTAAAATATGTTTGTGTTTTAGCACAGGAAAGAAGGAAAGAGCAGCACACAGCTACAACAAAGTTTTGTTTCTTGGTCCATACAAAGGGGCAAGAAGCAAGAATATTGGGAGCATTTGGGAGCATTTATTTATTTATTTATTCATTCATTCAGAAAGCAAAGCTATTTATTGGAAATATTTCTAGCCTGCCCTCTCATATTGATCTTCATGATGCTTTTAAAGAAATGGACAATTTTGGTAAAAGCTGATTTGAGCAAATCACAGTAGGCCTGCGTGCTTTTCAGTTGCCAATTTATGTAAATCATGCAAAATACCATGACTTAGGCAATTTGCATAAAGTTACACAAATTGTATAATGTTGTGCATATAAACTACATACCATTATGTTTTTCTACTCCAACTGTCTTGGTTGCCTTAGTGGATGACCTATACCAGAAACTAGACAGAGGCGTGTGTCGGTATTGTTTCTGCATTCAGTGCCATCGGTTGTGGTATCCTTCTGTGAGTCTCTTACCTCTTTACTGTTCTCAGAAAGTGATAACATTTCGCCTAAAAGCCTCTGTATTCCCCCCAGAACTCTATTTTATTCTGTATGTTGTTTAACAGTCATATGAAGCCAATGGAAAAGGTCAACAAGAGTCTGGGGGTTTGGTTTCAGCACTATGCTGATAATACCAAGCTCTATCTTTCTTTGGTAATGGATGCCAACGAGATTGCAGTAGCCCTGAAGTGTAGCTTGGATGAAGTGATAGCTTGGAATAGGTTAACAAGCTGAGGTTCATTCCAGGCAAAAAGATGCACAGGAAACAGAACAGGTCACCAGAAAGCTAAACTAGGATTGCAAGTACATTCCATTCTAGATGTGATGGGATCTCACTGAAGGATCAGGCTGGCAGTTTGAGGGTGCTTCAGGACCTAGCATTACTTCTGGAAGGTCAGCTAGCTGCTGCGCCGTTTTCTGAAGGAGCCAGATCTCACCACAGTGCCTTAATCACCTCCTCTTCAGGTTATTCCAGCTCATTCCATGAGGGGGCTACTTCTGAAGAGTAGTTGGAAACCTCCAACCGTGCAAAAATGCAATGGCTAGACATTTTTCTGGTGCATGATTTGTTTGCCATGTTACCTAGCTTTGTTATCAACTACTCTGGCCGCCAGTCTGCTTCCAGGTGTGATTCAAGGTGCTGATGTATACTGATAAAGCCTTCGGACCAAGGTATGCCGTATGATCCTGCCTGCAGTTTAAGATCTGCCCACAGATCAAGGGTTTTACTGTGCCATCACCCTGACTTGTTCACTTAATTTTATGTTGTGATTGTGTTGTTCTGGAAGAAGTCATGTTTTACTGGTCATCCTTTCATGTTTTCCCACAGAATCTTCTACTTTGCCTCTTGCCAGAAAACCCCCCGAATAGCTCTGCAATGCCTTCCAAGCAGTAGTGCTAGGAGAGCTCTGTTACAAAGCACCCACAGAGGGAAGAAGCTCCAGCATCTCAATGGGGGACAGGGAGGAGAAGAAAGCTACTCATGCAAGTAGCCAGCAAGTGGCAGACCTTTACAAATAAGTCATTAAGGTCCCCAGTGACTGTCTCTCTCTATTAACCTAAGCTGTGTTAGGCTGAACAAAGCTGTAGGGGAGCCACAGAGATTAGCTAAAAATAGTGAGAGAGCCACAGAGGAAGCTTCTTGCTCTAAACTCTTTACGTATTTGAAGATAAAACTCTGACCCAGTTGACCGGGTAAGTAAAGTGTGCTAAGTATGTAATTCAGAACAGTTTATCTTGTGTCACGAGGGAAACACATTTGTGAACTGTGTTAAGAAATGCTCATAATGTAACACTGAGATGGAGAAGTAGAACGCAAGAACTACCCCTCTTAAGAAGAGGATTTGCTCATTTGCTGCATTCCATTTCCATCCCTCACCCCACCCCACTTCAATAGAAGGGAATTTATATTTCTGTAAACCGCTTGTTTTTAATTCACTGCCTAATCCTTAGGATGCATGTAAACAAGGCATTTTAAAAGCACACACAAAGAATGAAAAGGTCATTCAATTCTGCTCCATGAATGAGCAGCATAACAACAAAATTATTAAATAAAAACAACAATTGAGTACACAGGGCTACCAAAGATTATTCAAAGATAGTGTAAAGACAGATTTGTTGAGAAACTTTCCATACTCTCAAATGTTCACAGCACAAGGCCTGTGGGTGTATTGCAGTCTGCTTTATATTTCCACAATACTAAAGTAATTCTAAATATCCTTTTCCACAGTCCTTTCTCACTTCTTTGTGGGAAAATCTAAGGATCACCTAAGCCCATCAAAAACAGGTCAGAAGAAAACTGGCCTGCTGTTGTGCCTTTAAGAAAGGCATGGTGTGCAGACATAAGCTGATAAAATCTATCAATATGGTAGAGCTAAATATTATCACTTGCCACCTGGGGTGCGGGGAAAGCTTCCAGCAGCCAACCCTAAATATTACTTAGGTACTCTGGGGTAGCTGTAAGTGGCATGTGTCTGACAGCCACTTGGCTACAGCAAGAATTTCTTACCACTCTCATGAATCAGCCCTGTAGCAGCTTGGGTCTGGTCTTTTTGTCTGTATTCAGATGACAAAGCAAATCCTACAACAAGCCGCCGAAGGGATGACTACTAAACCCTACAGCAAGCCACTGAAGGAAACTTTGCATGCCAAAATAAGACCTCAAGTCAATGTCTACCAGATCAGCCTTACCTATACCTTGTGGGGCAGGACTTGCCTTTCAGAAGTCACATTGTTTCTTTTTCATCATGACTTATCTTTCTGTACACATGATAATTTTATATTTAATCATGTTTTCCACCAATTCACAAAGAGCAGAAGTTAAAGCATTTAGCCTATAATGTCCTAGATGCCTGCAATCATCCCTTTTAAAAATCATCCCTTTTAAAAACTGTTGTCATAGTGGCTACTGTCACCCACTGCTTATCCCTGTTTGGCACGAGGGAACACCCAAGGATTGGCTGACCAGGAGTCCTGCACAGAACTACAGATTATTGTCAAGGCTTTTCCCTGATAACTGAGAGATGCCTAAAGCTCAGATGAACAGGGATTTTATCACCTCCAAAATGTTGTTGCTATTTTCCAAGGGTAGAAAATGGTTCCATAACCAGAGGATGGAAGCTAATTTGTACATTTTACTAACTTGCAGTGAGATTGGCATATAGTGGAGGCCTAGCTTTGTGTGTTTTACCTATTTGCTCCCAATCTGTCTATTAAAAAATGCCCACCACTGTTTTTGCCAAGCTTGCTCAGTTCTCATAAACTGTGATAAGAGCCAGCATGCTGGGTCCAAGTCTCTACTCAGCCAAGAAGTGAACTAAGTGGCCCTGGGCAAACCTTTATTATCTCTTTACCTCTCTTAGGGATGAACAGGAGGAAGATTAGTATCTGCTGGTAGATCTGTGGTGGTACGCAGTGGATTAGCAATGCCAAATGCCAACTGTTTAATAGCAGTAATTTTTAGGTCTAAAGTAGACTGTCAGAATCCTCAATCTGTAGTAACTCAAATGTAGATTTGTATTTGTGCATGCAGGCCATTCTCGATAATGGTTCATCGAATTCAATAAGTAACTGGCTCTTCCTCATGAACAACCACCTTGTATCTGGCTCCATCTGGTAGACGTTGGGGTTCTAGTAAGAACAAGGTAGATCCCACAAATTTGAAACCTGTCCTCCCCTGGCTTAACCTACCTAGTTCCTTGTTCAAAGTTCACCTTGGTCATGAACAGACAATCTGACCTTTTTCTTCAGCCCTCCTCTGTCAGCACACACCCTGTCCAAATCTGCACTGCCATGATAATAATAACCATATACACAACTGCCCTACTACACAGTGTTGTTGTAAACATGACTGAGATATATATGAAACATGCTGAATATTCTGAAAGCACTATATAAATGCTAAATTTTATTTCCTGGAAGGGTTCCTGAGAGATTATACATTAATCCCATCTGTGATATTCATGGCTTCTTGGAAAACTGCACATTACAAATGCAACAAATAAAAACATTCAGTAATGCCAGTACAGCACAGTAGGAAGTTAATTTCCTTAATAGGCTCTGAGGAAAAACCTCCATCAAACCGTATTTCCAAGAGACCTAGTATATGCACAAAGTGCTGGAGTTCTGCGTAATGCACTCACGTCTCTGGTCTTCTTTCTTTCCAAATTCAGAGTTTTTAAAATCTCTCTCAGCTGTCCTGGCAAGTCTGAGAAAAGATGGGACTGGGGAGCAAATACTATCTCTCCTTAGCCTTGTTGCTTTCAATGGACTAGATAGTGCTATACTCTGAAAAAAGGGACGACAATCATAGCTTGTGTATCTGTACACAAATGACAACTGTTTCCATTACCTTTGTTTCCGCCTTTATCATGTTAAATGGAATAAGCATGTGTCTTGTCATATAGCACCTGACAGTACCATATATGCTGTCAGCTCAAAAAAATGTGGCATTGCACAGCATCACAGCACACCGAAAGAGGCAGCAGGGCAAGAACCTCACTTTGCATTCACAGCTCAAGGTCTATTTAACCAAAATCAAGTGCCTCTGCTAATAGCTGTAACTTTTAGCACAAATTTTAGAAAATAAGCCCTGCTGATGTTGGTGGGATATGTATAGGATCAAACTGCCAGAATCCTCCATTACAACACCATGTGCTGGTTTTGCAACAAGGTCTCATGAAACTGAAGTCCAATCCAGCCTGGTATATCTTGCTACTTGATCTTACTGTACTTGTCCTGTTTGTCAACACAACATCCTAACTAATGAATGGCCATGAGCCAAATACCACTCTCAGTTACAATCAATGATGGAATGAGGAGGAAGGAGGGAACGTTAAGGTCAAATAGCTAAATTGAATCTATGCTCCAGATTTGGAATTTGTGGGTTTGCATCATAAATTGAACTACAAGGCAAATAAGTTATTAAAAGTGATCATGTCTTGTTCAAAATATTCAAAACTCAGTAGCTGAAAACTTCTAGGAACCTTTTCCAGGTTGATTTGTCAGACAATGCCCTCTCTACATCTCCTAAGTCCCTTCACATTGCTAAGCACTGTGATGTGCATTCTAAGGATGCATTTCACATTAAAGGGGTATGGGTGAGAGTGCTAGTAGGGTTGTTCCCTAGACAACCTGTAGCACAAAAAAAATCACTTACAGGTAGGAAAACTTTAATAAACTGGAAGAAAATGCATTTCTTTCTGTCAGGCATCAACAAGTCACAGAAGGCTTGCCTATGTGTATATGGAAAGTTGCCAAATTTGTGTCAGCAAGTAACCTTTCTGGACTTGTAGATTTTGCAAGTAATCTGCAAAACTGGTTGTTGACCAGACGTACAGGATATCACGGCTATCCTATGATAATGAGAGGCCATGTGATGGATTGGCATGAGACCACCACTACCTGTCTGTGGGTCCAGTTTGCAAGAAAAGATCAGTAGATGCAACAAAGTCATTTCAGAGAAGCTTGTCTGCCTTTACTAATCTTCTAATTGAAGAATGCCTAATATGATTTCTAGACATGCAGTTTGAAAACCACTGCTCTAGCTTTTTGTCCAAGTTTCTTCTTTTTTAAAAAATCAAGCCATTTCCCACTTTAATGTAGCATAATTCATGGTTTTGAAATGCACAGGCCTAGTTCTCAGAAAGGTGGTTAGCAATTCTTGAGTCCTCTGAGAGGTTGGCCCAGAGTGTGTGCACGCAAGTGCTTCTGTCTAATGAAAAAATAAGCCCTTTTTCATTTCCACCTCGGAGCAAGGAGACAGGCTTAAAGTTTGCTTTGCCTCTGCCAGGTATTCAGTGCACCCACCTGGCTGAGAGCTGAAGACCCAACTCAGAAGCTTGTTATGGCTTTGTGCTTCTGCTCAGCAAGAGTCATGACAAACAAGTCCTGAGCTTTTGTCCAGGACAAACTCCAGGGTCCCATTTCCTCTGTACCTCCAGTGTTGTGGGGAAAGCTGAAACCAGTCTCTCTCACTAGAGGCTGCCTGATCCCTGGCCATGGGTAGGTGGGCAAGTTTGCAGAGCTCTCCACTGAACCCAGAATGGACCAGAGGATTTTCCCTGACTTTGTGCTGTATTCCAAATAAACAAGACAAGATTAGGGTTCAGACCATGACCTTAGGAGGAGGGATAGTTCTGCCCTTGTAACAGCAAGTTTTCGGTTGGCCACGAATGCTAGCCAGAATTCAGCTGGAGTGCTTTTGGGAATAGCATGTATTCTAGGAATTCTGTGGTGTAGAGTATTTTAAATGGAAAAGCATCCAATTATATGAAGCTTCTGAAATGGTCTCAGTTTGGCCATCTGAGATATAAGTAATGCAAGGTGAAATGTAATGTAAGATGTAATGAGATGTAAGATGAGAAGTAAGTCTGAGATGGTACAGTATGGACTGTACTTAGTGAGAAATGTATTCCCTTTTCTTTGCAATATCGCTGTATCACATTGGTTCTCAATAGTAAAAATAAGAATTGAGCACATATATAGCACTTTTTCAGAGTTCTAGCTGCTTCACATTCATTATGCCACTATCCTTAGAATGACCCTCATGAGATGTCAGTTTTGCTTGGTATGCAGCAGAAGAGGGGATTCTGACTAAGAAATAGTTGCTTGCCCAGAGAATTCATGACTGGGAGATTTGTACAAGACAATTCCTGGCCAACATGTTTAGTTCCTAGTCTTGGCGCCACAAATTACAAGTTCTCAAAGGGTTTTTGTAGCCAAAAGAAAATCTGCAGAGCTTGCTGCCAGAGAATCATGAGACAAACATGGTGCAGCTTTAGCCTTCCTGTGTCTTGTAATATGAGATTAATATTCCCTGAAAACTTGCCAGACCTCATGCCATATGGAATCCATGTAGCTGCAATTTCAGGCACAGAGTCATGCAACAAGAAGGATTTTCCCTAGCTGGATTGCCTGGAATAAATACATTCTGTTGTTGTGTTGCCTTTTTGTCTGCATACATATTCACACCAGAGAAGTGTTACTCTGGTTTCTGTGGATGTGTCATATCTACAACATTTAGTTTCAAAATACATAGTATTCCAGAAATAGAGCTCAGTTCCATAGATCGTAAGTCAGTTTTTCAGATAAATATAGCTTCACATTTTGTCCCAAAACCATGGATGAAAGAAAAATAAACAAACTGATGTCATACCAAAGGCATTTGTTTGCTATCACATCAGGTTTCTACAGCCCCATGGGCATCCCTTGTACTATGTAAATGTGTCATCACAGATATGCCTCTGAGCTGCCAGTCAATGGGGTAAGAATTCAAGATGGCAGCCAACTTAAACTTTCTAGCACTGCAATGTTAGAAAAACAATGTGCATCTTTAGGGCTTAGCACTGCCAATCTCTTTACGAAGATTAGCTCCTGTGAAGGGCAAAGGATAGTACTGAAACATAGAAACATAGAAAACAGAGTGAGTCAGAAGGGGCCTCCCGGGCCATCTAGTCTGACCTCTGGCACCAGCCGGCTCCGCTCACAACATGCCCACCATGTGGACGTCCAGCCTATCCTTGAACACCCGCACCAATGGGGCCTCAACGACCTCTTGTGGAAGCCCATTCCACATCCTCAGGGTCCTAACTGTCAGGAAGTGCTTCCTGGCATCCAAATGGAACCTGGGTTCCCTGAGCTTGGCTCCACTGGAGCGTGTCCTGCCTTCCTCTGCGGGGGAGAACAGGTCTCTACCCATCTCCATGTGACATCCTCTCACATACCTGTATGTCGCCAACATATCACCTCTGAGTCTCCTCTTCTCCAGGCTGAAGAGACCCAGTTCCCTCAGTCTCACCTCATACCCCAACCCCTGCAAACCGGCCACCAACCTTGTGGCCCTACACTGCACTGACTCCAACCTGGCTATATCCTTTCTGTAATGAGAGGCCCAAAACTGAACACAATACTCCAGTTGCAGGCGCACTAGAGTCATGTAGAGTGGTAGTAATACCTCTCTTGATCTAGAAGCCACACTTCTGGCTATGCAACCAAGGGTGGCATTCGCCCTCTTGACCACCACATCACACTGCTGACTCATGTTTAGCCTGCAGTCAACCAGTACCCTGAGGTTCTTTTCACAAGTGCTGCTCTCCAGCCACTTATCACCTAAACTGTACTTATGACAGCTATTCCTATGCCCCAAGTGCAAGACCTTGCACTTATCCACATTGAACGCCATCCTGTTGTCTCCTGCCCACTTCCATAGTCTGTCCAGATCCTTTTGGATCTGGAGTACCTGCTCCTCAGTTGTGGCCACTGCTCCAGTTTTAGTGTCGTCTGCGAATTTGATTAGCAGACTGTTCACCCCTTCTTCCATGTCACTGATGAACCAATTAAACAGGGTCGGCCCCAGGACAGAGCCCTGGGGGACCCCACTTGTCACTGGCCGCCATCCCGATGATTCCCCGCTAATGGTTACCTTCTGCTTTCGGTCAGTCAACTATGCCCTAATCCACCGGACAGTGTTTTGGTGTATCCCAAAACTCTTCAATTTCTCCACCAGGATATCATGGGGCACTTTGTCAAAGGCCTTGCTGAAATCCAGGTATACCACATCCACTGCATCCCCTCCATCCAGCCATCTCGAAACCTTGTCATAGAATTCCACAAGGTTTGTCTGGTAGGACCTGTTTTTGCGGAAGCTGTGTTGTGTGGCTGCCAGCCTCCCTTCCCTATCTAGCATCACTAGATCTCTCTCTATTATGAGCCTTTCCATTGTTTTTCCTACAATGGATGTAAGGCTAACAGGTCTGTAATTCCCCATGTCCCTTCTACTACCCTTTTTGAAAATTGGGACCACTGATGCTACCCTCCAGTCTTCTGGAACTTCACCCATTTTCCACGAGGCCTCAAAAGTGAAAGCCAGTGGGCATGAGAGAACCCCTGCCAACTCTCTAAGTACTCTCAGGTGTAACCCGTCGGCCTGGCACCTTTGTAATGTCCAATGCTCTGAGGAGCCCCTCGACTTCAGGGGGGTGACTCTAATCTGTGCCCCTAAGTCCCCAGCCTCATCTAATCTCCTATGCAGAGATCCCCTGTCCCGCTCTGGGGAGAACACAGACGCAAAATAGTCATTTAGCATCTGTGCCTGTTCCCTCATATCAGTCACTGGATCTCCTTCCTCCTTATTTAGTAGTCCCACCACTTGTCTCCCCTTCCTCTTCCTATTTACATGCTGAAAGAAGCCCTTTTTGTTGCTCTTTATATTCTTGGCAAGTCTCAGCTCGTATCAGCCTTAGCCTTGAGAAGAACCCTTCTGCAACGGGCCTCCTCCTCCCGGTATACCCTTTTGTCTATTTCCCCCAGTACCCATTTCCTACGAAGGTTCCTCTTTCGTCTAATCCCTCTAACCACCTCCTTTCGCATCCATGGCAGCACTCTCCTCCGCCTCCCCACCATACTAACTAGAGGTATCGTCAAGGCTTGTGCCTCCAAAACCTCCCTTATGAGTGCCATCCACCCCTCCTCAACTCGCTTACCTTCCAGGAACCTATCCCAGGACTTTCCCCAGTCTGGCCTTCAGTTGGCCAAAGTTGGCCCTCTTGAAGTCCCAGCTTCTAGTGCTCGACCCGCTGCACGTCCCCAGTCCCCTGATCTCAAAGCAAAGGATGGAGTGATCACTCGCATCCAGAGCTCCCCTAATCTGTACTTCATCTATCAGCTCCTCCCTTTTGGTCAAGACCAAGTCAAGGATGTTTCCCCCCCTCGTTGCCTCTCGGACCCTCTGTGTGAAAAACGCTCCCTCAATAGCTTCTAGGAAGCGACGTGACCTGGCTGTCACCGCTGAGTGAGTCTCCCAAGTAATATCCGGGAGACTGAAATCTCCCATAATTACTGTGTCTCTCCCCCAAGATATCCTTAGAATCTGGCCTGTCAGGACATCATCCAGGGTCTCAAGTTGACCTGGAGGGCGATAACATTCCCCCACTGTCAGGTCTCTTTCCCTGTCAAAACCCCTAAGTTTCGCCCAGACTGCCTCTACTGAATCCCCATCTGTGCTGCATTCTATCTCACTGCATCCTATCCCTTCCCTGACGTATAAAGCCACGGCCCCACCTCTCTTTCCCTCCCTGTCCTTTCTAAAAAGGTGATATCCTTCTATGTTCACATTCCAGACTTGCCTTTCATCCCACCAAGTTTCTGTGATTCCCACCAGATCATACCCCCTATTCCCAGGAGAGCTTCAAGCTCTTCCTGCTTATTACCCATGCTCCTAGCATTGGTGTACATGCACCTCAACTCCTTCCCACCGCTTCCCTTCCTTGGAGTTCCCAGCCTCCTCCTTCCTCCCATCCTCCCTGATACCTGGCCCCTCTCTATCTCTATCTCTAAAGCCCTGCTCCCAGAGCCCTGATCCTCTCCCCACACTTGTTCAGTGCAGACACGTTACTGGGGGGCCTGAACCCACCCACCCCCGGCTCATTTTAAAGTCTTCCAGATGAAGCTTGCTAGCGCATTTCCAAAGGACCTTTTCCCCATCCTCGTGAGGTATAACCCAACTCTTGCCAGAAGTCCATTGGCAAGAAAACGAGTGCTGTTGTTGAGGAACCTGAAGCGTTCCTTCTGGCACCACACCCTAAGCCAGTCATTCACCTCGAAGGCCCTCCTGGCCCTTCCTGGCCCAAATCCCCGGACAGGTAAGATTGATGAGAAGGCCACTTGGGCCTTCAGCTCCCCGAGTTTCTTCCCCAAGGCCTCAAAGTCCCTGGTGGTCCCAACCATACCCTGCCTGGCCACATCATTTGTGCCCACATGGATCACCAGGAGTGGCTTGTGACCCCCGGAGCAAACAAGACACTCCACTCTGTCCTTCACATGCTGGGTGCGTGCGCCCAGCAGGCAGCAAACCTCCCTTGTTTCCAGGTTGGGGCGGCACACTGCCGCCTCAGTGCCCCTCAGTAGGGAGTCCCCAACAACAATCACCCACCGCCGTACCTTCCCGGTGCTGGTGGGTGGCCGTGCCCTGGCCCTCGCCTCTCCTGCAGTGGCCCCCTTGCTGCCTAACGTCCCAGGCTGGGGGTCCTGCTGGTCCCCCGAGGCCTCATCAGCCCCAGCCTCCCCAAGTGGAGAGAACCTGTTTCCCAGCTCCAGACTGGTGCCAGGAGAAGGAGGAGGCCGTGCTGGCCTCCTCCTCCTGTGGGTGACATACCTCCATGTCTCCGCAGCTGCTCCTCCCATGGTCTCTCCCTCAACCCTCTGTCCAGAGGGGGGCTACTCCAGGGGGGCCTGGAGAGCTCTCTTGGCCCTCAGGCACCTCACCTCCTCTTCTAGCAGGGTCACCAACTTGCACCGAGAGCAAGTGTATCCCTGCCTCTCCTGGGGGAGAAGGGCGAACATGTCACAGCTGTCACAGCAGACAGCAACACCCGTGACTCCCGCCAAGGCCATCTCCTGGTCTGCCATCGGTATCCCTTCCGAGACCTTACCTTGGTCCCCTGCCTTGTTTGTCCTGCAGTTCCTCTCACTCACCCAGTTCTCCCAGACAAAAACCCACTCACACACACACACAAGGATAAAATAAACTTAAATTTAAATTGGAAGAAAAACAAAGCACAGCACAGCACAAACAAAACAAACAAACAAACCTCTGTGTCTCAGGGAAGGGAATCTCCGGACAGCCTGGGCCGCAGCTAAGGGCCGCAGACAAGGGACAACACCCTTCCTCTCGGCTACTTCTGGCCCTCTGCTCCCCTGCCCAGCTCCTACCTTGCCTTCACCAGTCCCCTGGCCACTCAGCCCTCTCTCCCAGCCTGTGCCTCTGCTGCTCTGCCAAGAGGCCAGAGCCTCTTACCGAGGCAGGAGTGGTAGCAAAAAGGCCATCCGGATTCTGGTGGCATCTGGAGTATACTGGCTTTCTTTGCTATAATACTTGACAAAGCAGAGTTTACTGGCCAAATCAGTAAAATCTCTGCTGCTTGGCTCCATTATACTGCAAGCAAGAGTGTGCATTTACCAGTTCTTTTGCTTTTTCGCACAGCTTGAAGAGCTGCATGGAGTAAACCTAAGTTGTGATTGACAAAACAAAATTAACCATGTCAGCTACTGAGGGATTGCTAGACCTTTTTTCCCCCCAGAACTGTCCTTGGAGAGAGAATGGGCATTCCAGGGAGATGGCAACTATCCCACTCCCATATCAGCAGGAACACAGGGAAGCTGATAACAGCTGCACCTTAGCCAGAGCAGCAATGCTTTATTGTCCCTCTGGACAAGGAGCTCTTACTTAATGGCTCATGATGTTGTCTGGGAACCACAGGAGGCTATTTAAACCTTACAACAAGCCATGGGTAACTGGGGAGACTTAAAAGCCACCCCAGTCTGGCTTATAAACCCCCCAGGGCAACAGTGCTGGGTTCAGACAACACTGTTGCCCGAGCATTGTCATAGTCTCTCACAAGATCACACAGCTTCCAAAAGAAACTTAACACTACAATCTTATGGATACTAAGGAAGAAATCCCACTGAATTCAGTATGCCGCCTTCCATGTAAATAGGCATAGGATTCAGCTGTGCATGTGTTTCCATGGGTGTTAAACAATGCTATGTAACAGTTGCTTGCACTGTGATACAAAATAGATTGTTGTAATCTAGGTTCAAAATGCTAACTCATCTCCCAGGTAACACCACTGATCAAGCTGATAATTCTTGGTGTCCGTGCTGTGCAACAATGCAGAATCACTCCATGCCTCACATCAGACTCATGAAATTGTTGCAAGGATGCAGCCGTAGGAGGTTGGGTTCATTTACTTAATTTTTTACTTATTTCGGTGTGCCTCACGAAATGTGCATGGCAGATGTATAGCATTCAGTATACATCCCATTAAAATGTTAAGAATGCACTGTTTATATTTATTTATAATAAACTTACTGCCTTTGACAAAATATTCAGAAGTGGCCTTCACTGCAAGGCAGATTGGCAGCCAGCTACCTGGCCATCTTGAAGGAACTGACAAAAAGCTAGTAGCTAGGATCAAGCTGCATCCTGATTTCTTGGGAGAAGTGAGGAACATGCTTACTGAGTGGTCAAAAATGAAGCAAGTCTTGCTCCTTCCTTATCTGTGTTGAGATTAGCAATCTTGGAAAGGGATGTCAAAATCTGAAAGGGAACATGAAAAGTTCTGTGTGTGTCTTCAAGGAAGCAGAAAGCAGATCTGCTATATTCTTGTGACCTTAACAACAGCTTTATGTCCTGAAAGAAGCATGTGAAGTTTTTCATCATTGCTCAGTAAAATCTGCTCAGCAGTGGGCAGTGACCTTGGGCACCTGAAAAACTAGTAACCCTAAGATGTCTCAGGGAAGCCAGAAGTTGAAGACAACTTGATGGCATATAACAAGAGACAACAATGAGCTGTCTCTCCCGCTGCATAAAGCATAGCAGTCCTTACAAGGGAGAGCCCTTAGAAAAGCAATATGCTGGTCAGTATGCTGGAAGAACTACACAGTTGTGCTTCCCAGCTAACTAATATGATCCATCCATCTGAGAAAAGGATAATGCTGCAACTAGCCTAGTGAAATTCTGCTATAAGGTTAAGAACTAGCCTAGTCAGAAATATCCAGGATGACAGAGAAAGGGGAAGAAAGCAAAAGGAAAGAAGGAACTAGCAGTCCTTGGAGCATCCATCTCCAATGGATATTGCAATTTTTGTGAAAGAGCTAAGAGGACCTGGAACCTGGAATTCATGTACTCAAAGCAAGAACCATTCTGCTTTGAGTACATGAAGAAGCTATCTGAGAAAGCTACCACTAGGAGGTACCTCTCCAGCTCCTGAGAAAGTACAATCTAAGGAGCTGCAGCTGTATAGCCAGAATGCAATCCCTCCAGCACTAAGGCTGGATCGATGGTTGCACTGCTGTGGTGCACAGAGCATCACGAGCCAATTCAATCAACAAAACCAGGCCACAGGGTTTGTGCCCACAACACTCATCACAAGCAGGCCATGTATTTAAATTAATTAGCGAAGATGAAGAAGCTGGCAAATAAAAATGCTTGTCTTTGCATCCGCTTGTAACAATTGCCATTTAAAACCTTAACTCAAAATTAGTTTCTTGGCAATTTCCTGGAATAAAAAAAAATCATCTTTCCCGTACAGGCCATGCTATGTATGAGAAGGGATATATAACACACATGCAACTAATGCTATGGGTATGTTAAAATTTTATTCCAAAACTAAAATGTCTTAGGGGTTTCTTCCTTTCTTCTTTAATGGTACAGTTGGGTTGTTTGTGTATTGCACCATTTGCGATGGGAAGCTGTTGAGGACTCCAAGGGTTTCTCTTGTGGATACAGTACACTGTATGACTGTGCAAGGTCCTCTGAAGAGTGGCTTTCCAGAGAGTGCCAGCAGCTGCAGTGGTGGAAAGAATAAAAAGGTTCTTCCACTCCCACATCAGATCCCAGCCACCCAAAAATGGGGAGAATGTCTTTGTGATGAGTAAAAGAGCTTTCATGTATCAAGTTAGGAAAGCATTGGGCTGGATCCATGTTTAGTCGTACCTAGAATAAACCCCGCTGAAATCAATGGGCCTTATGGCAGTCAAGATTAACTTAAGTCTCATGGATTTCAGTAGGTCTACTCTAAGCAAGACTAAGTCTAGATCCAATCCAGTGTACATTTCCAGTTTATATGCTGCCGCTCATTTTGTAATTAGCCCCTGTCCAAGTATTTGCCTGCCAAAGAATTCATGGAAAGCACCAAGCTTTGTTCACAAGAAACTGTGAAAAGCTCTGAAGCAAGTATATACACTGACAGATATAACTGTAAATGACAAAAGTAATAAAAAATGAAAACAACAACCAAAACCTGTAGATATCTATGTTTATCAGCAAAAACTAGAGCTCTAGCAAGCCCCTGCTGGTTCAAATACATATTTTCCTGGCTTGAGTTTAATTTCATGCGTCACACTCTTTTCAGGCCTAGCCAGTGCACAAAACAAATTCCTCTACTTAGGGGATAGCTGTTCTCCTAGTACAAACAGTAACACAACCTTTTCATTTCTATTCCTGCATTTTTTCAGTTTATCTCACCTTCTGATCCTCAAACAACTAGCATTATTTCCACAAAATGTTTTAAATGTGTACAATACTGAATAATCAGGAAAGGTCTGTCTTCTCCACACATGCAGTCCAGTGTAACCTCAAGGAAGGAAAAGTGCAGCTCATGTACAAAGAAGCATGAGCCAGCATTTGCATTTAGGGGGAAATACCCTCCACACATAAAAACCATTCAACCTGGATATTCCCACATTGTGTTCCCATTACACCAAGGGTAGGCAACTTGCAACCTCCCAGATGTTGATCTACAACTCCCACCAGCTCTAGCCAGCATAAGAAATGGTGACAGATAATGGGAGTTGCAGTCAAACAATATCTGGAGGACCACAAGTTGTCCACCTCTGTATTACACAGCTATAAGCTTCAGGGCTTCAAATACAAGGTGAATTTCTTTCGACTGTAACAAAAGTGGTTGTCAAAATCTAGTCCTATTATGTGTAGCCCCTTTCCACATGTTCTTTCTATTTGTTTCCTCATCAGTAGTTATTTTGATCTCTGTTGCAGCTTTGCATTTGCAAGAAACACCTGAAATGACTCTGTTATTATTTAGAACTATTATTCCTTTTTATTTTAGACAAATGTGCATCTATATGAACAGTGTTTTTGTAAAAAAAAAAGGTGCCGGAGCTCACATCGTCGCAGCCGGCAGTAAGCACACACATCAATCCCAAGCCTCCCAGCAGCGATCTCTCACTATCAGATAGCAGATCTGCACACAAGAGCAGCCTGCAGGCACTATGTTAATGATGTTTGCTGCTGATCTGCTACGCCAAAATCACTTCATAAAATCCATTGAAAAAAAGGTGCCGGAACGCCATTTCGGTGTGTTCTATGACAAAGAAAAGCCCTGTATATGAATATGAAAATGATCCCAGCTGAATTTATTTATCAACCCAGGATTTGTGGAATACTCAAATGAAGCTTTAAAACAGAAAATCAACAGAAGTCAACTTCTAAAGTCCCCTTACTGCACTCATTTCAGAAGGCCTCAGGGTGGGAAGAAGAGGTTGATTAATTCTGAAGAAGAAATAAGTTTAGCATGTTTTCTTCTTAATTAAAAACATTAAATTAAAACTAACTTATTTACAGCAATGGGCCTGGCTGTGGTATATGTGCTTGAAAGCAAATTCATGCAGAAACAGATGCTTGGAAAATGAAGGGCTTGTGCAGTAAAGAAAGCCTGGATTATATAATTCAGTTATAGTGCCTATTAGTCAATCAGTTTAGAAATCAAAACCTTGGGAGATGTGTTTGTCTGAAACCAGACAAGGTGAGACCATTATGTACATGGACCATTTCGTACAACAGAGTGGGACTTATTAAATAATACCATACTACTGAAGAAGCAAGACAAACTGCTATAAAATGCTTGGCTGGTTGGCTTGCAAGATGGCCATTTCCTGAAAGCTCTAGTATAACACAAGACTGGAGAAGAGACTAACAGCTGGAGCCTTCTGTTATTTCTTTCAGTGATGGTACACCAAGCTGTAAAGGCCAAAAGATAACTAGGATGTTTATGCTATTAACACCAGCACTGTGCAAAAAGGGTATGCAAAGCCTTCCAATTACATTAAATCTTTCTTTATAAGGCAAAATATCTATGAGAAGGTGAGCATGGATTGCTACTGTTTGCTCTATATGCAAATATTCCCATGCTGGAGTGATGCAACAGAGGCATGTTTAACCTCTAAGTTACTAAAACAACACACATACATCTAGCACTGCATTGATAGTGAGGATTGATACAATTGCAATTTGAGATGTGTTTACTAACCAAAAGGTACTACTCAAAATTTTTAGCATGGGGTCATGCAACACAGCAGTCCCAATTACTGCTGACATGCTACTTGGGGCAACATTCTCCCCCCAAAAAACACTGCATTCACACAGCCCTCTTCAGACAAAATACTGCACTTTGCTAGGCCAGTTCCATCCTGAGGATAAATCTCTAGACCCCTCATCACTAATTGGTAATAACTGTATATTTATTGCACCTACAAAGACATATACAGATATTAATAGAGATGCTCTTAAAGCTCATATAACCCCAGTTCTCCGTCAGCTTCACTGGCTCCCGATTGAAGTCTGGGCCCAATTCAAGGTGTTGGTTATGACCTATAAAGCCCTCAACGGCTTGGGACCTGGTTATCTAAAGGAACGCTTGCGTCCAGATATGCCCTCCCGCCCCTTGAGATCGGCAACAGAATGCCCTTCTCCGGGAACCCTCCGTGAATGATATTAGGAGGGTGAGTACCCGGAGGAGGGCTTTCTCTGCGGTGGCGCCCACCTATGGAATGCGCTCCCCAGAGAGGTCTGCCTGGTGCCATCATTATTTGTTTTTTGGCGCCAGGCTAAGACTTTTTTATTTAAAACTTATTTTAATTGTTAATTTATTATATATTTATAGGATTTTAAATTTGTAGCTGAGATGTTACCGGGCTTTTTAATCTTTATTGTATTTAGTATTATTTATATGTTTTTAATTATGTTGTGAGCTGCCCCGAGGCTTTGTCATGATGGGGGCGGCATAGAAATGTTTTAAATAAAATTAAATTAAATTAAAAAAGGGGGGGGGAGGAAACAGGCTATAAGAACATGGTGAAACATCATAACCAGAGGCCTAAGTGCTTAAACTTAAGTTGTACACAGCTCAGACATTTAGAGAGGGATGCTATATACAGGCGTTTCTATGTACATGCTAGAAGCCTCTGAACCAAAATAAGAAGCTGAAATGGCTAGATATAGTTGGCATTATGGAAACTTGGTGGAAGAGAGAGAACCAATAGGATAGTCTCCTCTGGATATAAACTGAATAGAAAGGAATGAGAAGGGTATCCTGGAGGGAATGTTGCTCTATGTCAAAGAGGACACAGAATCCAGCAAACTTGAAAATCTAAAAGGTCCAGTCCAGACTCCTCCAACAGAGGCACTGTGGATCACAGTACCAGGCCCCAAAACTAATTTAGCCCTAGGAACATGGTTTTGTCCCCCAGACTAGAATACTCAGAATGATCTTGAGTGGAAAAATGAAATCAGGGAAGCTTAAAAATGAGATGGCATGGTGATAATGCGTGACTTCTGCTATTCCCACACTGACTGGATAAAGAGGTTATATTTCTCAGTGTCCTAAAGGACTGTGCCTCAGAGTAGTTATCATACAACTTACCAGGTAATCCTACACGAGGTTCCACAGGACCTAGTATAAGATGCATTGTTTTTGAATGAACTGGAAACAGTGACCACATTGCTATCAGACTTAATAAACATTTAAGTGGAAGAGTGTCAAAGAGTTCCAACACAGTCACATTTGACTTCAAAAGAGGAAACTTCTCTAAAATGAGAGAACTGGTGAAAAACAAGTTGAAGGGAAGTCAAGAGGGTTAAAATCCCTTCAAAATGCTTGGAGGCCACAATAATTCAGGCTGTTATTATATAAACCACAAATTAGGAAAAGTGGTATGAATTCCATCAAGTCATCAGCCATGTCAAGGAAGCTATTAGCGAAATGAAGGTCTCTTTCCTTCAGAAGGCTTTCTCATTGCCCAAATGAGGAAAATAAAAAGGAGCACAAGCTTGCACAAGAGAGATGCAGAGAAGCAAAGAATGAAAAGCAAAAAAGTCAGCTGAGAAGCATATTGCCAATACCATCAAGGACAACAGTAAAAATATTCTTAAATATATCAGAAGTAGGAAACTGGCTACAAAGACAGTTGGACCATTAGATAATACAGTTAAAGGAGTACTAAAGGAAGATAAAGAGATTGAAAAGAAGCTGAATGAATTCTTTTCTTCTGTTTTCACAGCTTAGGATACAGAACAACTGTTCCTGAATTTACATATACAGGAAGGAAGTCTGAGAAATAAGGCAAAGTAACAGTAGTAAATCTTCCACCATATTGACAAACTGAAAGTTAATAAATCATCAGGCCCAAACAGGTTCCACACTAGAGTTCTTAAGGACGGAAATATGAAATAGCTTCTTACAAAAATATGAACTATGTCCCAAAGGTCAGTTTCTGTACCAGAGGACTGGAGAACAGCCAGACCAATTTTTAAAAGGAAATCCAGGAAATTACAGCCTTGTTAGCTTAATGTGTGCTTTGGGTAAACTGGATAAAAGCATTATTAAAAACAAAATTAGTACATAGAAGAATAACCCTACCTGAAAAAGAATTAACATAGGTTCCACAAGGGTAAATCCTGTCTCACTAACCTTTTAGTATTCTTTGAGAGTGCAGTAAACATGTGAGCAGGGTGATTTAGTAGACAGTCTTTACTTGGACTTCCGAAAGCCTTTCATATAGTTCCTCACCAAAGACTCCTGAGCAAAGTTAGCAGTAATGGAATGGGGGAGGGTTCCTCTTATGGATCAATAACTTGCTAAGGAATAGAAAGAAGAGAACAGGAATAAATATAACTCTTCCCAAAGAAGGGATGTAAACAGTGGAGTCCCACAGAGGACTGGTGCTATTCAACTGATTCATACATGATTTGGAATCAGGAGTGAGCAGTGAAATGGCCAGGTTTGCTGATGACACCCAAGTATTTAGAACTGAGAAGAGCTCCAAAGGGATTTCTCTAAGCTTGGCAAATGGGCATCAACATGGCAGGTGCAATTCAATACAAGCAAGCAAAGTAAACTAATGCATGTTAGAGCAAAAAGTCCCAATTCTGAGTATCATCTGATGGGAACTGAGCTAGTGGTGACTGACCAGGGAAGGGATCTTGGGTTTGTGGTAGCCAGCTTGATGAAAATGTTAACCCTGAATGCAGCAGCTGTGAAAAAGGGAAACTCTGTGTGATTAGGAAAGCAATTGAAAATAAAACTGCCATATAATACTACCCTTCTATAAGACTATAGTACAAAAAGTTCTGTGTACAATTCTAATCACTGCATGTAAAAAGATATTGTAGAGTTGGAAAAAGTGGAGAAAAGGACAACTATTATGACCAAGGATTTGGACTAACTCCCCTATGAAGAAAGGATACAACAGCCAAGATCGTTTACCTTAGAAAAAAGGGTGAGTAAAGGGAGACTTGACAGAGGCATACAGGACTATACCCATGTGGCGTAATAGTTAAGAGTGGTCTAGTCCCCACTCAGGCATGAAGCCCAGGCGCAGTACCCATATGTGTGATGCACAGAGGCCACGATGGAGAACCTGGGAAATCCAGCGTTGGACACCAATTTGAATGGCTTAAAAAGGAACTGGACAGATTTATGAAGGGGAATATGAATGGCTACTAGTCTTGATGGCTATATGCTACCTCCAGTATCAGAGATAGTATACCTTTGTATACCAGTTGCTGCAGAAATTGGGCCCGATGGTGCTGTTGCATTCATTATTGTTATCTCACTGCATTTATATACTGCCTTTTTTTCTGCTTGTTAGGAACCCAAAGAAGATTACATAGCTTCATTTTGTCATAACAATAATCCCATGAGGTAGGCTGGGCCCTAAGTCACCCATAGAGATTCATGGCCAAGTGGAGACTGGGGTTGACTACTATGGTGGAACAGAATGGTGGACTAGATGGAGTCTTGGTCTGATTCGGCATAGATCTTCTTTTGTGCTGTTGGTATGTCCTGTCAAGTCATCTCTGACTTATGGTGATGCAAAAAAGTCCTGTCCAAGATAGCTCTATTCAGCAATTCCAATTTCAAGACTGTGGATTTCTTTATGTATTCAACCCCTCTCATATTTGGTCGTCCCCTTTGTATTCTGCCTTCCACTTTCCCTTACATGACTATCTTCTCCATCGAGTCTTGCCTTCTCATGATGTATCCAAAGTATGACAACCTCAGTCATTTTTGTTTCGAGGGAAAGTTCTTGATTTGATCTAAGATCCACTTGTTTCTTGGTCCAAGGTATTCACAAAGCTGTCCTCCAGCACCATTTTCCCCATTTTTGGTCAGCTTTCTTCATTGTTCAACTTTCATACTCATACACCATGATTGGAAATTCAATAGTTTTGGGTGATCTTGACCTTTGTCTCCAGTAAAACATCCTTATACTTGATCTTTCCTAGGTCCTTCATTACTGCCCTTCCAAGTCTCAATCATCTTTGAATTGGTTGCAGTCTCTGTACATGCTTATATTCTGCTCCTTATGTCAACTAGCAGCCAAAGTTACAATGAATAAATGTTTAGCAGCTTTAAACACAGAAGCTTTAATGCCATTGTATGTGAAACCAGACATTTTTGTCCCCAAATCTATAAAGACTAATAAGAGGTTCCTTTGCCCAGGCTATCACGAGTTTGCTGTGCTCACAGCCAAACAGACTGTAGGATTAGAAATCTTATTATTCCATTTAGGCACAAAAAGGGAACTCTTGGAGCATCAAGAAAAATACAGACTGCTTTCTCAAGTACTTTCCCAAACACAATGGGCCTTACTTCTAAGTAACAAAATGCAGTGGATTCCAGTGTAATTGTGTTATTTTAAAAAACCTTCAACTTAAATGTTTCTTCAAGAAAACTGATCTAACCAATGTGTGCCTGGAGTTTTAAAAGGCTTAATAGAAAGTAATCACCCCTCAGAAGAATTCTTACTCATGCCAGCTGACATATGCACAGAGAAAAATACTATCACTCTCATTGGAAGAAGAAGGTCGTTTTAAATTTCCAATGATAGCTGGAAAGCTGGCAAGAGCCACTGGAAAGTAAGAAAAACAAAACTAATCCCAAGTTGAGAGAATGATTTAAAAATTATTTCAGGCTTTTCTCTACTAATGTGTGCAGTTATGAATGAGTATTGTACCACACTGATGGCAACCTTTCATCTAAGAGGAAGTCCCATAATGTGAAGGGGGGTATGTGAAACTGGCTTCCCTTTTGCTTATGTAAACTGAAGATACCAGTGGATCAACTTGAAAAGGGTGTGGTCTTCTATAAGACCTGGAAGTCTTTCAATTTACTCAAACCATACGCTGAATACTGAAAACCTGCAACCGCCAAGGAGACCCTGCCCTCCTTCGCACTGCAAATTCCTTTCCCTAGAAATCATAATACAGATCACTATTTTCTTGCAGGCAGTGAAGAAACCACTATCTGCATTGCAATCTCTGGGGAAGGGTGTGGAAAGAAAGATTTCTTTCCATGTGTGTGTGCATGTGTGTGTGCATGTGTAAGTATATGCAATCAGTCCAACAGCACTTGCAACCCTTCATGCTTGGTGGATTTTCTAAATCCAGATAATTAAAGGGAAGTAACTTATTGTTACTATCTCAAAACGTTTTTTGATAGAGGGCTAGTAAGTATGTCCCGATAAATATACTTAATGGCACGTGGAGATAGTGAGAAGCTCTGTTTAGGAAAACCCTTTAACTGTGGGCATTTGTATAAAAACATGTAACAGAAGGTCTACAAGCTCTGTTTGGTAAAGTACTGTCCATCAACTAGTCTCATTTTGGGGAGGAGGAGGGGAAAAGCCACTCAAGTAAATGTATTGAATCCTGCCCATATATAGCAGAGTTTGAAAGAACTTCTTGAAAGCCTGAAAATAAATTGTATTTAAGTGATCTGCCATGGTTGTACTAAAGCTCAGGTCTTTCTCAGCAACAACCCCCACCCCACACACACACAATATATATCTATGATCTAATTTGTTTGTCCGAACTTCTCAAGCCAAATATAGATTTATAATGTTCGCTCATGTCTAGAACTAAATTTGTGACATCTGTGTGTGCAGAAAGGAACATGGTAATGGAGGATTAAATTCTCCCAAACCAGTGAAAGCTGTACTCCTTTTAGTTAAAATGTCAGCTCTAAATCTGAGACTGTCTCCTCCCACTGCAGGTGGTGCAATGACTCAGAAGGATTCCTAAGACACATTATGTGGTACTGTCCTGTTGCCTCAGTTCTAAATGGAAGCCCATGGCAGTTTATTTCTAGAAACAGATCTAAAATCTATGGACAAAATAGCACTGCTAGGGTAACTCCCAGCTGTATGGAATCTAATGCCAGGACAGAAGAAATGGATTAATCACACACAGTTGGCCTCCCAGTGTAAAGTTTTACACTTGAAAAATATCTCAATCAAACAATGGGCAGAAAGAAAACCCTTAGTCACCATAAAAGAACTACTCACCACTGATTACAGAAATGAGATGCTTGTCAGGCTGTATTGCCAGATTGCACTGAACTATGCACCTAGCTAAATGTAAATGGGTTGTGCAACACCTGCTTAAACAGAACATTTTGAGAATGATCAGGACCCACAAGTGCTGAACCTTTCCCCTCACCTTTTCCCCTTTCCTCTCTCTCTAGGAGTCCTTTTTCCACTCTAGTTTGCTTTTTTGTTGTTATGCTTGTGCTGGTATAAGTTTAAAAAAAAACCACTATAAAGTATTCATTTTCCAAAAGTGAAGTACCTTTGCTGCTCTCAAACTCCACTTCAAAAGGGTAGCTTGTCTAAAAGCTCCCCTTTGCTTTAGAGATAGCATTCTCAATCCTATCTACTTTGTCAACAAAGTCAAAATCCATCCTTCTGTTGCTATATTGATTTCACCCACACACTTTCAGTCAAGTCTAAAGTACTGTGATTTTTTTTAAAACTGACTTTTTCTCCCTTGTCTAGCCTCAGCCTTAAACTTGAGCTCTGTTCTTGCAGTCCAGTGCCCCATATAAAGCTGAATTATTCTTTTGTTTTCTGAGAATGTTTGTTCCTCTACAGCAGAGCGCTTCTTACAACACCGTATTTAAATTAAGCAGAGGAGGATATGGGTTCTACAGACTCTTCTTTGAACATGCATAAATACAAATCTAAATCACTAGGCAAATATCAACACAAATTTTAACCAACCAGCTATTCTAAACTTATATGCATCTGGTCTACCAATTTTGAAACTTTAGCATATCTAGAAATGCAGTATTGCCCTCATCTCTTGTATTACCAAAACCATGGTCTAAGTTTTGATTAAATGTTGATGAAGCCCAATACAAGAGTTAAGAGATTATTCAAATAGTGCCTCATATATCAGCTCCAAGAATACAGGAATACACATACCTATGCCCAGAATATATATATGGGGAGACTAGTTGTTTGAAAGTAAACATGCCCATCTCTCTTTGAAAAGCTAAACTGTAAGGAATAAGGCTAGGCATAAAGCCTTTTTTTGTATTAGATTTTGCCAGATCAAGAAATATGGAGTTAGTTCTGACAATCTAGTAGCCACACATTTCTATGCATAAGTATTTATAGAAAAAATCTATTCAAGTAAGCACTGCAATGTGGAAGCAGTCAACTTATGTGAGATTGACTGCTTCCATTCAGTGAATCAGAATATCACATTTTTTCAGTGTATGGAAGGAAACAGGCTCCCAAAAGATTTGCACCATGTAGCTGTTTGAACTGATTCTTTAGATGGGTCACTGAGAAACACCTAATTGTACCAAATTTGGGGGCCCAATTTGGCTGCAGTTCAACAAAAACAGATGGTATGGCTCTTCTGAGACTTTACAGTTTAGCTTCAGAATGTAAGTGCAAAAATCATATGAGTAAATCTTCCCCATATAAATTACTCAGCAGCTGAAAAGCTAGCACATCATGGAGTATGAATGCTATGCTGCACATTTACCTCTAGGCTGCTAGATTTTCACAGACAGGGAAGTGTGGACATATAAAACATTAGGTGATGCAATTTCTCTATCAATATTCTGAAATGGGATGGCCTTTACAGGAGGACTGTGCTGTAGGACTTTCCTGAATATGTAGACCAATCCACAGCATAATGGCTTATCCACCCTTAATTACCCACTCTACAGGATACATTTTGAGCACACTCTATTCATTACCAAAGGAGGCTCCAAGTCATTCCCTTTTTTGAAAGAAATCAAAGGACAATCTACCGACCCAGCAGTGTACTTCAAAGAGGAAAGAGATAAGCCACTTTTACCTTCCAAATAAATGAGTATGCACAATGAAACAGTTCAGACCTGGATGCTGAATGCTCTAATGTGGCAGGGTTCCCTTACAAGACAGATATAAATCACAGAACTTAAATGCCAGGAAAGAAACTTAGTTCTTCACATTCAAATTGCAAATTTTGGCTTCCTCCAGCAGCAATGCATTTACACATGCACACCTACATAGATTTTGAAGTCTAGAAATAACTCCTAGGGGTAGGTGAGGGAGCATAATCACAGTCATTATTGCATGGATTAACTCATTATCATACTCCTTTTTCTAATTCACAGCCTATATGAGGACATACAGAAAACTACACTGAAGGGCTAGCTATAGGTTTCATGCACATTTGTTTTGTTGCAGCTATATTCTGCCTTCTTTCTTTCATCATGGAATTCGAGGCAATGGGCACAGTACTTTGAAATGGCCTCTCATCCAAGCACAGTTGCTAAGACCCGGGGCTGATGAGCAGCTTCAGCAAGTTTGCACCATCAAGCATCTTCAACCCATGCAATGGGACCTCATGCATTTTAAGAAAGACCTTGCATCCTTTTCTTTTTTTCAAAAGACTGAAGGAACTGAGACTTTAGATTGAGAAGCTGCAGAAAGAAGAGGATTCTGCTTAACAATTTCCTCATTTATTTATTTAAAACTTTTGTACCCCAATCCTATACATAAAAGTCTCAGGACAGTCCAACAACAAAGGCACAGCATAATATCTATGATAAAAGCCCGACTACAATTAAAAGGTTTTGCCTGGCTCCAAAAAGAATAAAGTGTCGGCCCCAGGCACACCTCTCTGGGGAGCATGTTCCATAGCCAGGATGCCACTGCAGAGAAGGCCCTTCTCCGGGTAGCCACTCTCCTAATCTCTTTCAAAGAGGGCTCCCGAAGAAGGACCTCTGATCCAGATCTTAAGGGGCAGGCAGGCACACAGGGAAAGAGACGCTTCTTCAAATAACCAGGTCCCAAACCGTTTAGGGCCTCATGGGTTATCACCAACACCTTAAATTGGGCCCAGACTTCAATTGTTAACCACTATAGATGGTAAAGGACTAGCGTTATGTGAGCATATCTGCCAATCCCTGTTAACATTCTGGCTGCTCTATTTCGAACCAAATGAAGTATCCGGACCATCTTCAAGGGCAGCCTCACATAGAGTGCATTACATCCTTGGTTTTTCCATTTGAAATCAACCCCTGTGCTTCTCCCCCACCACATAGATTCAGGGAAGACCACAGAAGCAAACTAGTGAAGGGATCTTTCATTGAAAATAGTGTATTTCTGAAAAGGATGCTTACCGGGGGGGGGGGGGGGGGGAGACTTCCACTCTCAGCATGCCCCAACCAGCTCTGCCATTTTTCCTTTCTAAACTTGCTTAGGATTGCACCCTTAGTTTGTTTCCTATGAGCCTGGCATTTCTAGGGACTACACACAGTAGCATATTTCCAGTTAAGTCACAAAGGTTACTACACCACATTATTTATATGAACTCCTGTCTCTGATGACATGTACCAATGCTAGTCATTTGTAGACAGCTTTAAGCAGCACAGTAGGGAGAAACAAGCTCAACCATAGTTTAGAGGCATCACTGTCCTGGTCACTTTGGAATCCTTGGTCACAAGGATCTAGATGCAGGATTATCTCTATAGAACCCTTGTCTTAAAATGGACTTGTGGAAATGGCTTTACTCTATAACTGCAATGTCTCTACTTCCAATGTCTCATTTATTTTGCACCAGACATTTTTATCTCAACTATAAAAAAAATCAAAACAATTCATAAAAGGAGAAAGTAAAACAACAATAAAAAGTTCTACTTCTCCATTTTTGCAGTTACAATCTGTCTTTCTCCTCGAAGCTGTTCACAAACCTTTCCTCCTTCCTCTGCCCTGGCTGTACCTCTACAAGACAGTAGATGCTTTCACATGACACAAGAAGCCATGATGAAATCTCACTGCTGTGGAGCTACTGTGTCATCCAGATCCAGTTCCAGGGCTCCAGCATAGCAGGATTAGTTTTCTGAAACTCTCTCATCTATCCTAAGGTTTCCATGTTTCACTGTAGCTTTTCTGGTCACCCAGCCCCAGGATCACCAGTTGGTTTGGGTGTCATTGTGGTATGGAAACTGCACAGGGTTCCCTGGAGATACTGGTCATGGAAGTGGCTGCTTCTAGCCGACAATCTTGACTGCCCTAACAACAGGCACATCATTGCTTACTTTACTTCCATTGGCCAAGCACTGTATCCTGTTTACCTTTGGAAACAGGAAGACAGCATGAAAACAAATGAAGCTATTTATTTTCATGAAATAAAAATCTACTGTATGTGTGGCATGGAGTAAATGGGAAATGCTGCAGACATGGCAGATTTAGCCAGGACGCGGAATGGGGAGCCCACCGCAGAACCAAAGAGGATCTGTCAGGAGGAGGCTGCTGTGATCCACAGTTAAGAATAGGGAAAGGATAAGGATTTTGCTTGCGAGGGCTGCTGGGATGCAGAATAAATCTGAGAGCAAGGACATGGAAACTGTGCTGTCTGGGTAACCATACGATCGTCCAACTGGTAAATTCAGGCAAAAATCTGCAAACCATGGAAACAGTTTCTAAACCACCCCAAATAGCAATGACTTGTAGTAGGGTTTAATAAATCCCCTCTGGCTTTTTGGTGCTTTATACACATACCCCAATTATACAAAAATTAAAAATGGTTATCAGTGGGCTACAAAGTTACAATTTGGCACTGCCACTGTCTTCATGCAGACAAGTATCCCTGCCAAATTGCAACTCTGAAGCCCACTGTTACTTTTAGATTTTTTTTAAGGTGGGGGTATGTCAAAAGTACCCTTTTGCAGAGGCTGTTCATGTGGCCCTGTGGTTCCCTCATTTTCCCAAGTGGGGATAACAGAAAGGCACTTTTCTTTTTAAAGTCAAGCCATGGCTAGCACTAAATTGCTAGCCATGGCACATGGGGCATTTTGGTGCTCCTGGGAAACTGCAGGAGAAGAAAGGGAGTGGAGGAGGGAAGAAGCACACAACTGCTGTGCCTAACCATGCACTGTGGTAGAATACCCAAGGGGTTTAAGTGGTTCTGTGAACCCAACCAATATTTCTCCCCCGAAGCACCTGTGAGGCAGAAACAATACAGTCTTCCTAGTAGATGCAGACTGCAACTTTGCCAACACAGCCAGGAGGTATGTTTATGCAAGCTAACAAAATTGATGGCACTTCCACTGTTATTGTGTCCTGTCTGCTGAAGCCAACAATACAAATTGCATTCACTTCCAAGCTAGGTGGATGCTGAGCATTGCTTGAAGTCAGAGCATCACATCTATTTGCACTTGTCAAATAGTACTGACTGATAATGAAAGGACATGCAATGCTCTATTTATTTTTTCAGGCCAGGCATAAACATGATAGATAACAACAGTGAAACCAGACAAAAATGCTGATGGGGCAGAAAAGAGACTGGCTAGCAAAAGGAAGGAGCTGAGGACATAGAGCTAAAATTGACATGAGAGCAATGTATCCCTGCAGCCTCTCTGCCTCCAGCACCAACAAGAAGAAAAAGACCTTTTTTTAGGGCTTTACACAGGACTTTGTGCACATTTTCTTTGTTGACGCTTTTAAGATATTTCATGGTCTTGCTTTGCCACTAGAGGAGCTTTGGGTTAAATCTCTAAAAGGTTCCTCTGAAGGCTTATGAGAAGAAAACAATAATCATAAAAAGTGAAAGATGCAATCCCAAAATTGTTTATCTTCAGCATCCCTTGAGCATCAGAATCTCAATCAAGTATCCGTGCTCCATGTGCAACCCTCCAAAAGCCCTCCAGATCAAGGTCTAAGCAGTTTCCCTTTGAAACTGGGAAAGAAGAGCTGAAATTGGACAAGCTGAGAGAAAGACACAAAACAGTATGCAGACTAAAAACTGACAAGGACTGTTTAGCTTGACAAGAAAGAGCAGGGGTGCTTTTCAAAATAGGGGTTCATAATAGGGGCAGTCCTCTTGTGGCTTATTTTCTCAATTAAAAAAAAAACACTAAGTGTTTTTTAAACATCCTCTCAAAAGTGTGGTCATACAAACTGGAACCTTGGGAGTGAATCAGTGCCTCTCAGCATGACTTGTTCCTGAGAAATTTCTCTTCCTCATCATCCTCCTCCTCCTCCTCCTCCTCCTCCTCCTCCTGCTGCTGTCTCCCTCTACTGTTGAAATTTAGATGGCAAACTCTTAGGGCTAGGACTTGTTTTTTCTCTCCATCCATTATTCTGTAAACGATCATGTACACTAATACCAGGGCCTCAAACTCTTTTACACCATGAGAAAGACACTGAGAGCAATTGGCAGCTTAAGAGTAAAGAGCAAGGCAACCTTGCATTTGAACCTTGCATTTGAAAACCTGAGGATTATAGTTTACCTTTCTGGGGTGTGTTTTTTGTTCTGTTTTGTTGGTTTTTTGTTTTGTTTTGTGTGTGGAAGGGATATGTAACTACTTGTTTTTCAGTGATAACAATACTTCAGCTACAATGCAGTATGTTCAGCATGCTGGCACAACATTCTTAGCATACTCTTAAGGGGACCAAGTCAATGCATTTTTACCCAGAAGGAGTTGCCTCCAATTTCAGTGGAACTTAAACTAAAGAAAGTACACACAGGACTGTATCCAAAATCTGTTTTGGTGCAGAAGACTCTGCATGTTTGGACAGGCTGACTGAGAGTTGAAGGGCTTTTTTGTCTAAATATGCATAGCACTGCACCTTAAGTTTGATAAGGTTGGGTGGCATCCAATACCATCTCAAAACTGAAGTTAAGGTATATAATCAGTATTTGGCAGGTAAGTAATGACTGGTCACTCTCCTAATCTCTTTCAAAGAGAGCTCCTGAAGAAGGTCCTCCAACCCAGATCTTAAGGAGTGGGCAGGCATATAGGGAAGATCAGCAGAAAAAGCCTTCAGTATATTTCCCCATCAAAGGAAGCAGCTAGTTCCTCTTTGCAGTGACCCCAGGCTGCACAGCATTAGTGTCATGGGTTGGAAAGGATTGCTACAACCACAAAGACATGTTGCCTACCTGCTACCCTTCCTTGGTAAACCTCCCTGTCCTTTCAGTAAGTACAAAAGTTATGTATTTACTCTGCCTCTGTGGAGGTAGAAAGAAAGCCAAGCCCTGCTTAATCCTAGATTGGGTACCTATCCCAATTAAAATCTAGAGCCACCTCCACGGCTCAGAGAGACAAGAGACCCAGTGGGCAGATACAATGCCTTCAACCATTTATACAACAGGGGTACTCATTTATGCAGAAGCATAATTCCCATGATCTTATCACCAATATCACATTCAGAATAGAAATAACAACAAAAGCTCTGCTTTTACAACATAAACTGTACATGATGGGGAGTCATATGCCTTTCCGTGCTCAACTCCATGTCAGAACAGCTCTGCCTCAACTGTAAGGCTTCAATTTCCAAGTCAGTAAGTTCCTAGGAAGGGGGATCAGAATAAAAATGTGGAACAACATTGCAATGTTAAAAGCTCCCTGCAGAAAATAAAGTATTTTTACAGTGAAGTAAATACTGTTTTGTCTACTCATTTTACAGCATGAATGCTGGAGTTGCAAAACAAACATCATCTGGTCACATCAGGCTTTTATGTTGATTGAGTGGTTAAGCAGAGAGAAGATAAACTATCTGGAAGAGATCAAAAGTTGTTCAATATGTCATTTGTGTGAATTAAATGGAAGTTTTTAAATAGTACTGCAACACAAAGCATCTTGGAGCCATTTAAAGAAAAGAACAAGAAAGGACAACTAATACCTATACATTTGCAACTGTATTTGTAGCTGATCTTGATCTGAAGCAAACCAGTTGCCATGGTAGAATTATTTCACAGAAGCACACAATTCTGATCCCACTGGATTCACACTGCTAAAAAAGTACAAACCAAAAATGTTTGCCAGTGCTAGTTAAAAGGAAGTCCACCCTGAAAATGTGAAGGCGGTACTACAGAAGGAGAACTTACAGAGGGTGGACAGTGGGCTGGAAAATCATTCTCAAAGATACCAAAGTTACTTCTAGAGATCTGAAAAAAGTTAGATATTCCTGACTAATTCACTTTAACTCCCACTGCTGAAAACAGCACTAAGAAATTATTGCAATGGTTGTATATATGCATATGTAAAGCAGTTACCTCCCACAATTTCTGAGCATCTCATCTACTAGATTCCAACCACCTTCTAGTAAACTCTGTTACCACAGGGAAAATTTGGATAAATCCTGTCTGAAAAACATTATTTCTGTGTGCTTTTTGCATTGTGAGATCAAATCCTGTACGTCTCAAACCAAGCTAAGTCACTGTTTCAAACGACCTTCATCCCCCGCTCCTTTCTCTCACCTTTAGCTGTAAGCTACAGTACACAGGCCATTTAGTCCAAATTTACACTGTATACCTTCACAATTATTAAATAGTCATTGTTGGAATTCAGTTTACAAGGAAGTATCTTTTGATAGCCCAGAGGCTCCATGTGCCCTGGCCAATTCAGAATGTCTAGAGTCTAGATAAGTCTTGAGCTCATGCATAGTTTCTCAGTAGCTTGAATTTACATGTCTAAGCAGACCTGGAGATGGGTTCAAGCTACTGAACTAAAGTGTCAATACAGGCAATTAGAAATACTGTAATCTCATTGTTACTGCGTGATTGACTGACATTTCTTTATCTGTTCTGTATGTGATGACCTCAGACCTCAGATCTTATTGTAATCTCTGCATTCTGTCATCAATTGCCCTGTACCTGTGTACATATAAAATACCCTACAATGTGTTGAAGCTTTGCAGCAGAGTTCACCTCTGCCTGACCGGTAATGCATGCATTATCATGAGTACTGCGGGAACCTTGGGGTAATACAATAAAGCCTCAGATGGTCTGGACACTTGATCTTTCCAACAAACCCAAGTTTTATTTCCTCTCCTCACATTGAGATTCCGGAATTCTGTCACCACATAATCCACTTGTGAAATTGTTCAGGCTCACCAGAGTTCAACAAAAGGCATGGCTTTAAATATAACATTTAGACATCTGGTGGCAAAATTCAGAACAGTAGGAGAAAAGAATGCAGAGGAAAGTATGAGGCTGCACTGAAACCAATGCAGGGGGGAGTAGAAGTTGGTGATAGGTAACCTCTCTTTTCACTAAGTGTTGCTTCACACATATTATTTAGTTCCTGACATCAAGTGAAGACCGTTTCATGTGAATGAACTACCTCAACATCTCAAAGACTGAAACTTGAAATCACTAACACTTCTCAGAGAGAAGGTTCATATTTGACTGTGAGTCATGTCATCAAGTGACAATTTATCACTGACTGAACCTGCATGTGTGAATCAACCCTTAGGAAAAAGAAGAATCGTGCTCTGTCCCATCTGAACTCTCAGACACTTCAAGAAACACCCACTATAGGTCACTGTTAAGAAACGAGACCACTGTCATAACACATAACTGATGTTTTGTTAAGAAGAGTCCAGTGGCACCTTTAATGACTGATTTATTCAAGCATGACTTCTTGCAGACCAACTCGTCAGATTCATGGACTGAATATGAAGGCCTTGTTACCTAGTTAATAGATTACTGGCCCTAAAAGCTCATCTTACAATAAATGATTTAGTCTTCAAGGTTCCATTGAACTCTTTGTCTTTTATTGTCTACTGTTTTATTGCAGCAGACTAACATAACTGTTTTTTCATAAACAATTCTTATTTTTTAATGTTCCTGGAACCGATGAAATAGTGACATTCAAGCCTCTTATGCTCCTTTGCATAGCTGTATTTTTTCTAATCAGAGGAACAGTTTCTTAACTGTGTGCCAGAGTACACTGACTTCCCCAGAAGCCTATCAGAGGTCCTCAGTCAGAAGCTCAGTAATAATGGGCAAGCCTGCCTGAATCTTGGCATTCCTGCTTGCTGTCTTGCATTTTCAGAGAGATAGTGTTGAGTAGTAGTTGAGAGACTCTAAACTCTTCTTTTCAAATCTAACCTGTCCCATGAACTCACTAATGGTTTTAGGCAAGCCATTCTACCACTCAACCTCAACCATGTCACATGCCTGTTATATGGGGAAAATAATTTTTAAGTACACTGCACACATTTTGTAAAGATTATAGAATAACATCTGTGAGATACTCAGCATGCTCTACAATGCAATATAAACGCTATGTAATAGTATGTAGATAAATGTAATATAAATGCTAGTTAATAGTATTTCCTATAGGGAAGAGGTTGAATGTGATCTAGGGCACCATCCAAACCAGACGTGTGCTGCCTAGAATACTCCCCAAAGTTCTGTGCAATGTCCATGATAAACCAAATGATACCGAATTAGTTCTGCAAAGGGAGAAAGTTTGAAAACCAGTGCAGCAGAGGGTAAAATATTAACTGCAAGTATAGAGACAACACATCACACAATTTTCATTCAGGACCAGACTGCATCTTCATTAGGCTAGGGACAGGTACCCAACAAAAGGCATAGTAATCATACTATTATTCTCTAATATAAAAGCTTAGATGAGCAGTATTACTGAAAGCAAATGAATGAACTACAATTGCTGATGATTAAAATTGTCAGCCTTTTATGAAAGCAATATTCAGTGGGAAAGAAATGGAGGATTTATATTATCTACTCTGCAAACTGGTTTCCTATTTTGTGATGGTTTCCTTGTCAAACAAGAGAACAAGTTGAATGACTGCTTAAGGAACTATAACAGAGATACGGCAGGTTTTTGGTGGCTATGTCCTCAGTAGCCCCATCGTAAGCTTGATGAATATCCTTCTTTTGTACTTTAACTAGGCCTGCAAAAATTATCCCAGTACATGGCTGATAGGTTTATTTGCCTATGAGTCAGAAAGTGTTCTGAGACAAATCAGGAAGGCAGGCAGCAGAGCTGAGTATTTACTTGCCCAATGAAACCTGTATCCCAGTCTTCATCAAGCTGGTGCCTTCTAGACATGTTGAACTGCAATGGCCATTCTTGCTGGGAATAATGGGAGCTGCAGTCAAAACGTCTAGAGCAGACGGACCAGGTTTGGGATGTCTGTTGCATTCACCATCAATGCTAAAGAAATACTTCCATATTTCGTTCTAACCAGGAACTCCATTTCCAATTAGTTTCACAACTAATTTACATAGACATGTTCATCACTTGTTTTCTCCAGACTTCATCTTTATCCGCAGAAAGTATTAACTGGCTTCTTTAATGCTGAAAAACACACTAACTCCACCAAATCAAAGGCTAGTGAGTCAGAAATATGCTGGGCCTCATGTACTCATCATTCCCCCTTTTGCATACCAGTTCCTTCCTCTTTGCTTTGGTTTTGCTGAGTGACAGTTTACCATGGCTAATATCTGGCCTCCAAGCCACTGTTTCAAATTATGAAAACATGTTTTGAGGCATGGTTGGAAACCATGGTGGTTTGGATTCAGCAGTAGCCATTAATCTACAGAATCAGACATGATGGCAAACCTAAGAAGAGAGAATCTGCATACAAGGAAAGGGGAGAAAAAAGAAGTAGTAGGACATGAGCCCACGGCAAATTCATCAAACAATATTTTGGAAGCTTGGGTTCAAGATGTGTGACTTAAATTGTAGCATTTGAGATAAAGGGAGATAAAATTAACCATCTATGTGACATTATATCGGTAATGCTGGTCACATATGTCATTTATCACTAGGGTGGCCATTTGTGAACTATCAAAAAACAGGAAATTCATCACCCAAAAGTGGACAAAAGCATGTCCATGTTTGCATAAAATGTGCACTGGTTAATTTATAGAGACAGATGCAAATTTATAAATAATTTTTGCAATTAAGCAGGACAGCCCTTCAAACAGAGCATGGACATGTGACCATGCTCCACATAAGAGACTGTGTTCTGGAAAAGAGGACACATGGCTACTGTACCATCACTTGTTGTTACAGTCATCAAAGAATTGGTATAGTGCACATCGGTGAATCAGGAATAGCAAATACCAAAAAAGTAAATGACAGTCTTTCACACTTCGCTTGTGCATATGCCATGATGCAGATATAAACAAACCTTATTTTGGAAATACAATTTAGTACCAGTTAACACACATGCTAAGTGAGTTAACTTACAAACGAGCAGGAGGTTAAAGGACAAAGGAGAAATGTTCCAGCTTTCTATATCAATAATAAATAAGTGTCCACTGGTTGTTTGGCACTGGACTTACACTTTGACCTTCCTTCCTGGTCATCCAGAGCCTTCTCACAAAACATTAGTAAAATGATCATTTCTGTCAGAAGACAGGAAGTAGAGTACTGCAAATAGGTCCTCCAGAGAGGCAATATTAAATATTGTCCTGGAATGAGTCAAAATAGGAGGAAAGGTCATGATGGTGCAGGGCTGTAACTGCAAAACCTCTGATCAACTATCTTTAGATGAATTCCCTCCAAAGAGTGATAGCCAATATCAAAGAGAAGTGGGGAAACTGCTCATGTTTAATTCTTCCACTAGGAGATGATAATTTCCTGGCCATCTCTTGTGAGTGGTGAATTAGGAGAAGGCTCAAATTACAATTGGTGACAGAGAAAATTCTGATTTTATACCAACTTTTTGTAGAAATTCAGTAAATTGCTCTATTGATTCCACAGGATGAACAGGTTACAATCCAAAACACACTTACAAGGTGATAAACTACACTGAGCACAGCAGAATTTACTTCTGAGTAAGCATGCAAAGGAGAGCCATGTTAGTCCCATTTACTAGAGATTTTTGAAATGTATAAAAGTTTGCCATTCTACTACACACTGAGTTCACTGCGCAGGTATTCAAGATGATGGCAAGAAGAATTTTTCAACAATTGATGCAGGTTTTGCAGAGATACAGATGCTTTCACGCAGTGAAGAGTATAAAATAACACACTTCTGTTCTTCTAAACAATTTATCTACTATTGCTATTAACTTCCAAGTTCTTGTGATTTGTATTTATATGACAGAGCTATTGTTTAGCTCTCAGGAAGAGCGCTGCCGCTTAGTTATGTTTATGAAGACAAAAATATGGGGGCTTGTTAATTAAAATTAATACTTGGAACTTCATGATTACGGTTACACAATACAGGATTTTCTTCACCTTGGGAAGCCTTAAAATTTAATCACAGCCACTCTCATGGCATGCTCAGATCCATCAAAATGCAACTTCCTCCAGCATATAAATGGAGCTTTTCTGAACACTCTATGTGAAATATCATATACACTGAGAAGCAGGACCTGCAGAAAATTAATTACATAACCTTCCGTGAGTGAACTCCATCATTTATGTGTCACAAGTTACACAGTCCCTGTGAATCTTTCTACCTATAAGAGCTCTCCATATTAGCAGCTGCAGTAGCAGTTAAAAGCCAAACTACATATTATGCTATTCAAGCTGCTGAGGGTTACATTTTTCTTTACTCCAATCTAAGCATGTAGAGCCCCAATTCAGATCAGGGGCACTACCCACCGGGTGGGATTATTAAATCTCCCTACACTGTTCTCATCCTAGCCACCCCCAAAAGGGATTAACAAGTGAAAATAAAAAGCCATCACTGATACCAAAGGAAATTTTTATTTTACGTTCAATCCCCCATGGGAGGGAATTTGGTGCCAAAACCAGCAGAGGGAAGTTTGTTCTCCTTTCCCACTATGCAAAGTAATAGTCCAAATCAGTGCTGCACACACTCACAGAATAAACAAATCTCAAACCCTCAGCTGCATGTTAAGGCAGCCTTCCCCAACCTGGTGGCCTTCAGAGGCCTTTTAACTGCTACTCTCAGAATTCCCATCCAACTGAGCCATTGACTGGGAATTCTGGGTGTTGCAGTCCAAATGTGTCTGGAAGGCACAAGCTTGGGGAAGGCTGTGTTAAGGTAATCATGTTGCAGGAGCTCCAAGTCAAGAAGCCCATATTCAATTCTCCGCTGCATTATGAATGCACTAGATGACCTCCCATCCCTCTCTCTCTGTCTCAGCCCTCTCCTCCATCAGCAACATAGGGTTAATAACCCAGCTTTCAGAGTACATACAGTAGATCCACTGAAATGAATGTAACTTGACTTCTACTACTTAAGGATTACAACTTTATGTGTAGTGCATGTCTGAACAGCGGTGCTGAATAGAACCTATGGGAAGCCAACAAGCAGGACATGGGCAGTGGGCACAGTAGCATCCAGCAACTGGTATTAAAAGACATACTGCCTCTGATAGTGCATGTAATACATAGCCATCCTGACTAGTAGTTATTCGGAACCTTATCCTCCATGAAGGAAAGGAATTCCATATTCCAGGTGCCACAAGAGGGAAGACCTTGCCTCATTTCCCAGCTGCATCTCCCATTGCAATGGGAAGTGGAACAAATCCTTAAAGATCAGTATGTATGTCACAGATGTGTGAAGAATCTTCGCTTGAGAGAGGGTGTTGATTTTGTCCCATTTGCTCAAATGTGCATTTATTCATGAAAAAGCTCAGTACTGACAGCCAATAACCTTTGTTCTTTCTCTTCCGGGTTGAGATAAGCAACAGTGACCCAGCCCAAACAGAAACAGAATTTTTCACAGATGGCATTTTAATAGCAACAGTTAGCTGACTATGTAATAGAAAAATCACACATCCTTTATCTTCCCTCCATTACTGAATTTGTTTTTATCTTATCACAGTCTGGCCTGTTCACATAAGCACCCAGACCAGTACAGTGGTACCTCAGCTCACGAATGCCTCAGTTCACAACCAAATTGGGTTGCGAACAAAAATTTCATTAAAATTTTGACTTAGGTCACGAACTCCGCATTGGGTGGCGGCCACAATCGTGGCCATCTTCCCCCACCCCGAGTGGGGAGACGGCTGCGATTGTGCTGGGGGCAGGGGGGAGAGGGTCGAGATTGCACTCGTCTTTCCTGCAGGAGAACAACCGCAATCTCTGCCCTCTCCCCCCCAGCATGATTGTGCCCATCTCCCCGCCCCTGAGTGTGCCCGTGTTCGCGCCATCTCTCCCCCTCCAGTGCGCCGGGATGACGGACGCATGCAGGGATGACAGGCATGATCGCGGTCGTGCTGGGGGGTCAAGGAGATGGCCGCGCTCTTGCTTGGGGTGGTGGGGGGGAGATGGTCACAATCTTTGTTGTTCTTTGTCACTTTGCTTTACATTTTTTCTGATTAAAAAAAAAATAGTTACAGAACGGATTCACCTTATTTACATTGAACCTTATGGGGAAATTTAACTTGGCTCACGGCCAATTTGGGTCATGACCAGAGTCCTGGTACGGATTAAGTTTGTGAGCCAAGGTACCAGTGTATCTTAAATTTTTGTTTTGCTTCCTGTTTTGCGTACACAGTGAACCAGACCTTCAGTTCAAGGAAGAAGACCAGGAGACTTACCTGTCAATCAGACAAGTCATGTCTGACTCCTAGTGATTCTTTGTAGATATTATAATGGTATAAGTTCTCATGGGCTGTAGCCCACTCAAAACACCATAATAAAACATGCTAGTCATGTAGGTACCATGAGACTCTTTGGTGCTTTCTCTCAGTAAAAGTGACTGTGGGAATAACAAAACAATTACCACAGATGGGAAAGCATAAAGTCAAAGGCTGTCATATTTTATAATAGGTGACCTCAGTCCCTATAGGTGACCTCAGTAAAGGACAGGGTAGAAATGCTTTTAATAAATGATAAATAAATACATATGTCCAAATCACGTTCTTTAACCCAGAAATTCCAGAGTAAGCAGAATGAGTAAGCTCCATGATCATTGTTTCCAATTTTCATTTCACTTAATTTTTCAAAGTTCTGCTGTCTGCTATGTGTGAACCAAGAAATGTTGTGTTGATCATGGATTAAACAGCCCAGGGTTAACCTAACAGCAAACCATTGCCAATTGCTGGATTAACTTTGGGATGTTTAAACCATAGTTTCTAAGTCAACATGGCATGACACCTTTGTCTACTGTAGAGAATGGGGTGTTGCTGGGTTGTTAATTAAATGCAGCAAGTAATAAACACCTTCCTAATTTCACCAATCTTCACAATTCTTGGATTAAACAGCCCAGGAATTGCTACCATGAAATGGATCACTGAGTAAAGCACAATTTGGCTCTGCCAAGTAGTTACATAACAGATCACAAACCTAAGATTCCTTACATATATAGGGTAAAATTGTGCTATAGTGTAAATCATCTTCCCAGCATGTTTTTGGACTTGAACAATGTAAACAGGAGTCCAAGTCAATGTCCTGGGTTCTTCAAAAAGTTATCACTACTGGAAATTTCTAATAGGGAAATCACTGCATTGAGATCGATTCCAATTCTGAAGATTAGTTCAAGTATGGAAATACATCCTAACCCTTACCCTATCACCTCTCTAAATCAATCAGAGTAACCCTGTCTTCCCTGGGCTATAATTAAAAACAAAGCACAAGAATATCTAGCAAACACAAAGTATGTCCAAAGTCTATTGCTGAGAAAAGTTAGAAACCATAAGGAGAATCTCACTGTATTGAACACTTTTCTTCAAAGTTGCTGTGTGAAAATTGTTTAGAACTTCTCAGAGATGGAAGCTTCTTCCAGTTTCCTACTAAAACCATTTTATCTGTATTATACACTGTAGCTCAACTGGGAAAGCAAAGGTTTAGATCCAAAAGCACTTCCACACCTGTAAGGAGGATTCACTTATCAAAAATGGCTTCAGAAGGTCCAAAGAAACTTTTCAGGGATTGTGGTGAACTGCACATGAGGGAAGTGAAGGTTAATTTCCCACAGTATAATTGAAAACAGCTTTTGCCAGCACAGCAAAATCTTGAGAACTACCCTATTCGTCCCTCAAACATATGAAGGACACAATCCTATGCATCTTTAGACAGAAAAAAAGTCTTCCAGTTCCCAGCATCACCTCAGAAGCATGGTCACTAGACAATGCTAAGCATTGCAGGATTTCTTCTAAGTATGAATTATAATTATTTCATCACATTTATATCCCATCTTTTCTTTCTTCTTCTGAGGACTCAAGGCAGCCTGCATAGTTCATTTTTATCCTCACAACACACTGTACTCTTAAATATAGATTCTTTCACAGTCTTGCGTTCTACATAATATTACGTCTTAAAATATGTTTATCCTACATAATATTATGTCCAAGTGCATATATTCCTAACACAATTTTCCTGTCATCTAATAGGATAAAAATGAAAGGCTAGCTAGGCATTCACAGGGCTTCTTTCCATCATATTGCTGATTAAGTGGAACTACTGCATTTCTAGGTATTGTTGTTGTTGTTTATTCTTCCTGGAAAAAGAAATGATACATATTGCCATTTTAAAAAAACCCTCATAACAAATTGATGGTTCTTGTTCCATGCATCATCAGTAATTCTCAGTTTATCTTCAGATGACTCCCAAAACCATTATGACATGAACACAGGAATATGCTTAAGAATAGCTTTTTTAAAAAATTGCCACCACACGGTGAAGAGGCAATCCTTAGATGATGTAATTCACACTGAACTAAAGTTCAGCAGTAAAATCTTCTTGAACAGAAAACTCCGGGAATTCCCTCCTAAAATGCAGTTATTTATCACACATACACAGAGCTTCACTGTATTGTAACCCCAGAAATCAAAACGAAAAGTTCAGTTTTAATACAGAACTTTTTCATGCGTTCTCCCCAGTAGGACCCCAAGAGGAGGTAAGAGGGGGCAGTGGAGAATCATCTGATGAAACTTTGAGTGCCTCTCTCTCACATGTACACACACTCACATCCACACACACTGTGGAGGCGTCATTCCATTTTCAGCATTGTGTGAGCCCACACAGAAGAAAGCTTGTGAATAACAGGACTGCACAGTCTAAACCCATCCCTTGGGCTGACATGCTGATGTGGTTGTGCGTGTGCACACTCCTGTGGGTGTGGAAGCCCATGTGTGCATGTGCATATGATCAAGAGAGCAGCAGAATTTGTATGAGTCTGCCATCTTATCCACACTTTCTTGGGAGTGAGTCACATATACAGATTTGGACTGTATACATGCAAATGGATGCAAATTTAATCAATACTCCTGAAGAAAAGTTGGTCATACTCGCTTGCACAGGATGCTTTCACACACATGGTGCATCAGGTGCCACCTCAGCCTGGAAGTGTGCAGGCTACGGCAGCTTTTATACACAGAATGAAACATATTTTTAAAATCTGCCACCCAATTAACTGGGTGCAGCATTTTAATCAATCAAAGAGTTTTAAATTGATTAGACTAGCCAGTTAATTAACCAAACATGTCCTTGATTGCAACAGAAATCCCAGAGCTCAGTGCACAGATTAGACAGAGATGGCTTGTCACACTCAGGTCAGTCTCAGTATCTTCATGGTCAAAATAGTTATAATGTAACCAACTTTAGTTTCTTTTTCCTTAGCCAAGAACATGAATTAACAAAAATGCACATGGACACATACTGACTACTTAGCAGACATTCTGTGTATAAAGCTCAAAAAACTGGTTTTTGCTTTAAAAAATGATTGGGATACTAACCAAAGAAAATTATGTTGGTGCTGTTAGTTGCGAAGTCACATCCGCCCCATCATGACCCCATGGACAACATTCCTCCTGACTCTCCTGTCCTCCACCATCCCCCAGAGTACACTTAAGCTCACGCCAACTGCTTCAGCGACTCCATCTAGCCACCTCATTCTCTGCCATCCCCTTCTTCTTTTGCCATCTATTGTTCCCAGCATTAGGCTCTTCTCCAGGGACTCCTTCCTTCTCATTAGGTGGCCAAAGTATTTGAGTTTCATCTTCAGTATCTGGCCTTCTAAAGAGCAGTCAGGGTTGATCTCCTCTATGACTGACTGGTTTGATCTCCTTGCAGTCCAGGGGACTCGCAGGAGTCTCCTCCAGCACCACAATTCAAAGGCCTCAATTCTTCGGCGCTCAGCCTTCCGTATGGTCCAGCTTTCACAGCCCTACATTGCAACTGGGAAAACCATAGCCTTGACTATCCGCACTTTTGTTGGCAGGGCAACATCTCTGCTGTCTAAATGCTGTCTAGATTTGCCATAGCTTTCCTTCCCAGGAGCAAGCGTCTTTTAATTTCTTGGCTGCAGTCCCCATCTGCGGTGATCTTGGAGCCCAGGAAAACAAAATCTGTCACTACCTCCATTTCTTCAATAGATGCCATGATCTTAGTTTTCTTAATGTTGAGTTTCAAGCCAACTTTTGCACTCTTCTCCTTCACCCGCATCAAGAGGCTCTTTAGTTCATCTTCACTTTCTGCCATTAGAGTGGTATCATCTGTATATCTGAGGTTGTTGATATTTCTCCCAGCCGTCTTAATTCCAATTTTGTGATTCATCTAGCCCTGCCTTTCTCATGATGTGCTCTGCATATAAGTTAAATAGGCAGGGCGACAGTATACAGCCTTGCCGAACTCCTTTCTCAATTTTGAACCAATGAGTGGTTCCGTGTCCAGTTCTCAATGTTGCTTCTTGACCCTCATACAGATTTCTCAAGAGACAAATAAGATGGTCTGGTACTCCCATCTCTTTAAGAACTTGCCACAATTTGTTGTGATGTACGCAATTAAAGACTTTAGCACAGTCAATTATAGGATTATAATTTATTTATATAATAAAGAAAATTATAGGATTTACAAAATACCATATTTCAGGGTATGGTAGCAGTAAAATCAGGAATGAGATCTAAGCATTGTGATGGTATCTTTATATTGCAAAGCAGATTATTGCTCAGAAATAGGGCACAGATAAATAAATTTACACATTATTATTGCGGTTATTAATTATTGGCATTTACAGTATTGCTGATACAATATCAGTTAACAAAGCAATAAAACTGACAAGTTCTTGCTCTGGGGAGTTTCTTTTTCAAGTCTAACTTGTTTCATTAAGATGTTTATGAATAATAACTTTTCAGCTCAACCTTGTTTTCATACTCTTGAAAATGAGTGTAAAATTAGGACCTATTAAGTAATCATAAGTGTCAAGCTATGATTCATTGGATATTTGAGCACTGCTATTTGTAATACACTGAAAATTTTATCTGAGTTTGTAATCACCAGACAAGCTCAAATGATACAAGGATTATATAAATTATATATGTCTTATAGTTCAATTTCTAGGCTTGTGGTAGCAGTACAAATACATATTACAGGCCTCATAATAAATGGCAGAAGTTTTCAAACTATGTTCCTAAAAACATCGGGGGTTTTCAATTAGAAGATGAGTAATAGTGGACAAACAAGTTAGAAGGCAGCTTGTTCAGCATTACTACTTTTACCATGAAAAGGACAGCTAAAGAAAAATGCTGAGCAACTTCTAACCAAGCACTCTTGGTTGGACAGACCTCAGATGCTATCACCATTTGTTCAAGTCTGGCACATTGCCAGGGGCATGCACTGTGGAGCTATACAGGCTATACAACTAAGCCTAAGGAGAGACATTCCATGCTTTTAGAATGGGAATAAAATTTCACAAATACAAGGCATCATCAAGTCGCTGGTGTTCAGGGTAAAGTAGTGGTAGCAGGGGAAGGGAAAGGGCTACATAGGAAAACCTAGCAGGCTGGATTTAGAACCTGTGCCCGAGGTTTCACTCCCATGGTTTATATGAATCACAGAAACAGCACAGTTTCTGCAAACAGTCTTATTTGCCTAAATAAAGACTGCATGATTGGTCTTTTGTAATTACTTTTTAGCAGGATGCTCTAGTCTTTCTACTTTCCAGTCCTTAGTTAGGAATATGCAGGACTTTCTGCACTAAATCTGCATGATCTCACTGGCTTTTTGCTAAACTGTAGACTTTGATCTTTTTTCACAGCATTATCATCATTGTCCTCATCATCTCCTTTTTCTTCATATATTCTTCCCACTCAATCCCACCATGCTGCTGTTCCTTAACCTACATGTGCATGAATTCTTTCTCTCCCACTTACACACACACACACACACATTCTTCCCTTGTATACCTTTGTTTCCTTGCCCCTTTTCCATAATTTTTTTGTGCATCTGGGTGTCATACTGGAGAGAAGTTGCCCCACTTCTTTATGTTTCAGATCACATGCATTGCTTCTCAAATTCAACTATACCACTGGTTATTATGAAATATGGAACACAATCCTCTTAAAAGACACTGCTTTTTACATATTTGCCCTTGCATATACATAAAAAGAACTGCTGTGAGTCTTAAGTTCCCCAACATCCATAGACATCCCTTGTCTGTTTCCAAGCATCTTATTTCTAATAGAACCACCAGGGTGGTCAAAGCAACTAGATTAAATTGATTAGGGGGCTACAGCACGATGATCCAGATTCCACTGTGTACCAAAACAAGTGCCAATGGGGGAAATCCACACAAAAGGATGATTTAACAACTATACAAAGCATCCAGAAATCACAAACACCCAAGATCTGCATCAACTTGAGAGGAGACAAATTTCTGTAAGTCACTTTATATTCTAAACTAAGATACTGTTGGAAGAATATTATTAAATTATTGTTTATTTCGGAGAACTTGAAAGATCTGGTCTTAACATGGTTCAAAGAGTTAAATCCCAGAAGGATCTTTTTATGCCAAATGATTAACCAAATAACACAGAGTAATTCCAAAAGTTACCCATTCTCTCTGCAATTTTAAGGTTTGAATGCAAATGAAAAATAAATGTCCAGAAATTATATTTTATGGATGGCATATTTTGGCAGAGTTACTATCTATAAAAACATGTTTGGGTGGCTTTGAGAAGATCACCCCGCCATTTATATATTTTTGTCTTTCATATTCAATCTAATTTTGGGTTTTACTTGCACCTTTATTACTGGAACAGATGTACAACATTAATACCTATACACACGGAGTGTGTTACATGTTAAAATCTGTTTTTTAAAAAGTGACAGATAGTTAAATTAACTGGTATTTGTTTAACAGTACATTTTCTATATGTCAGCTCCAAATAAAAAGTCATGTTCCACTGAGTTCAGTGGAGCTTACTCCCAGGTAAATTGGCATACAATTGCAGCATAAATGTCTTTCATTTCAAAATTCTTTGCCTTGTTCCACATATTTGTATGGGAGGCAACTAAGTCTTGGGGTCTTAACAATCATACATTGCCAGATAGTGCAAATTTGAGCAATTGACTGGGTTTGCATATCAAGTCTACCCATGGTACGGGTTGTTAAATTCTGGGTTGTCATCATGTGCAAACCAATCTATAACAACAAACTATGGTTTATTAAGCACAAACAATCCAGAAGAGAACCCATCATTTGCTGTTAGACTGAAACCTTTGGGTAGGTTTTACATGCAAACCCAGAGTTGCATAATATTTCACTGGGTTACAGAGGCAAAAACAGCTGGTCTACATGCCACTGCCATAGCAGCCCAAAGGTTATGTAGAGAAAGCAAGTGAAGGAGGAAGGAAACAAGCAACCCAAAGTTTGAGAAAACTATCTGGGGATTGTTGGATTATTTGTCAGACAAGCCTTGAAAAAGACAACAATGTTTTACGGATCACAGCAATTTCCCTCCCTGGCCCTCCTGCCTGGGCCGGAGCGACACTGAGTAACCGTATGGGCAAGGCTGGGTCACGTCTACACCATCAAGCTCACCCACTTGTGAGCTTAATGCTGCGTCAGTTTCCTCATCCACAATCATCTCACGGATGACGAGACCTTGTTGCAAACTGTCCTGGTATTCACCAATACCACAACCACATGGGAGAGTACAGTAGCCAGAGCAAGAAAGCGGGAATGTTCAAGAGCAGAAAGCAATAATGCCCAATACTGGTTGGAATACAATAATAAAGGTCACCGATGACCAACTGGGCAATTAGATATAAGAAATCAACTAGGATAATTACAACTGTTGCATGTTCTCATCTTTATTCCCATCTTTCTCCTCTTCTAACTCTCACAGGGGGAGGGGGATAATCCCACATGCCATAATGTCCCCAGTCTAGGCTCTCACTCTGAGTCAGGGTCACAGGCCTGTCTTTCACACAAAGATTTGGTAGCTTTCCTTTTTTTGGCTGACAGGGTGAGCATCTCTACCATCATGACATCCTTTGGCATCAACCCCACCACTGTTGGTCCTGCTGCTTATAGCAAGGCCGATCTTTATGAGCATCTTCCCAGAAGATTCCAGTCCCACGTGAGGCTCTGGCCCAATCTAGCTACAACACAGAACTGAGTCTTAAACACTCCAAAGAAAACAAGGCAAGGCAAACCGAAGAAAAGAAAGAAACCAAAGTGCTCTTACCCGCAAATAAAAGCAGGTAACACAGGGACTAAATGACTCCTTTCAGTCAGTCAGTCAGTCCTCGCTCTGCTCAGTTGTCCTTCTGCACCACTGTTTTATGAAACTTATAAACAGACTACAATAAATTTGTGGAGCATCTCTTTTTCATTTTCTTACAACGTGAAAGCTTAGGCATATGTCCAAAACTATTCCTGCCCAAGCTAAAACTCAAGAGGACATTGTCTAACTCCAGTACATAAGAAGGTGTCTAACCCTAAATCCTTTAGACAGTGACGATAGCTACAAACATCCAAGATGTGCAACCTGAAGAGTTAAGAGGATATAATATCCAGGAATATCTTTTTATTATCTACAATGCAGTGTACCGTAACGGTTGCATAAGACTAAAAGTTGTGTCCTAAGTCTACCATTCATTTCTGACATCTCTGACATTTATCTTCATCTATACTTAAACTGCCAAAAGAATAAAGGTCAAGTACCATCTAAATATAAAGTTAAATAGCTTATATTAATCTTCCATTGTTAAAGTTTCCCATACATTTACACGCAAAATTAAAGACATCAACCCCTAAATTCAAAAGTAATCAGTACATATGCTAGCATAACACTTCACTTGAGCAGTTAACAAATATGCTAGTTTCCAATTATTTCAAACCATTCTACATTCTGCCATACTGCTAAAAGAGTACTTAACCTGAAAAGGAAATACAGGAACATTTGAATGCTCCCATTTTGTCAGTGATATAGAGTAGGCTTTTATGCCAAAAGATGTGCTTTAACATGCATAGTTAGGACACACTTTTTATAGCAATATGTAGAAGCTGAGCAGAAATATAGGAAGAATTATCAATCATCTAAAATATTGAGAGGAGGTACTCTTCCCTTCATGGGGCCTTTGGAGACATACTAAAGCTACTGTGGGACATGCATGTCTGGTTTCTTATGAAAAATGTAATGTTGTCCTAGTCAAAAAGCATCTACCCCTACCGCATTTCTGATCAGTCCTCAAAATATTGTGTAAATTAATCAGTCAGACTCCTAAAAATTTAATGCAAAAGTCTAAAAATGTAAATATGATCTTGGCATTTCAAAGAGCTGACTTATAAAAATTAAGTGAACTGCAGAAATATGGTTTCAGAAATATTGTTGCTGTTTGTCAATCCTTTCATTCTGTTTTCACCAGACTGAGTGCTTTGCAGGTACAAGGGGGTATACTCACAAAGGGGCTATGTTATTGGTCATCCTAATAGTGATTTTAACAATCAGGTTGCACACGATGTGTCCAGCAAAACTTGTACCCAAAGACTGCCCACTAAGAACAAAAGATGGCTGAAAAGAAGCCTGATGAAAGAGACCGCAACATGATCCTGGGCCACTCTTTCCCAAATGACTGACAATTTGGTGACTGGGAATACTGAGTTTGGGTTATTCTTGGTGTTAGCTGCCAGTACCAGTTCACTCTAATGTACCAAGCCTTGTACCCATGGGTACCAGGACACCACAGGATGCAACATTTTAACACGCACACATATGCAGTCAAGATTCATTAACACTTCACTGCACAACCATTCAAAAGCACTTACATCAATCTTCAGTTATATCATGCAAAAGACCAAAGAACAATGTACAAAGCTTTCTGCTATTCTTAGACTCTATAAAAGTAGTTAAGAGGAAGATGTACCTACTCAGATCCCTTTTAAAGGTGCTGCAGAAAAAGGACCTGAATACACAATTATCTCATTCTTGTATTCTGCAATTAGAATCTATTCCCTGCCACAAGACAGTACCACCTTTGGTTATGACATAGTAAAGCTGCCTATGGCTTTCTCCCAAGTAAGTGCATGTAGCCTCAGACTACAATTCAGTGCATATTTACTTGGGAAGAACAAAAAGATTCATGGAAGTTTTGGCATATGGTCACTCAACGCATAAATAAGGCAAAATAATCTCCAGAAGCGACACTACAGTGGAAGGATTAGGAAACATGTTTTACTGAAATATATAGCCCTTGTACTGCTAGATCTTTACACGTGCATCAAACTCAATTATTAGATTGCTCTGAATGGCCAGATGTCACTCTTAATCAGATTAAAGGGATTATTGCAAGACAATAAATTAATGAAGCCTCAGGAGAAGGTATGACTCCCATGGAACTTTATAAGTATTGGATACCTTTACTTACATAAACTGCACTGGTTATGTACCAGAGGGATGGAAGATGAACATATATAAACAGGGAGACAAGAGAAATCCACCTAATTATAGGCCAGATGTTGCTTTAAAATTATATGCCAGGTTCTTCCTTGAAAAGCTAGAAGAATGCGCAGATACACAATAAAGTGGTAGCAGCCAGTTTTCAAAGATGGAAGTTCACAGCTGGTCTGAGTTTTGCAATATTTCCCTTGTGTAAATATGTTCATACTACTAAGCTGTATGTTGTTTTTATTGATTTGATCAGTATCTGACACAATTCCCTGGCACTTATGGAAAAAATGAAAAGAAAAAAATTAGACCACCATTAACTATCTCTTGTTAAAACACTGATACTCTCATACAAATAAAAGTTGAATTGGCTGGCCATCTTACCTCTTAAATAAATACTTGTTCTGGAATCAAACAGGGATGTATTTTGGTACCCTTTGTGTTTATTACACCAGTGATATGATTAAGGGAATTGGATGGTGTATAATTTGAGTCAAATACTGTTTTTTACTAATCTATGCTGACAATTGATTATTTATACTTAGAACACAGGTAGGACTGAGATCATGAAAAGCATGTTATGTCCATATTATTAAATAAGTGAAAACATGCAAATATTTAGGATTGGGCTATTCAGAAATGGCCTCCTGGAATGTACAATTATCAAATATTAAAGTAAGTATCAAATAATAAAGTCAAAGCCACGGTGGAAACTTGGTAGACCTAGCTTTATATGTTTATAAACGCAAAGCAATGTCTCAAACCCTATATAGGGCAGAGGTTTAGAATTTGCATAGAAGTAATTCTTGAGAGCTTTAATGGATTCACCTAAGTGATATATTATGGTTAGCTTAGAGACCTGTATGTTAAATATGGCAAGTCAAATAGACAAAAGAATTTTATGCTATTGAATTAAGGTGCAACAGATGGATAAGAATAGATTGCCTAAACATGTTTGATTGAAATGACCAATGGATAACTTATTAAAAATTAGATATATCACACTGCTCAACTTATGGTTAAACACTGTCTCGTACTGGCTGAGCTGAAGGATCTCCCATTAAGGCATAAAGAAAAAATATTGCTAAGTGAACTATAAGTGTTACAGTTACTCAAAAGGACTTAAATTGTGCTAATACAGTGGTACCTTGGCTCACGAACTTAATCCGTTCTACAACTCTGGTCGCTACCCAAATTGGTCGTGAGCCAAGTCAAACTTCCCCATAAGATTCCATGTAAATAAGGTTAATCCGTTCTGTAAATATTTTTCTAATCACAAAAAATTTAAACAAAGTAACAAAGTACAGTACAGTAGAGAACACTAACCTAGGTGGCGGGGAGGTTATTGTTTGGAGGGAGAGTCCAAACGATAATCGTGCGATAGAGATAGTGCTGGGGGGAGAGAGATGGCTGTGCTCGTGATCGTGCAGGGAAGACAGGCACAATCGCGATCACGGGGGGGGGGGAGGGGGGTGCGGGGGGGGGGGGGGGGGGAAGGGGGGGGGGGGGGTGGGGGGGGGGGGGGGGGGGGGAGACAGGCACGATAGTGATCATGATCATGTAGGGAAGACGGCCACAACTGTGATCGTGTTCGTGCAGCGACATGACCACGATCATGGTTGTCACCCAATGCAGAGTTTGCGAACTGAGGCAAATTTTTTCTGAAATTTCTGTTCGTGAGCCAAGGTACCACTGTATATTGATGTGTGCACCACTGTATATTAAATGTAAAGAGACCTGTGAACATATGGATTATTTTACTCTACCAACATTTGTACAACTCCAAAAAGAGTTCAGATTTAATATAATGGATATTGCTTATAGAGATGGGAAGCATGGATGTATCTGAATAAACAAGAGTACATTTATTGATGGTTGGCCTGAGCCAGAGGAACTTATTATATTTTGTGCTGGCTCTCATACAAGAACCAAAGAAATGGTTTGTTGCACCTTTGATTGTACACGTTTCTTATCAAAAACCTTTAGATACTATGCTTTATCTCCTAGTCTCCACATGGATATATGTGACCTGGTATGCAGCTCTCTTTCCAACTGCTGCCAAGAAGATGAAAAAGGAATATATGACAGACGCAGCTACCTATTGCAAAGGAGATGATCATATTCTATATTTGGATTTATATTATATCAGCTATAGTTAAATATTTGTTTTTATATTTTAAAATTTCATATGTTGGTTATCTTATGTTTATTTTTTGGTATTTTATAGTCTCTGTATTAATTTTATACAAAGGATGTTGGCCAAAAGAAATAAATTTGGTTGGAATGGATACTTGGCTATAAGTCCACCTCAGTCAATGGGACGACTTTCTAGCAAAAATGTACAGGATCACAGGATCAGGCTACAGGCAGTCGTACCTCCTATGAATCAGAACTAGTGGGACTTCAAAGTATGTCAGTTGCTAGGAGTACCACTAGTTGAAAAAGCACTGAACCCCATGATTTTGGGAGCTATCGTAAGCATCTATGTGTGCTATTTTGCTGAAAAGCCTTTCTAGCTCCATTTGGATCAGGAGAATTGGTACCTCCACACCTCCACGGTAGTCAGCATTTCCTGGGCCTTTAAGCATCAAACATGTCTCTGAGTACAGTACTGGTGTTTATGTTCATGAATAAGAATGAAATTACCATTCAGTATTGCTATCTGGCTAAGCAGAAGCAACTGAACTCTGCATGGTTCGTAAGTCAGGAAGGACTACATAAACAAAAGAGAACTGACCCGACCCCATCTGTAAATATTTTGAAAACATTAATGAAGAGAAAGTGGATATTTGGATTAGCTGCCTTATGTAAAAAGAAACAATCCCTCCTCCCCTCAAAAACCTGCCCCCCCCTCAAACCCCAGCACAATTATGCATGTTTATGCAGAAACAAAAATATGCAGAAAGTGTTCAATGAAACATGCTTCCAGAGAAGTAGGAATGCAATGTCATGTGTACAAGCCTAAGTCTATATGTCATATTTCCAAAGGTCAAAGTTTGGGATTTGTTACTTAATCCAACTTTCTTAGATCCGACGGTTTTTAATGCTTCTAGCCCTCATGACAGCAAGGCAGATGTGTAAGCAATGCATAGTGAAATCTTATCAGCCAAAGAGGTGGGTGAATATGTTTTCCTGCACAGCTTATTAGTAAGAGTTCCTTACCTGTTTCTGTGACTAAAATAGCTTCTTTCACAAGTCTCTTTTGGTGGCATTATAATCCCCAATATATTTTAGTGTATATTAAGTATTGCATACCCATGATTACAAGAAAAAATGTATATATTATACAAATGCTTGATAGTACAAAAGACAGTAAACAGAACAAGACAGAAAGAGTTAATAATATCCAAAGGACTGCATACTCGGTGTTGGAGCCAAGATCTGTCTTCCACTGAGGAAAGGGCTCCATTCATGGAAGATGACTCTGCCAAATTTTAGAGGATCCCCTTTTTCACACAACACATCTCACCCCTGACCCTTTGTACAGTATTTTCAGGGGGCTGCATAGGCTTCCATGGGAAGGAAGAGGCATGGAACTCCATTTCTATCAGCCAACTTGCATGCTCACAGTTGCACTAGTTAAGAACCCATATAATTCAATTCACTGAAATCTATGTATTGCTAGCCACTAAGGGGGACCTGTTCATTACTAATCTATCTACTGATATAAACCACCTTCAAATTAAATGCCTATCAGTGTAATCATGTTCAGGCACATCTGGAGAGCTGGTAAGTCAGGATAGCAACGTTTTCAGAATACCCCCAACTAAACAAAGTGAAATAGAACTGTCATGTCAATATTAGTGCAAGTTGCCTCTGAAAGTGCAGTGTGCAGTATGAAATGCATAAACTCAAATGACCCATCCAGACTATCACCCTAGAGCATACACTTGAAAAATACAGCTGCAGTTCACAGCACAGCCAGATGTGTATACAAACCCAAAGTCAACAACTACAGAGCAGTCCATATATTGACCTTTCCTACAATGCACAACCATCTGCACCTGGACAGTCTATTAAGGAAAAAAAGAGTTATCCGAAGAACAAACCATTTTTCTATCATACCTTGCTTTTTTTAAAAAAAAACTATTTGACATATTGAGTCAGATGACTCTAAAAACAACCTCCCATTTTGCTGTTCTTTATATACTGCCACTATAAATAAAAGGTGGGGGAATACTCCGGCAACAACAGTTAAGCAACAGCAACACACAGGATAAAACAGATCTAACCCAGTGTCATTATGTCTGCTCTTCTTTCTATGAATAGACTCTGCCGTCAGCTTTAGAAGAAAGCATAAAAGTCAAACCATATTTACTCTGTCCTTCAAAATTCCATTTCTATTAATATGTACAACTGACACTTCCAATTTGCATTAAACTGTGTGCATTTTTCCAGATGAAAAGTGTAGTCATAGCTGCAGCTAGGTGAAAGTAACTTATATTCCAATCCATGCAAGAACATAGCACAATTAAACGGCGCTCTTTCACAGGTTCCCAAGACCTTCAAAATCCAGTTTCATATACCCGCACATACCCTTTAAATAGCATGTCTTCTTTCCCTCATACTTGCAATAAAAAAAGATTCAGTTTGTTAGTATCCAACAGTTTAACTACGTCCACAAATGCGGTTATGCAGTGCATACTCCTTCTATACTAAGAAATAATGCAGCATGCCCTCAAGTGTACACTAACAAAGTGCAAGGTGGTACACCCAGTCATCAAATGTGCATATTACAGATGTGAAAAACTGAAATGCATGCACAAGCCTCACACATGTCAGCATATCCTCCAGATATCCTGTAGCACATAGCGACTGGTCATATGGTCATCAGCACACAATATCAAACTTGAAACACTGATTTATGCATCTTTGTATTTTTTTTTTAAAAGACGCCTATTCTCCCAGGTTCGATGGCATAGCTAAAGCAATCCTGCAAAGGAACTCAACAGTACTCTCTGTCCTATATATCTGCTCTAAGCAGGTGTAATGAAAGGGTTTCTGAAGTGTTGGAGGTTTCCCCTTCGTCAGAGCGATACAAGGCTTCCACAGTACACTGCTGGGGGAGGTTGACCTCAGAAGATGCCTGCCCTCTGGGCTTCCATACAGAGGGGTTTGGGGGGCAAGGTATGGATGATGTACCTATTTCTGTGGCTACTGAAGACAGTGGGGTGCTTGTGCACCTGTATCATTTGTTCTACAGATCTGAAAAGTAAGTGTGGATCTGTATAATAGCGTGTCATGAGATGCGGTGGAGGTGGGTGAGGGGAAACCTATAATTCCTCCTGTTCTCCCCAATGGATCAAGTCAAGAGATTAGCTGCTGCCTCCCCCCCCCCCCTCCGCGCGTGCCACAATTTAGAATGGGGAGATATTTCTTGAGCAGGGAACGGATTATTAGAGCGGCAATCTTACATTGCATGCTTTGTCACACAGCCCCGAACTGAAGCACATCCTGTAAACCTATGGTTCACACTTCTCAGTTCACACTTTTGCACCTCTTTTATGCAAAGAGATGCAGCTGGAGCAGGACGGACGAGAAGCTCGCTTTTCAAGCCGATTCCCCGCAGCAGGCACCACCTTTCTTCCTTTCCAGCAGCAGCTGCCAGCTTCGGTCGGAAAGAACGGCCGCCCGCCCGCCCGCGCGCTCTCCTTCCCTCCTCCCCTGGTACCCAAACTGGACGGCCAGAGCGATGGGGGCGGAGGGGCGCGACACTCACGTTCCCAAGGTCTCCTTGAACTCGAAGATCTTGTTGATGTCATCGGCTTGTTTCTTCCAGGAGGAGCTGTCCTCGCCGTTCTCCTGGGCCATGGCAGCGGCAGCAGCACCCGGCGGAGAAGGCAGGAGCCAACCGGGAGAATAGCGCGAGGAGAAGGAGGAGGAAAAAAAGGAGGAGGAGGAAGAGGAGGAGGATGCTCTCAAGCGAGAGCGGGAGAGAAGCGCAGCCTGGGCGGCTTTTGCTTTCTCTTCGGGCGCTTCCTCTTTCCCCTCGCTGGCTCCCTCCTCTCCCTCGAAGCACACTGACTTCCTGGTTACTGCCGCGCTCGTGCTGCCTGCTTGCCAGCTTCCCCCTCGCTCAACTTGGGCTGCGCTTTCTTTTCCTTAGCTTCTTTTTAACCCTCCTTCTTTGGCTCTTTTCCCTTCCTCCTGTTCTAAACTGAACTTTCCTTCCTTCTTCTGAATTCTTGCCCCCCCCCTCCCCGTCCTGGCTTCCTTTATCAGCTCGGTCCCTTTACACCGTGCTTCCTCTCCTTTTACACTTTTCGCGTACTTTCATTCAACCCTTTTACGTATGTGTGTATGGCTTGGATTGTTAAAACGCGCACTCACGCAAGCAACTCACAAACGGCTTGTAGCAGTTTAAGTTCAGCAGCAGCAAATAGAAACATACAACGCACCACCAAAAAAAGCCTCCCACAGCTCAGCTGAGAGGAAGCTTTTGCCTTCTGCTTTAACTGACTCCCCCCCTACAGGAAACCTCACGTTTGCTTTATTTTATACCCACCCCCAGCACCTTGCTGAGTTCCCCTTTCGGCGATTCTCTGTCAGCAAACAGTGAAATTTACCAAGCAAGCCTGTCGATAAAGTGACTGTGCGTGCGTGCATGGATGTGTTTGCGTACGCGCGCGCGGGAGACAGAGAGACTGAGAGTATGGAGTCTTGCCTCAGGCGGCGGCGGCGGCGGCGGCTGCCGCTGCTCTTCCTAGCTAAGAGGGATTTCAGCGACACGTTTGGCTGTAGTTCGTTGTTATGGTAATCGGAGGGCGGGGACAGAGTGAGGAAAAAGCTATCTCTACAACCCTGCACCTCCTCCAGCCCCCTTCGCTGTCTTCTGCTTTCGGCTTCTTAAGTCTCCCTTCGAAATGACTCGAGGCAAATTCGCATTGCAGCAAAAGGACGCGCGTCAAGATTAACACCGCCCCGACACACATACACCCACACACCACTTTCTCTGGTGCCTCGTCGCGGCTCTTTTTGCCAAATGTGCGCGTCCCGACAGGGCGGGAGAAAGCCCCGGCAGCGACGTGGATTTCACCCCCTCCCTCCCGGGAAGGCCGGCTGCAGCCGCGCGCTCCTCTTCCCTTCTGGCAAGCTGAGACTAGAGTACAGTGCAGCAAGGGCAACAATGCGACAGCCCAGCCGGGAGCTCCTCCGCATTGGAGGGACTCGCTTGCCAAGGAGCGGGCGGCCACGGCCCAGAGAAGCCTTGCATCCAGGACAGCCTGCACGCAGTCCGGACCTGCCTTGCTCACTTTTCATGCTCGAAGGGGCGGGGAAGCTGGTCCAGACGTATCTCCAAGTGGGCGGCAGGACTGGGGAGAAGGCGCAAAAAGATACCCGTGCTGCTAGAAAACTTAGCTTTGCTCCTGCTGTCTTTAGGCCTTGGCTGTGGAGATTCTGAGCTGCTCAAGGAATGGTGGGTGGGTAGTTAATATACTGTAATAATTTTAACTTTCGGGAGTTTCCCAAACACTACATTCTTTCAATGGGAAAAATAAGAGGTATAGCAGTGCACCATTACCTTTATAGATTTAGGACAGGCAGAAGAACGTTTTGGTTGCCTTTTTTCTTTTGCCTTATTTCAAAATGTTACAGAAAGGAGAACTTGATAACAAAGTAAGATTTGAATATACTGCATTCCCATAACAAACTTCATTTAAATACAAATAACTTTTCAGAATGATAATTACAGGCTACTGTTTTGAGTTGTCATTTAGTCTATAATAACCTAAAAACAAAGGTCAACTGTCTGTTATTTTATTGATCCAACTAGTAAATCATGTTTGAGTAGGTAACCAACACCGTAATATCAAATCTGCCAGCAATGCCAGGCCACCTCTGCCTGCATGCACCATATGCTGAGGAGCTTGGGCTTGCACCCATCCTGCTTGAGGTATTCTGTGGGCAGCTGGCTTGCCACCATGTGTATAGAGTGCAGGACTAGATGGGCCTTGGGTCTGATCCAGTACTGCTTTTCTTGTGTTCTTTTGATATACCAGACAATAACCTGGCTGCTTCTCAGATCTACCATGCTCTGCTCTGGTCTTCTCTGAGGCTCAAGCTCAGCTCCCAAGCACCACTTGCAGATACCAATATTTATGGAAACATATATTGGCTATTTCATTAAGAACTGGCACACTTAAGCCAGTGTTCCCCAGAGCTTACCTCAGGGGCATGCTTTCGGTAACAGGAATATATAAAGACAGACTTTGAGCATGTACAGATAATCGTTTCTCTCACCACAGCGACTATAGCCTATAGTCTACTATAGCAGTATAGTACTAGTGACTATAGTAGACTATATACTAGACAATACTAGTATACTTGAGTGCCTATAGTACATATTGGATTAGGGAATCCCAAATCAGTTGGGATTTACAATAGCCACCATGGCATGTACATGTTTCAGAACCCAAGTTTTCTTTAGCATGCTGACTTTTTCCTGAGTTTCCCTCTTTCACTTGAAAGCTGAACAGAGAAGCTGGTGCTGCTGCCTAGCTCTATCTTACTTCACTACATCTTAAAATTAAGAACAGCATCCAGTATTTAGAGCAAAGGTGGCACCCTCCAGATTTTTTTTTTTTTTTTTTGCCTTCTATTCTCATCAGTGCTAGCCAGCATTGTCAATGCTGAAGGATCCTGGCAAGCGTAAGCCCAAACATCTAGAGGGCCACCAGACTGAAGCCTGGTTCTACCTGTGCTAATAATTCAAAAATCTAAAATAATTTTAACACATGTCCAATACTTAATAAACAAGTGGGGAGATTGCCTTCCTGAATTATTTTTTCTCCTGCAATAAATGTGTTGCACTTAATTTGTTATATGAGGATCCAGAGAGCTCGTATTTCAGTAACTGTGTTGTGAATTTTTCCAATTTTCCAATTTTCAAATTACAGTATGTTGTACTGGAATTAAAAAACTGTGACCAAGCTTACACATCCTTCCTAACAATGACCATGGTGTGGAATTTGGTTGCAAAGTGTGACATAGTCATTTCTATAATGCCTCTGGCATTACAGCAGTCAGTAGCGACTCTGTAAATATATCTTTGCCATTTCAGGAAAGATTTATGGAAGTTCTGTTTCATGTATTTACTTATTAAGGCTCTGTGTTCATCTGCTGTAGCACTTAACTCCAGAGTCTTGTATCTTGTCTTTAAAAAGTGGCATACACACACCATTGTCCCAGTAGGAATGTGTGTCCCCTTCTCAAAATCCATCACTTCTAAAATCATGTATTCCATTCACAGAGGATTTGCTTGGTTTTATAATTTTTTTTAGCAAACTTTTTTTTAAATGAAGTTTCAACTTCTACTATGTTGGGACAGGTTATCATACCATTGGAAGTAGGCTTCTAGCATATGAGTTTAGCACTAAGAAAAATGTTCTGCATTTTTATCACTGAAAAGGGATTGTTTTATGTTTATTATGCAGGGCGGTAAACAAGCCAACAGCATAGACAATGCTCATAGACCATGAAACTGACCTGCTTTGTATGGAATGGAATAGCCCTTTGGAATGAAGCCACGCCTGCAGGCATAGCCTCTGCTATGGAGAGCCCATTCCCTCAAGGGAGGAGCTTCCACACAGTGGTTTGCAGTGAGAAACCATATAACTGCCCTTCAGCTTACTTCAGCCTAATGTCCCTTGCTTCACACTGTATGGGCTGCAACATTATGAAGTAATTAGATATGTTTTCCACTTAGTGAAATTAGTACTGCAGATTCCAAGTACACAGGCATTTAAATTAATAGAAATATTAATGTATTTTAAAAACAAAATAACCATCAGAGAATTTTCTAGGGTCCCCTTAGTATGCATGTCAACTTTCAAATCTTTGGGTTTCATGGTCTTAGCAATAGAGTTGAAAGACACACTTCTTTTATTATATATTAAAAGGACCTAACAGTTCAACACTAAGGTCTCTTCAACAGCACACATCTAGATGTTAAAGTTGAAACTTAAGTATTTTTCTTTATTTGGTCTCTAGTTTTGCTGGCCCTGCAAGACAAGGACATTTTGACATATTAGCTTAAAAAAAATTCTAAAACCTAGAAAATAAATACTTTTCTAAGGCTTTCAGAATTTCTAGATGACAATATTGTCATATTAGTTTGAAGAAAAGTCCAGTTTATACATGCTTGGTGACTGTTTGATCATTTGTGTGAAACAGTAATAATTGATCAGATACCAGGTACAGAATTTTTGAATCATCTTAACCACAATGTTTTCAATTGAGTAACTTCACACATTCAGCTGCAAGTAGCTCAGTGGGTAAAAGCACATACTTTGCATGCGAATGGTCTCAGGTTTAGTCTGTGACATCTGTAGTTAAAAACATCAAGAATCAGATGGTGCACATTAACTTATGCCTGAGATGTGGAGAGTTGCTGCAGTAGTCAATATTTGCTACAAAGACAAAGAGTCTGACTCAGTACCAGACAGCTTCCTGCAGGGTTGCTTGCTAAAAACAATGCAAGTGCACAACCTGGAACACTTGGATTTACACCTGCAAGGGAAACAACTGCGGTACAATATTACTGCAATCTCACAATCTGTGGCATTATGAATCATCTCAAGACAAGTCTGCAAGTACAGCACTACAGCAACAACATGGAGAATCCGGTGGTAGTATACATGTCAATGGTAGGGTGTTGTCAGGATTGAACCCAACACCTTACCATAGAGATTTCCAGTTTAGGCTCTTGGGAAGCTTCACTTGAAATAATCTCTGCTGTATTCCTTAGAGTGGAATGACCCCAATATAAATGAGTTCCATCTATACTCTCAGCAGCCACCAAAGTTATCTATTAATACCCAAGGCGTTGATACGATGCAAAATTTGACAGAATGACACAAGCATTCCTTATACAAGCATCCTATAAGCCAAGGAACCAGTGATATTGGCCCTTTTTGTGCCTAATAGGATTGCCATTGATCACCATGCTACAATGCCTGACTTGTCCCAGTTTGTCAAACCCAGGAGGCTGTTTGATTTACAAATGTTGGTGAAAACCATTGTAGATTGTAACAGCTACATAGCTCTGTAGAATACTACCCCAGTCTCTGAAGCTACCTGTCTGTGACAGGTTGGCTATTTTGCTAGCTGTTGCTAGCCCTGGCTCCCTGGTGCACATCTATATCATACCTACTCTTACAAACATAAGCTTGTGATATGTATGGGGGAGGTCATGCACACAAACATTTCATATACATTTAAAACAGCCAAGGCATCCCTCTGTGCTTTGGCCTGTAAGCGTCTGTTCCATCTGAACAATATTTAATTTTAATATTTAATTTAATAAAACATTTTTATCCCATCTTTCACTAAACATCTCAAGATGGTTTATAGAATTGCAGTGTAATGTTGCAAGCCACCATAGCAGTGTAGGTCAAACCCAGGGGTCTCCAACCTTTTCAGACTAGAGAGCATGTTGAAATTTTGAGAGTGTTGTGGGTGCTCTTACAAAATAACTGCCATGGGGGAGGGTTCACAAAACATTTGATTCCCAGAAGGCAAATCGGTGAGAGTAAAATAATAACTTTCTTAACAACATTAGTAAAAGACAGAGGTGTCACCTGTGCTATGAAACACAACCCTTTTTTGAACCCAAATAAAGATAAGTAGAGGCAGATTTGCAGTAGCAACCACAATTAACATCAGATGTGTCAAAGAGGCCATGATACAGCTTAAAGATAGTGTGGCATGGAAAACAAACCCCAGACTGTCACCTTTGAGCAACTAGATGTTCTGTTTCAACAGACGACTGTACTTTGTAAAGTAGAAGGCATGTTCACTCTGCCTTCAACACCAGCCTCTGCTTATCTGTATTCATGTGCAGTGCACAACCAACTCCTTACTCTGGTTGGCGATCAGAGCAACATAGTGGCTAGGCAAGGGAATTGGATTGCAACAAGCAACCTGACAAATTACCATGGTTCATGGTTTTTTTTACCTTGATGTGACTGATAGATGATCAGGGTCATGGTAGTAAATCTCCTTCCTCACACCTCCTTTTTTCCTCTCAGTTCCCCTGGCAGTATACCAAGAGGCACTGCAGGAGGGAATGGGGCTCCTCATTTTGACAGCCACAATCATGAGCTGAGTCTGGCTTGCCACAGCTGTCAAGTGGTCTCTGCTGCACAATCTGAGCTCATGCCCTGAAGCAACCCACAAAAGATGAGGGGACTGATCAGGCGCCTCCATAGCTGCTCTAGCAATCACACCTGTCAAAGAGAGCTGCCCCATTCCTTGTGGTGTCTCCTGGGAGGAGGAGTCAAGAGGACAGAGAGGGAAGGAGATGACAGGAGGGACGAGACTTGCCATCATGAGCCTGATTACTGGTACACTGAACAAGAACAGTGTAAACTGTGGCAACCACTCAGGGTGGCTGGTTGTGACATGTGAACCCAGCCACTAGTGAATAGGGCACCTTGGCCCAGTTGCTACTGTCCCATGATGCTTTGCACCCTGTACCGCTTCAGCTTCCCTCACAGTGGTGTTGACTATGGCACTCATAATAGAAATTCTGGATTTCAAATGGGAATAAGAATGGTTAAATAGTCATAAAGAATGTCATATTAGTCAGAAACAATTCTAAAAGTTGGAAATTCTAAAACAATTAGAGGAAGTCTAAGAATGTATCAGTATAATTTCATGTCCACAACTCTATCATCAGCCTCTCTATGGTCTCACCACATACCATACAAACAGAGCAAGATCCATCTTTGTTCACCACCTAATCTAGGGGATTAGGAGAAAAAGATGTTTGTTAGAGAAGGAGAAACTTCAGTTTGCCCAGTCAAGCATATTACTCAGGTTTGCAACAGAGCAAATAGTGGAGACTGAATCCTCAGTTTGATCTGAATACATCAGAGAGAAGATTCTGGAGCAGGAAAAACTTCCTTCCACAGAATCTGTCTACAAAGGATGAAAGTTTGCATGTATTTAAGAAAGCACTCTGTGACCCAAAGTCTATCTCCAGGCTTCAGATTCATTATTTCTAAGATGCATGATATTCCCCATAGCTTCTGATTTCAGTTTGTGTTACCAGGGTCAGTAAGCCCAACTTTTGTGGGAGAAAGCCTTGCACCTATCTGTTTACAAAATACAGACCTCCTATACTACATTATTAAAGCTTACTTGTCTGCTTCCCTGTGATCTTGTCCAACAGTGCTCTCTACTGGATTGAAGCAAAACTTCTTGAAAGGTGTGTGTGGGGGGGGGGGGTTGTTTTTTTTGTTTTGGTCAGAGGCTAAGAATGCCTTCCAGACTGAGGGCTGCTAGTGCTAATTGAAAGGTTTTGGCACCTATTCTACCCTTCCCTCCTTAAGCAATATTTTGTGGTAAGGAAAAAAGATGGAAGAAGTGCTTTAAAAAGCACAGGAGGGTTACAAATAAAAACAGCTCTGCAAATGCCAGGGTGTTTGCATGACAGAAGCATGACCTGGAAGTACCTTTGATCCAGGTTCTCCCATGACACATACTCCATTGGCCTGGATTTTTAGCTGGCATTCTGAAGGTAGCATTGGGATGTTTATCAGTAAGTTTATGGTATTTGTTTCCCAGGTGACCTTAAAGTTGTTACAATAATACAAGGTAAGGCAACCCTCCAGATTTTTACACAGGCCCGTTTGACTATCATGGCCATTCTAGAACCAGCAGAATCCACTGATTCCCTTGGACTTAGCAACAAGGACAAATGCCACCCTTTAAAAAGGTGCTTTGCTAATTTCAGACCAACAGAACACTCAGTAAGCTTCCGCCATAAGTTCTCCAAATAAATAAATAAATAAATAAATATTCTAGCCTGATAACAATAATTATTGGAGAAGATGCTGGTCACATTCCCTTGGACCAATACAAGCTAGTGTGAGTTGTAGCAGTGTCAGACAGGAAAAATAAAATAAAATGCATGCCTGTTATCCAGCCAGGCCCAAAGGGAAAGGGCTTGACAGGTCTTTTTTCAAGAGTCGGACTTTAACAAAATTGTTCCTCTCAGAAAATGTTGACATTGTTATAGCAATCAATATCAAGTTATCGCATACCAGAAGTGGTCTCTGAAGCAATGAGATCTGTCTTCTGAATTATTTGGGAGCTAGTTAAAATTGCAGTCACAAGAAAATAGATAGTGTACAATATGCTGCACTAGTTTAAATGGATTGCACTGTTCTTAATAGGGTGAATGCAGAGGATCAATGTCCTCTATTTACCACAGATATTAAAGCCAGTCCTGTAGTACAAGTGGATCCTTTCTTTCCCTCCTCCACAACAATATTAACATATTTGGAAAGACCAGCTAGGCAAGATTAAAACTTGTGTTTTCAAGTGTCACATTACCTGCAACATTTGTGTGCCTCCAGATAGCTTGACCTAAAATGACAATCCGCCTTGGCTAGCATGCCAGTGATGAAGGATGAGCAGCGCTGTAAGCTAAAACATCTGAAGTGTCATAAGTTGCCCACTCTTGGGACAGATATAACACTCCTGACAGAACTTAATCATATGACTTAATGCACAGCTTCAAACAGCACCCTTTTCCATGGAATCAGTTTACATGTTCAGCTGCCAGCCATCAAATGCACAGCAATCAAAGGAAGAACCATCAACTTACGTACCTGCATATGTGAAACAGGGATTGAATGTGCCAGAACCACAGTAACCTAGAGTTGTCACTGCCAGCCATCTATTCTTTTAAGGAGCCATCCTACATAGATTTGGGTAAGAAATACTCCAAGCATTCCCCAGCCAGCCAAGGACTATGTCCCTAATGGCCAAACCAGCAAACCTGCAGAAAACTAATAGTGAGGACAGAAAAGCTAGCAAACCTCAAGAGTCAATCTGACCCAGATATTCATGTAGAGTCAGATGCATCAGGCTGTTCCCATATCAAACAACCCAAATGACCTATTGAGCCTAAAGCCTAAACCAAAAATCCTTTCCCAAGAATCCACACTGAGCAGATTGGAAGGTGGGCAGAGAGCAAGAGATGGAAGCCATCAGCCATTGTTCTGATAACAAATGAGAAATACCTACAACATGAGTTGTTTCATTAGGAAGCATCTCAGTTTTCCTTAAATCTAGAAAGCAACTGCTGGAGCCTCCTCTAAGCCATGCCCAGTTGCAGAAGCTGGCGATACTCACTGATGTCTCGGGTACAGAGATGGCCTGGAAGATGCATTTCTATGAATATATGATGCACTTTAATGTCTGAAGGATGGAGAAGCCCATGGTCATAAAAGATGGGCACAAAATAATTGCTTCACTGCAGCTAAGTATTGTGGTGGAACTTGACCTCCATGCCTATGATAAAGACAAGGAAACTGAAGGCCCACTCCTTTATCTGCTGGCTGAATCAGAAATGTTTAACCAGGCCTCCACATTGTTCCAGTTCAAGGTGTTGTGGACCCTGGGCAAGACACCCTGAGTGAGACCCCTCTCAGAGTAGATCTTCTCAATGCCATTGTCACCAGCTGCTGTGGCTCTCTACCCACTTCCTCATCAAATTTAATTTTTAGCCTCTGGGGAAGTCACTATAGTTCAGTTTGCTGCCTAAGGCCAAGACTGTTGTTATAAAAGTTGTACTCATGCCTGTCCAATGTGCACAAATGGAATATAGGGGCTGATAGGATGGTTGACTGCTCTGCAATTTCACCTAGCCATGAAGTAACACAATATTGCCATTGCACCAGTAGAGATGTTGTACTAATGTAAACCTGGTTTGAAGGAACTGCTAGAGCCCTTTGGAATCATTGAGAATTTAATGAGAAGTGCCTGGAACACTCCTGCAAACTGTGGATCAGAGATTCAATGGATGCTAACTGTTCCTTCTTAGTCATTAAACTCAGTGGGAACTCACCCGTACTTTAATCCTGGTTGATTAGCAAATCCAGCTGAGCTATTGTAGTCAATCAAGCTGCTCAGGAAAGGGATTTTTGAAAAAGTGTTCTGCTTGTGACCAGCCCACCAGGCTGGTTGTATATAATTATATTTTATATCTAATACATGCTGGGTGGAAATAGCACATATAAATTACCTACGCACAAACATTACAGAGACAGAACATGTCACCAGTAGTGCAGCCTGAGGGCTCCTGTGTCAGCAGGGCTGTGTATCCACTCTGGATTTTATTCCAAACTTTTAAAGTAGCCATTCATGGGTGCTGAAGCTATTTGGAAGCTAGGCTTTGGCATCATGGATGGCAGCATTAAAGCTCAGACTAAAATGCAGAGTAGACATACGGCCTCACTAACACTAGAACTGCCAGCCTTCACCAGTCACCTGGAAGCATCAGTCATTCCTTCAAGTTGCACGTGACAGGAGGCAGAACCATCTCAGCAGACTATATCTGTCAGGCTGCCCCTGTCCAGGCTTAGTTTGAAACCTAGGGTGAAGGAACCTTTAGCACAGGGTGCAGCCCACTACAGTTCTACAACTGACCCACAGAGCCTCCTTGGAGGGCAAGGACCACCCCATGGACGAAGTTCCTCTAAGAGGAATCCCCACGGTTATCTGCAATGTCAGATCAGAGATAGGAGGGATGCAGGGTGGCAGGAGATTTAGCCAACACAGGGAAGAGTGGCTACTCTTCCAAGCAGTGAGCAAGTCTTCCTTTCAGTGCCTCACTCATCACAAAGGCAAAATGAGAGGTCAAGGCCATGCCCACATCATCAGCCCCACAGTGAGTGGCAGTTTGAGTCCCCACCTTATTTCATTTCTGCATCCTCACTTTAGCACATGTAATCAGGTATGGTGTTTGGTCAGTCAGGGAGGGGTCAAGGCTGGGAAATAGGTCACAACCAATAAAGTACCTCTAAGCTCATAGCAAAACATGGAAGTTACAAGATACAAGTTACAGGATACTGCAGGAGATACTAATTGAAGTGCCCCCCCCCCATGACGTGTCCTAGCAAGGACCTACTGACAATGAAGGTCTTGAGAAAGTTGGTAGGTCCAGAACTTTTGGGAGTTCTGATTCATCCCTGGTGGATCCTGGCTGTATTCTTTACAGGACCCATTGTTTTTTCTGTACCCTCATGCATGTATATGGCTGAGGGACAAGAAAAGCTGTGAGGAAGTCATCCTCAGAGGTTGAGGGGAAAGCCACATAGGTCTAAAAGGCATATGAGTGTGTGCTAAACCTTCTTCCTGAAGTAAGGCAACCAGTAGATTATCAGATTCTGAGTCTTTCTTGAACTGCCGCTGAGCCTCTGAGCTGGGAGGTATGACACCTACACTCCACTCCCCAGTTTCCAGCCGGTCATAAGACCTATGATTGAACTTTAAGAATTGGAAGATGGATTTGCTCTTCCTCATCCCTCCCCATCTGTTTTCATTTTGTGTCCCATGTTTTAAATACTAACCCTGTAAGCTGAGGCTCTCTTTTTATCGATTTTATGTAAGCCATTCTGGGAGACATGACACAGAGGGAAAATGAAATGGAGAGAAAAGGGAAGGGTAAAGCAAACAATCTTTCAGCAGGACTGGGAAAGTTGACCTGCTTCCTGTATCATTTCTCTCTGCTTCAACCTGATGGAATGTCTGAGAAGTCACACTAAGTGCAGTGGGGCTTGCTCCCAAATGAGTCTGCTCCTCCTGACTGCAGTCTTAGAGTCCATTCTAAGTAGTTGTCCTCTATGGACTTTCTGCTATCATTAAACATAATTTCTTTACAGAAGTGTCAGATCAAAAGTATAGCAGATTGATTCCATATGGTGTTCCCATGCAGCACATGGGCAGATGACCAAGAACACCAGTGAGATGCTTCCAGCTGTAGAGATTCATAAGTATTATTCTTTCTTTGGTAACAGCTCTAAGTTCTATGCTGATCCTGCCAGTTTGAGCAGCATCCTCCCTGCACACACTTGATATGCAGCCCGGCCCACAGGATGCTGGCACTCCAGTACAAAGTGCTGTTAAAAGTGCTGTTAAACTCAGTGGAACTATTCAATGTTATCTTAATAAATGAGGCAGTTCCTTACCATAGCTGTACAATTGCCAAGTTAAATAATAAATTACAGGAGAGGTGAGAAATTAAGAGGCTCTATCAACAGTAGAACCACCAGGGAAGCCATTCACTTCCTTGTGATGTCATCGTTTTCCTTGTTTAAACATAACAGTAATCTCTTTATATTGCGATTGATAACATTCCCATCATAATCTAAAATTAAAATGTCCTTTATCTCCTAAGTTTCTCCTCTTGCATGCTTGCCAAACACTTACAGTGTCTCTGCTTCATGCAGAGCTGAAATTAGCTCGACTTGGGCTTTTATTATCTCATATGAGCATTAAAGCTGTTGAATGGCAAAGAGGGAAGCAACCCTTTTAATTAAAAGTAAATGTGGCATTCCTACTGCTACAGTATTCACATGTTACTAAGGCAAAATAATCTGGCTTTAGTGAGAGAAAATTTCTACTGTAATTATCTGTGTGACCTAAGTCAGGTGGTTTGTTGCCTCCATTAACAAGCCTACCAAAGCCCATGCGGTTAGAGTGGTTTGCTACCCATGGCAACAAACCACCTTGCCCAGGTTCTCATGTCATGATAAGCCATGACACCCCCCTGCCACAGCTTGAATATTTACAAAGGTGGCTGTCACACACCAACAGCCACAGTCAGTGGCTGGATCTTTCAAACCAGCCTTTTGTGTATGTAATCCAGCCCTCTCCAACCTGGTGCTCTCCAGATATTCTGAACTACAACTCCCAAAATTCCTAGTCATTGTCCATGCTGGCTGAAGTTGATGGAGTTGAAATGGAAAACAACTGCAGAAGGGTGATGCACAAACAAAGAGAACAATTTTGAACCACTACCCTAAACAAGTCCATGGGTTCTGGGTGTTTTGTTAACCACACCAACAACCCACTCTTGTGAGGTTCACACAACAACCTAAGAAGGTGGATTGGGTTGTAAAAGAGGTTCACAGGGACACAACCACAGTGGCTTAGTTAAGCCACTATGATTCCATATGGTTGTGCAAAACCACTTTTTCTCTGACCTTCTCACCCACACACAGAGGAGAAAGATGGGGATAGATCTGTTAGGCGTGAAGGTTTTATAATATTTGGAGACAGATGTGTTTAGAGGGAAATGTTGCATATTGTAAGGACGGATGGACGGACAGATGAACAGTTCAAGTCTTTGGTGATGTTCAGCCTGATTAGAAATTTTATATTTGCATTTAATTAAAATAAGTTGAAGCAATATTTCCCCATTTTGATTTTCCTTATTTTGTGGGCAAGTAAAGAGTTGTTTTGTGATTCAATTTCAGGTGAATAAGAACAGGAATCCAATTTTGAAGGGCCAGCTCATGTTAATAGATTTTACTATGATACACATTATGATCTTTATATAGACAAATATAATGTGTGAACCTGGAGAAAAGGTAAGGGTTAGACATACAGTGGTACCCCGGTTCACAAACTTAATTCGTTCCATGATTCTGGTTGCAAACCGAATTGGTCATGAACCAAATCAAATTTCCCCATAAGGTTCAATGTAAATAAGGTTATATTGAACCTTATGTATTTTTTAACCACAAAATATGAAACAAAGTACAGTACAGTACAGTATGAAGAGAGAGAACACTAACCTTGGTTGAGGTGACTTCTGGCATGGAAGGTGGATGGGGAGGAGGTTATTGTTTAGAGAGAGAGTCTGCAACCAAAATCTCGACTAGAGGAAGCCGTGGCCACGTGTCAGAGTGGGGAAGATGGCCACGTTCGTGTTCATGTGAACACAAACGCAACCATCTTCCCCGCACAAACATGAACGCGGCCATCTTCCCCGCTTGAACACGCTCTGACACGTGGTCTGCAAATATAGAAAAAACTTCAGGGAAAAAGAATCTGAACAGCCCAGTGAAGACAGAGCATGCCGAATTACCACATAATACTGAGTGCCCATGTGGACAGGGGGAAGGAATGGAAGAAAACATGCCTGACTAAAACTCTGAATGTTGTTGTTCCTTATCATGTGCAGGTTTTTAAAGTAGCCTCCATATTCCCTGGTGGTCAAATGAAAAATGTAGAAAAGTGGCTTCAAAGTGTTGTCTTTGAGGCTCTTGTTCTAAAAACAGTACTGCGTGGTCCCTCTCTCTCTCTCTCTCTGTGCGTGCGCTCACGTGTACACGCACACATATTTACACATTTTTCCTGTCATCTGTCTCAGTCTATTGTTCCACCACACTGTAACGTAATCAAGAAATAGAAACTTCCTGGGCAGAAGTGATAACTGAAATCATCAGGTAGTCACTAGGGGAAAGTTTTGCTCCTCCCTGAAGGTGCTCCCAAGTACATCCCTGTTCTTTGTCACAGATAAGTGACTGGCTGCCATCCCTGTCAGGAGCTGCTCTTATGGAGAGAACAGAAGAGCCATGTTTTTTTTGTTTGTTTGTTTTGTTTTGTTTTGTTTTGTTTTACTAAAGCAGATAGTGTAAGTTTCACAGGAACCCTGGTGCAACCTCACATCTGTTGCCGTGTGCATTCTTTTGCTTCTCTTTTGCCTGCCTAGTAGCACCTTTCTCTCTGCATCTCTTTCTACCTTAGGCTGGGCTGGGTTTACACTGATAGGTGATAGGCTGGTGTGCACTGCAGTGATGGTCACAAAGGCATAGGAAGAATCAGTGGGCAGCTGCTTGCTACAGCTTGTTGAATTCCTCATAATTGGCTTCCGCTCAGGACCACCAGAAGGTGGTGAAGGGGCATTGCTTGGAAATGCAGGCAACCAGGAGCTGTCTGGCACTGCTCTCAGTTCTGCCACTCAGTCCACAGGCAGCCTCAATAGCCCGAGCATCTTCCCAATGATGCCATGTACCAAGGCTGGGCCTAACAGACATATTTGCTCTCTTTTAGAAATATTGAAATGCAGGTTATAAATGCCTTTGAAAATTGGCACAAGCATATTCAAGTTCCAATTATTGTAGCCTTCCATCCAAGGAACAGTTTCCAACTTTGTTGCTAAGTGCTCTACAGAATTCATGCATCTTGCTGTAGCTCAGCAAACCAACTCACCCTTCATCTCTGTTCACAGCTTCCTACGCACTGACCTTAGGCACAGCGAATGCCCTGCAGTTTGGCAGGATGACACCAGTGCCTCAGGCAACAAATGGAAGAAGTGGCAGTGGCAGCCCACCCAAATGTCCCCTTCTATTGGAGGACAGAACCGTGAGTACCATAAGATATGTCTCATGCCCTTTAAGCTAGGCTGCTGCTCCCAAGTCAGTGGAGCATCACTGGCATTAAAGTAAGATTCAGTCACCTTTCTGGCTAGCTTTGCATTATTATTACACTGCATTCAGTCTTGCCCAGTTTTTCTTTAGGAAGGAACCCAAGGTCACTCACAAAGTTTTGCTCCGCTCTATTTTATCCTCACAAAAACAACCCTGGGATGTAGGTTATGCTGAGGGGCAGTGAGTGGCCCAAAGCCACCCAGTGAGTTTCATGGCCAAGTGGGGACTAGAACACAGGTTTCCTAAGTCCCAGTCCAATACACTAACCACTAACCAGTCACAGACTTTCAGCCCAACCTACCTCACAGTGTTGTTGTGGGGATAAGATTGAGAGGAGGAGGAAGAGAATGTTGTAAGCCACTTTCAGTGTAAGAAAAAAGCAGGATATAAATCTAATAAATAAATATGAAATTGGGGTTGGAGAATCATTTTGTTCCTCCTCTCAGGCAGCAAAGTATCTTGGGTCTGCCCTGCAGCTTTCTGACTGTAATATGAGAAGTGCTGAATGGCTACAAAGGCATCCTAATAGAGGCAAGAAGCTTGTTCTGCACGCAAAGCCTTGTTAGAACTGATGATAACAACAGTTCATGTGCATATTAACCAAACTGGGAAATGAGTCCACTTGCAAGGAAGGTGACAGCTCTCTTCAGCAGAGGCATCCAGCTCAAATAGCCTTCTACTTCCAAATTTGCATCTCCCAAGGCACATTTCTCATCACCTAGAATCACTATTCTTAACAAAAGACTTTGAAGGGATGCTCCAGTGCAGAGTGAAGCTGCAGACATTTTTAACAAACTTGGGAAGTATTAAACTGAGACTCAAGTCAAAATTTAGGGTATCTTTCTCATTACAAGAAATAATTTCACCTCTTCAAACTGCAGGAAACTCAGCATCACTAGTGAATGCAGCTACTGCTACTGCTCGTACTACCCTTGTAACCAGGCTCTCAGCTGCTACAAGGCCATTTATGATGAGAAAAGGAAAATGGCTGTATATACAAGCTTTGATGTCTACTTCAAGAAAGCAACCCCAGTGGTCTGTCATTGCACTCCCCCAACGCCCCGACCCACAGCAGCACAATCAAGCCCTGACTCACTAGCATCAGGTCCATCTTCATCATCATCGGTTAACATTAGGCTTACTGTAACCTTGTAGATTAGGCAGTTATGAATAAATACAGGATTTCAAGCTTTAAATCAACAACAGCAGAGGAGCAGGGAGAAGTCTTCTGGGCACCTCTGCTTCTGCCCTTTCTGGAAACTGTTTTATCATGGTTCTGCTTCATCCCTGAGGCACCACATGTGCTATGAAACACATTGGCTTGGGTATGCTCAAGCTGACACCACAGAAAGAAAAGCAGTGAATATACCCAGAAAATCTCTATTTCTACAAAAATCTGTGAATATCTCTACGGAACTATGAGGCCACTGATTACATATCACCAAAGGCGTTGCGTAGTTCCCTAGAGCTATTCACAGCTTTTTGTGAGAAATATTCATATAGGGTTTATGGCAGTCAGCATGTTTGTAAGTACATAACCTGGGACGACCTGTATCGCAACCCCCTCCCCCTGTCCCCACCCCTTATCCCTCCCTTGTACCAAAAAGTAGTAAAAACAGCAGAATTTTCAAGTTGAGTCACTCACTTGTTGTTCCCAACAAGTAGAGTCGAGCAACTCGCTCCAACTTGGGAGCGATTTGCTCGACTCAAGTGCCCAACATTTATTAAATACATGCATTACAGAAGAATGCATCAAAATTTATTGGGGAGATAAAAGTAACTGTGGCATTAATTGCAGTTAAACAGAATATCGGAATATCCCCATCTTAGGCTCTTAAGCTTCGCAACTTGCCCAAGGCTACTGGTCCATCTGAACTTCTGTGAGTCTGTTTGTAGCATTGTTTCTGTAAACTCTTGTTAAAGACAGAGCAAGGAACTGTTTCTGTGCACATGTTGCAAATCTTTGGCTCCTGCTCCCTGAAAGCCTGGGGACATCTAAGGGCAGGGCCTAGCATTATCACTATACATAAATTGCCCACCATCTATGGTTTAGAAGGGAGTAGATAGGCACTGTTTCCTTCTAAACTAAAGCATATTCAAGAATTGACCTATGCAGAATACCTCCATAAGTAGGTCCTTTGCTGAGAACTGAAAGTTTAAAAAGCAATTTAGAGGTAGATATAGTTCTCATGCTAATTTATTTATCAGTTTCATGCTGGAGACTTCTATTCAAGTCAAATTTGTCCTGGGGTTTTGGTAGCGAGCTCTGCACACTCACTGCTTAGTCAATTGTGAAAGCAATTCAGAGTGACATGTTCTGTCTTTTCTGAGCTTGCTTTAATTGGGATGTGGGAGGGATCTTGATAATGTTTTGAGAACACTGAAAACCCAGCAATCTACTTGAAACGTCCCTATGGCAAAACAATATCACTGCAATACAAGCCAGGAGAATGTGTCCGTAACACACCAAAGGACATTCTCCCAGGCATTTATCTTTCTGAGTAATAGCTGTGCTGCTTTTTCATAACTTATGTATTATGTTACGTTAGTCGTGAAGTCATGTATGACCCATTGCAACCCCGTGGACAACATTCCTTCAGGTTCTCCTGTCCTCCACCATCCCCTGGAGTCCAGCTAAGCTCATACCGACTGCTTCAGTGACTCCATCTCACCACCTCATTCTCTGTTGTCCCCTTGTTCTTTTGCCGTCAATGGCTCCCAGCATTAGGGTCTTCTCCAGTGAGTCCTTCCTTCTCATTAGGTGGCCAAAGTATTTGAGTTTCATCTTCAGTATCTGGCCTTCTAAAGAGTAGTCAGGGTTGATCCCCTCTAGAACTGACTGGTTTGATCACCTTGCAGTCCAAGCGACTTGCAGGAGTCTCCTCCAGCACCACAATTCAGAGGCCTCAATTCTTCGGCGCTCAGCCTTCCTTATGGTCCAACTTTCACAGCCATACACTGCAACTGGGAAAACCATAGCCTTGACTATATGCACTTTCGTCGGCAGGGTGATATCTCTGCTTTTTAGTATGCTGTCTAGATTTGCCATGGCTTTCCTTCCCAGGAGCAAATGTCTTTTAATTTCTTGGCTGCAGTCCCAGTCTGCGGTGATGTTGGAGCCCAGGAAAATAAAATCTGTCACTACTTCCATTTCTTCCCTGTCTATTTGCCATGAAGTGATAGGACCGGATGCCATGATCTTAGTTTTCTTGATGCTGAGTTTTAAGCCAACTTTTGCGCTCTCCTCTTTCACCCACATCAAGAGGCTCTTCAGTTTCTCTTCACTTTCTGCCATTAGAGTGGTATTGGTCTGCATATCTGAGGTTGTTGATATTTCTCCCAGCAATCTTAATTCCAGGTGATGATTCATCTAGCCCTACCTTTCTCATGATGTGCTCTGCATATGAGTTAAATAGGCAGGGCGACAGTATACAGCCTTGCTGAACTCCTTTCTCAATTTTGAACCAATCAGTGGTTCCGTGTCCAGTTTTCATTGTTGCTTCTTGACCCACATATAGGTTTCTCAAGACACAAATAAGATGGTTTGGTACTCCCATCTCTTTAAGAACTTGCCACAATTTGTTGTGATCCACACTATCAAAGGCTTCAGCATAGTCAATGAAGCAGAAGTAGATGTTTTCCTGGAACTCCCTAGCTTTCTCCATGATCCAGCATACATTGGCAATTTGATCTCTAGTTCCTCTGCCTCTTCGAAATCCTGCCTGTACTTCTGGTACTTGTCGGTCCACATACTGCTGGAGCCTAGCTTGTAGGATTTTGAGCACAACTTTGCTAGCATGTGAAATGAGTGCAATGGTGCTGCAGTTTGAACATTCTTTGGCATTGGCCTTCTTTGGGATCAGAATGTAAACTGACCTTTTCCAATGCTGTGGCCAATGTTGAGTTTTCCAAATTTGCTGGCATATTGAGTTTAGCACTTTTACTGCATAGTCTTTTAAGATTTTGAATAGCTCAGCTGGAATACTGTCACCTCCACTAGCTTTGTTGTTGCTCAGACTTCCTAAGGCCCATTTGACTTCACATTTCAGGATGTCTGGCTTGAGGTCAGTGACCACCCCATCGTGGTTATCAGGGATGTTAAGCTCTTTCTTGTATAGTTCCTCTGTGTAATCTTGCCATCTTAATCTCTTCTGCCTTTGTTAGATCCTTGCCATTTTGGTCCTTTACCATGCCCATCTTTGCATGGAATGTTCCCTTCATATCTCCAATTTTCTTGAAGAGATCTCTGGTCCTCCCTATTCTATTGTTTTCTTCTATTTCTTTGCACTGTTCATTTAAGAAGGCATTCTTATCTCTTCTAGCTATTCTCTGGATTCTTCGTTCAGGTGGGTGTATCTTTCTCTTTCTCCCTTGCCTTTCGCTTCCCTTCTTTCCTCAGCTATTTGTA